>NC_052030.1:3255811-3577461 GCF_015832195.1 Motacilla alba alba
CTCCAGCCAGCGTCTTCTTTGAACTTTCAGGGAAATTATCATTCTGTGCTTTGAAAATTTCCATGGCAAATAATTTATGCTGCTAATTAAGGCACTGCTAGAATTGCACAGAGAGATGGGCAGGGAAGGAATACAGCTTACTTGTGCTCACAATTTATCTGTCTTATAAATTTATGGAACAGCTACTGCCAAGGCGGATCGTGGTTTACCAGCGAAGATATATGACCTTCTGATTCATGGTATCTGTCTCCTGAAGGGAGGAGAGAAGAGCCAGACGTGTTTTGTCTGGTCCATATGGAGGCACGGTGCCCCTGCCAAATTTGTGTTCCACAAGAGAGGAGCACATCGAGAGACACCCTTCTGCTCAGTACTGAGGGCTTGGAACAGGGAAGGCCATGAGGTCCCTGTGGAACTGGTGACTGGCGGTTTCATGCTGAGCAGAGTTTCTTACGCAGGTCTTGCAAACCCCAAGGAGACTCTTTTGTAACTGTGAAATGAATGGGAAGCCATTGCACAGTCTGGTAAATGAGTAATAAATCCAGCAGACTGTTTTGGTGTTGGCTGGAGTGAGAAAGAGAAATTAGACCCGATTAAGGTATGTGCTTAACACCAGGGAAGTATCAACACTAAAAAAAGTTGATGGCAGTGTCTCTGTTGTCCATGTGTAACAGTGGAGACTCTGAAACTAATAATTCTGTGCTATGTTGTAACTGTGTATCATGAGCCAGATACTATTTCTGCTTTTTTTTTTCTTTTCCTGTTGTTATGGGTAAGATGAGTTAAATTCCATCTTGTCTGAAATTTGCTGGGTAATTTGTATACTATTACTAAATCTTGTTTGATAGAAAAATATTAAAAACATCAGCTTTACCAATGGCATTGTGGTGGTTCATACTGCACCGTGTCTGGAACTGGGTTGTACTGCCATTGCACACTCACTGCAGAAAATCAAATGCCTGATATTGAAAAAGAATGTTTTTCTTGTGTTTCTTCTTAATAAAAGACGATGTTTTTCTTTGTAAGGGCCTGTGTGATTAGATGTTTATCCTGTGCTCCCAGGAGAGCAGACGTTGTGGTTCATATTTTCTGTTTTGTGAAACAAGATTTCATATAGCTGACTACGTCTCTGGAATCTGTGTCATTCTCCCCCTAAAATGAACTGAAAGCAAATTGGCTTTCTAAAACATGAAAGAAGCCTGGAGCAAACTCTTTGTCATCACATTCCTGGTCAAATCCAGCATTTGCCTTCCACTGAGTTTCTAATATTTAGTAATGTCTGTGGTTTCCCATGGGGTTGCTTAGGTGAGCATAATAAGTGAGAGCTGTTGAAAGAGAGGAACGAAGGCTTCATCATGAGCTGAATTGAGCAAAAACTCTTGGGGGTTGCGTGCATATTTTGCATGTAGTTCTTTAAAATCATGCTGCTTTTAATCCAGTGTTTCTTTCCTTTGCAATTATTAATCAGAGACAGAAAATACCAACTGTTATTAATGGGGTGATTATTCACATCAACTACATTTTAAACTTCAGCTCCAGGACTGCATAAATGCCTGAAGGGAATGGAGAGAGCAGAGGACTCTTGTCAGCCCTGGGCAGGTGTGTGTCCTTCTGCACTGACTGCTGGGGCACTGCTCTTGCAAGTGAAGGGCTTCAGGTGCCCCCAGAAGAGGGACTTGAATAACCTGTGTCCATTTGTCTGAACATGACAAGTTTATAGGTAGCATGGCAGTTCCAAAAAAAGGGAACAGTTCCCATCTACCTGCTGAGGTGCCAGCAAATGCTGGTTGCTGACTGAGAACTTGGCTCTGACTTGCAGAAGTGCAACCTCAGCATGTCCTGCTGCATTACTAGCCTTAAGAGGTACATAGTTCCATACATGTTTGGTATTTTTAGAACTGGTTTGGGGTTGAAAATATGTTTTATAAGAGTTATACTGTTATATTTAAAAGAAATTTTGGGAGATATTAGAGAAAAATATCTGGACAAACCAGTGTTCAATCTTGAGTAAAAAAAGTTCACTTTGAAGTAAACTTCTCTTCATTTTTTCATCTACAAATTCTATCTCTCATCTTTTTGTCACATTTTTCTCTCTTTCTCATCTTAAAATGTTGCCCAACTTTGTTAATTTTGCATAATTATTTGTCTTCCTTGCATTTTAAATACTTTTATTTAGAACTGTCTTAAAATACAGACAACAAAACAGGCAGGGAAAATGTCTGAAACTTTGAGCTGTTGTGATTTTTGTTGTTGTTCTGCTTAATCCTGTGCAACACAAATTGCAGTTGCTCAGGCATAAAATCATAACTTAAAAAGTCTCCCCAGTGTTGAAGAGTGATGAGATAGTATTTTAAAAGCAGCTTAAAATTTGTTTTAGCTACATCCTTGTGGTGCTTTACTTCTTACACAAAAGTAGTTTTCAAATAAAACATAAAGGATGATTAAGGGATATTAAATTTTTTTTTTAATTTTACTTTGTTCGCAGTCAAATCTGAATAACGTTATGAAAGTGAAATAGCATTTTAATATTATTTTGGTCTCAAAATAGCATATTGTTTCTAGGTACAGGAATCAGTGCGTGTGGCAAACTCACTGTGAATTGTGTCTAAATTTAGTAGGTGTCTTCAACAATCAACCAGAAATTCGAATGTTCAAATCATCTTTGTCATCTTGCTACTACATTTTCTTGAGTTTAACTTTTATTGGAGTGAGTTTATGTTCTAGTTCTGATGTGAGCGCTTCTGCCTGAAGGGTGCTCTGGAATGATGACTGTTCCGAGGGTGAACTTGGTTATTTTTAGGAAGGTTAAACATCTGGATGTTCACTACAGAACCTTTTCCAATAAAGCATTTTTGTTTCTGAGCAAGAAATACCAGCAGAATTGCAGATGCAGCACAACAGAGTGTAATCTCTGCCTTCCCAGGGCACTTGGGTATTTTCAGATACCAAGATTGCTCTGTTGCTTAAAGTACCTCTGGGATTACAGAAGGATATTGGGAGGATTTAGCTCTGTAGTATTTTTGTAGGTGGCTTTGAGACTTTGGATTCCAGAGCTGGGATGAAACCAAGCAGAGGTGCCAAATTAGGGGTGGTTATGGGGGACACAAGGATTATATTTAAAATGTTTCTAAGACTCCACATGTTTGCATTCTGGCTGGAAAAAAAAAAAATTGATTGAAGTTAATTGATTGGAGAAAATTGTTCTCTATCAGTGTTAAACAGTTTCCTGGATTCAGAAATTTAAAAACTGGTAGAGGCACCATATAGGATTTGGAGTAGAAAATGTAAGTAGTATGTAATGATTTTAAGTCTTTCCCTTATATGTTGTATGTGTATGGGAACAAAACCCTTGAGGTAAATTGTGCAAGTTAAATGAATTAAAACTGAAATGACTTCAAAAAGAGGCTGGCTTCTCTTTTGTGAGCTGTCTTACACCCTGGATTATACACAATACTGCTTTTAAAATGGATCCTGCCTGCTTAGTTTGAATTGCTAGATCAAAAGTCTTATGAAAATATGCTAATGTGCAATGAAACTACTGATTGCTGAGACATTGCATTTCCAGCTCAGGGTTATTTTTCTCCCATAGCAGTTTCCAAGTGCTGCTTAAAAGAACTGTGGCAACCCCTTTCTATTTTCTCAGTACATTTTGAATGTCCTTTGCTCTATACTCTTTATTTCCTTAAGCAGGAAAACTTCAGATTTTCAAATGTTAGTTACTATTCCAGTTTTCTAATACTGTTGACAAAATGTTAAATCTGCTTCTGGTGGGAGGCAATTTTTAAAACTAATGATAAATAGGTGTTTTATGTACCCCTTGAGGATATCAAAACTCTTGTGTGTACATGCTGAAAGGTTTCTGTCTCTCCAGCTGTGTATTTGCTGGTGTGATAAGAGATTGCTCCTCCCCACAAATACAGTTCGATTTCCCTTGTTTGAATGTTGATAGTGGGAGACTGTTGCCAAGTTGAAAAGACTGTTTTGTTTATTTGAAGTGTTTAAATCCAGTCGCTCACTTTGATTTGTGTTTCGTTGTTTGCTCCATACATTACATGAAAATGTGAATTGAAACAGATGGTGAAAGATCAGCATTGAGGCTTCCGCATGTAAAATTTCCTGGAAAGAGTCTTCTACTATGGCATCAGCAGTCTGTGTTCAAAACCACATCGTGTTTGTTTTATAGTAGCTCCTGGATGCCAGGCATATATTAAGTTGTTCTGAGCCTGCTGCTGCATGGACATCCCTATTGAGCCCAGGAGTTCTGTGTTTTTCCTAAAATAATTGAGCTGTTAATTCCCTAATCCTTGGAGAAATTAGTTTAAGTTAATGTCAAAATCAGAGGCCATTGCTTCTGTGGGTTCAGAATTCATACTAAAGTGTCTGTTCACTCTTTTCAAAGCAATCCTGTTAAAGATGGAAAGAACAGAAGTTCACCTGGCTTGCATTTATGTGTTTTCCTTTGTATCCCTGTGGTTGGAAGTGTCATGATTTTTACTAACTCCTGAAAAATCTGATGTGGCTGCTCCTGTCAGGGCTGGACTGGCATTTTGTCTGGGTTCGGTTTATGCTGGTAAAGATGTAATCTGACTCTGCTGTGACATTTAATGAATATTGAGGGAAAAACTTCTTTTTAGAAGTGGATCTCTGCTGTGTTGCTATTTCTCTAGCCTAAAACACCCATTAAAGGAGTACTGCTTGAATTAATGAAATGAGTATTTAGAATGACTGGTGCAAATTAGTGGATGACCTGAAACAGGAGAGAACTTACTTTCCTGTGAAATGGTATCTCAATGTCTTTACCTAGAAATTTGCTTTTTAAAAGGCAAACATTTTGTCCAGTAAAAATAGTATTTTGGTTTTGTTTGGGATTTCTAGTAGTTTTCAAGCCTGGCTATCCCTGGGTTTGCAGGCTATTACAGACTCACCCTGTGTGTTGTCTGATGCTGGGGTGTACATTTCAGTTCTGTGTTTGTAGAAGGAGAATGATCCGTAATGAAATGACAGTATCTCTGGGATGAAACCAGTTCAGTTTTCAAGTGTCTGTAATTTGGTGCTGGTCAAACGGAGATTTCATTTGGTCCTGTACATGCAGTCTCCTGTACTTCAGTTTGTCCAGAAGGTTTATGTGGTGCAATATTGAAGACATGACAGCTGCTGTTAAGAAAATTTGCTGTTAATAAGCATTTCAGCATTTGGAAGCCCAGCTCAGCATGTGAGATGCCTCTAATAATCTCTGAACATTATCATTTAATTAAACCTCTACTGTTTAGAATAACCATGTACAAAAGAGCAGTAGGACGTGTTCTCCTTCTTTTTCTTGTTTCTCAAGACTGAAAAGAACATACTGGGTAATACATTTGGAACTGGTCCACTTGGTTTTTGTGTTCTTTGAGTTTTGGTGTCCCCTCCCCCAGAAAAGCACAGTGGGTGAAACTTTGAAGAGCTGCCACTTCTTGTGTTGTCACTAGTGTTCCTGTGACTATGGAGATGTTAATTGGAAAAAGAAATTGGATTTGAAGGGGAAATTTGATCAGTTTACAGTTTGGTGTTGGGAATGAGTGTAGGTTCTCCTATTGTGAGTAACACAGTTTTAGGTTGTTTTAATCTCATAGTTCTTCCACTTGGTGTTTCCTTTTGCCTGTGAGTTTCTCCCCTTACTGTGTATTTTTCTAGACTAAATAAACTCAGTTCCTGTCTCTTCTAGTCATCTTAGAAACTCTTCTCTGCACTCGTCCCAGTGACAGGCTAATAATTCTGCTCACACTGAAACTAAATTCATATCCGAGCCTGCCTTCCCCCTCAACAGTCCTCTCTCCCTTCTGTGCTGGATGGATTGTGTGCTCTTACACCACATGACTCAAAAAAATGAAAATTGAGAGAACATACCAGGAAAAAAAAGTGTCCAAAATCCTGGCATTAGTAAGTTCACTAGTGTGGGGAGATCATAATGCTCATAATGTAAAACCCTAATTGACTCCTGTTGTAAATCACATGCAGTTCTAACAAGGTAATTGCATTAGAGTCTGTTTATGTGTGTTTAGTGCCATGCTAACAATTGAAGCTGAAGTTCTGTTTCCTGCTCATGATACCCTGAGTCACCCAGCCTTTGGCACAGATACTGCATTGGTTGGCTGTATTTGTGTGTGGTCTCATCTTGGTGCTTTATGCTCAGAAATTTTCTTCCTCAAATAAACAGACGTTTGCTTGTTTGGGTTGTCCTTCTGTGCTAATTAAAATACTAATTTCTTCCCGTTGATTAAGAGACTGTGGAGTGTGTCCTGTGCTTGAAGGTGTGAGTTGCATCAGAACAGGAGGAAATTCCCAGTTTTAAACTTAATTTCCCCCCTTTGTACCGCCTCAGTTGTGACTGAACCAAGCATGGGAATGATGGTGTGTTCAAACATGCCTTAGTGCATTCTCTCTGGATGGGATCCATGCAGTAGTGAAAAACTGCTCTTTGACCTATTGGTAGTGTAGGCCCTAATTTATTTCCTGTTTAGGAGTTTAGTATTTGTGAAGAAGTCGCCTTGCATTTTCTATTCAAAAAGCAAATTATGTTACTTTTTTATTTTAGAATTGTATTTCTGGTTTTATGAATAGCAGTGCATTATTCTTAAAAAATGAAGTACTGGAGCTATGAAATATTATCATTACAGTATTACAGGTGTGAGATTTTACTTCAAGCTTTTCGTTCCATGGAAGTTTTGGTTTTTTGCTTTTGTTGTTGTTTTGTTGGTTTTTCTTTTTAACTCCTTGACTTTTCACTTACATAGCAAAGCTGTAGTCGTGTTTCAGTCAGTGCTTCTGCTTCAAGGTAGGAAGGAAACATACCTTACGTCTTCTGGATTCATTGCTGATAGTTCCCTCACCCACTTGAAGCTCATTTTTGCCCCACCAGCACTTTTTTTCTTGTATTATCAGGAATAATGATATTACTTTCTACTTTTTGTGCCTTTTGGTCATGTTTGTATGTTTGGAAAATAGACCGTTCAATTTAGTTTGACTTCTGTGCCTGTCTGCCAAAGTAACCTGATACTCTACAGAGCTTTGGGTCTATTACAGGCCCAAGGAGCTTCTTGGAGTTCTTGACATGAACAAGTGTACAGCTGAAATCTTCCTATCCCTCTTTTCTAAATTTAGAAAAAGTCAAAGTCTGAGTGTCATGGTTTGAAAGTACTCAAAAGTAAGGTATGTCCAATTTTATGAGCTTGTTTTGATGTTCTCTATTTGAGAGAGGTTGGATTTGGTTCTGTTTGTTTATTTTTCCTGAAGTGAAAATGTAATTTATTGTGCGTGTAGACAGTGTTGCAGAACACGCTGTCAGAGGTGGTGCATTAATTGTTTGGCAATAACTTGGAAAGTAAATATGAATCCCTTAATTGTGAGGCAGATAAGAGATATTTGCTCACCACTGTCTTCCAGGTCCAGATGGAGCAGCAGTGAGGACTGGGACAAATATTTAACTCCAAATTACAGAAACTCCCATGTTTTATCAGCTTACAGCACAGGGTCCTCTGAGATCTGCTGGCTGAACGTAGAGCTTGCAGCGTGGCAGCCGTGTTGACAGTGTTGAGTCACGAGAGGAATTGCTCGGCAGCATCGGCTCTGCGGTGCCTTCTGTAGGAACAGAGCCCCGAGCCCGGGTGGGAGAGCTGTGCCTGAGCTGGGGCTGGGTCAGCTGCATCTCCTGTCACTTCAGGGACTGGGGGGCTCCCCTGGGGGAGAGCCTGGGACTCGCTCTGCAAGGGAAATGTGTTTTATTGTAAACTGGGAGTAGGGAGCACCCTCCTGTTCTATATGATTCTAGTCATTCCAATGCACTTTTCTGTTAAGTATAAAAAGACTCTCGGCCCATAGATGGGTTTCGAACGTAGATGGGAACCTAGGGTGAAGATTCTAGGGAAGTTTTTCCTGTAGTTAGAATAAATGCCATAAAATGAAGCCCAGCACCGTGCAACCTTCTGTGTAATGCAGAGCTTTACCACCAAGTGATTGAAAACTCCAGGTTGCATATATGACTGGGATATAAATTGATACTTTTATAGTCCAAAGAGGTCTTAGCCATCAAAATTGCAGAAAACTTTCCTGTGCCAGAGATAACCACTGACGTTTCCAAATGGCCCTTTCTGAAGCACCATGTTATTTAGATCATGATTAGGCTGTCTAGCATAAAACTGTAGACAGCTTGCACAGTGGTACTTTGTAGACTTTAATTACGGTAACCACACCCTTGATTTGCCTTTTTTTCCTGATGTAAAAAGGGCTATTTTTTGAAAATTCATACAGTTGAAAGTGGTAATTTAGATAAAAGAGCTGTTTCAGCAAGTCTTTGGAGTAGGCTAAATATTGGACTGACCTTTGCAGAGTTCATTGGTCTGTTGGAATCTGAAAATTTACATAAAGAAATACACTTGTGGCTCTGGCAAGAGAGGATTGTGTGTAACAGATCTTGATTTGACCTCCTCTCTTCTCTGTCCTTCCAGTCCTCCTCTTGATTATTTGTGGAAGGTGGAAACAGTTTTCTCCATGAGGAAGGTCTCCCTGTATGGTCAGTTCTTTCTTGTGGCTAAACTGAAACTCTCTTGCTCTCATACATATATTTATGTACATTGTCATAGTTATATATTTACATCGTGTTCTGATATTTGCTGATTTTAATTCTTCCACAAAAACACTGTATTCATACTTCTGTTTGGCAATTTTTATGGTACTACAGCAAAATCTGAATCTACCCTTTGCAGTGAACTGGAGTCTTTTTGTAAAGTGATAAACTATAAAGGCAGTTAAGGACAATACAGTTTCTTTAATTAGTTCAGCAAATGCATTTTGTATTTTTTTCTCATCCTCAAGCATCTTTTAAACAAGCTGATAGTCTGGCCCTTGCAAATGCAGTATGGCTACTTCTTGCACCTCACTGAATACCCTGTTTGTTGTTGATGTTGGTGCTGGGGTTTATTGTTAGTGAATGGCCAGTGCCTCGAGGTGTTGTACTGTGGTGGAGCTGTGCTGCTGGAGCAAAGTTGTCTGCAGTTTACTAGTGAAAACCAAATCTGAAAGGACTGAAATAGCCCCCAGTATTGTAAAATGTTATCATATATTGCAGCAACTACAGTACTTACGGTCTGTTTTGAAAATTAACCTAATTAAAGCAGTGCTTACTTCTGCATGGAAGGTTGGTTACAGGAAGATAGGAAGGTTAGTTTTGTTTGATTTACATTAGCTCCAGCAAAGCTTGGATTACAGGTGTGTGTATTACAATGTGCTTAGTGAGATCTAACTGTATGCTGCTCCCAAAAGGATTTTAGTCCCACTTGTTCATGGCCACATCTTGACTCCTTTCCTCTTTGTGTCACACCTGCTGATTGTGCAGCTGCTGGCCTGAATGAAAACTTGCTTCACAAAAACAGGACTGTGATGATTCTTTCTACTTCTTCTTGTCCCATCAATGAATGAGTTTTAGTATCAAAACCCAAGCTAATTGTAGTGGCAAGTATTTGAAAAAGCAGGTTTTGTTTGCCAAACTCTTAATCCCCCTGAAGTTAGAGGTGAGCAAACTGAAGTTGATACAATTTGCAGTGGAGCCTGTTTGGCTTTTCTTGCCTCAAGCTTTCGGTTTTCAAACAGACATAGGCAAATCCCATCGTAAGCTGGAGTCCTTCAGATTTAATTGTCAAGAAGGATAAAAGTAACAATAGTTTTAGGAAACAGAACCAGGGCTGTGCCTTGGCTCAGCAGTTTGCTGGGGCTGGTGTGCAGTAGGATGCCAGTCTTGTAGAAGTTACCTGATCTGCTACAGCTCAATTAAAACAAGCATGACACAATTAAAATATAAAATCAAGTAAAACATTTGCTACTAACAAGCTCTGTATCTTGATATCAAATGTGTTTTTTCACATATTCCTGTTCAGTTTAACTCATTGGAATTATACTCCTTTAGTGGAGGTCCCTTATTGCAGACATCATTGTATAGATGTACTTTTCACATTTTCAAAATCCTGGTGATAAAATTTCAAAATCTTGCTCTTGGAGAGGATTCCTTGGCTGGTGCTCACATATATTTAGCAGCAAAAGCATGCTCTGCTTTTCACGACTGCTTGTTTTTTCTTTCTTTGAGAAAGAAAGAAAGGAGGGAAGGTTCCCAGATCTTTTTTCATTTGTCAAGTTTAGAGCAAAACTCTAGACCCAGTCTAAATCAACCAACCAACCCTCTTCAATAACATAAGGAATGCCAAAAAAGTATTGTGTGTGTGTTTAGGTAAGAGATAAAAATTATGTGTCCAGGTTCCCATTCCAGTGTGGAATAAAAAAGGCAGTGTTTTCTGTGACAGCAGTGTCAAAGACAATCCTATGATTTTTGGGTATATATTTTAGTTTAGGCTACTTCATACTCAGATATGTGTGTCTAGTACAACTTATTTGAAGCTGTACTGGTTAATTTTTCTCCATTAACCACTGATGGCAAATTTTGCTCCCAAATGTCCTGTTGACTGTGGTTCCACCAGAGCTCTGGGGACATCAGGAGCTGAAAATATTTTTGAACTATGTGGGCACTATCCTGTGTTGCTTTGGAATAATGCTCCTTTGGACCCTAAAGTGTTGTTATGCTTCCATGCAGGGACTGGAAGTTGTGCTCCGGCAAGGAAATGAGTGCTCCAAGCTGAATGTGGAATCTGGAAATCTTCCAGTGGCTGTAATTCCAAAAAACTGTGAAACATGTTATTCTTTGTTCTGTTGGCAAACAGTCGGGTGATCCAAAGGAGTAGCTCGGAGAATGTTTTTAACAGAATTTTTTTCTTTTTCAAGACTGTGTCTCCTGACTGCTTGCTGGATACTTCAGTTTCCTCTCAAAGTGAGCTCAGAGGAGTGGTTGCTCTTAGCAGTTTAGTTGGGAGCTTAGAATTTGGTTTTGCAGAGATAATTTAGGAAAACAGCTTTCTGGAATGGATAGAAGAGGTGCTTGGGATTTAAAATTGTATGGGTAGGGAAAAAAAAAGTATGATATTTAATAGTGAAAAAATGTTGTTTTGGGACCTCTGCCTGGTAAACAGCAGAATTGTTCTCTGGTTACAGTTTGAAATGCCTGCCTGAGCCCTAACAGAATCTGTGTAGGAAAGTCTGGTTTTAGTGGGACATTTCATATTACTCTTTTCTCTTTGTTTTGTTTTGTTTCACTTTAGACTTGTTTTATTTTCTGACATAACCCATGTTTCCATGAATTACTCATACTTAGCATGACAATGAGATCTGCGTGTGACAATGAGATGAAATTGTAAACTTACTTTAGAAAACAAGCTATTCCTTTAACAGAAGCACAGCCATAGCAATTTGCTTGCTTTTCCTATGAATCACACTAAAGAATGGAATAGTGTTGAGATATGTTTACAGCTGTGGGTGCCATGACTTCACATTTAAAATTATACCTTTAAGTGTTACACTCAGATTTAACTTTGGTTTGGCAGCAAGCCTAATGGAGGCTCTTAAATATGTATATATCTTACACATGTAAGGCAGCTGAAAGAGACTTTTTAGTCATACCCTTGACCTGGAATCCAGTAAAGGAAAAAAGTAGTATTGGTTTTGCCTATGGAGTGAGTCCACCCTCCCAGCCAAAATGAGTGTTTGTGCAATTAACTGTAATTGATCTTCGTGTCCATGGCAGTGCTCTTCTTTCATGTGCCCTAGGACTGTGCTCTGGAGTCCTTGAGTTTGATTTGTGCTCTTAATAAATAATTCTACAGTGGCAGCTCAAAAATGCCAGGTACATGAGCATCAGAAATGATTTGCTCTTAGCAATAAATTGCCCTGATCACTGAGTTACTACACACTCTTTTTAAGGAATAAAATAGTAGAATGTTTTAAAAGCTTATAAAGCAGGTAGATTCAGGGAAATGTTTTCCTCACGAGCGGCACATTCTTGCATGATCCAAAAAAGCCACAGTCATTGGGTCAGTGCAGCAGTGTGAGGGTGAATGTTGTTTTCTGTGTGGAGTTAATAGCTCTAAAAACCTGGCGTGGGGCAGAGGAAGTGCAGAAATACTCTTCAACTTGCTTCAAGTTTACCAACCGCTATTTCTTGACTTTCTGTTTTTCTGTTGCTAAGACGATCGCTGATGGAATAAACACACTAAAAATGCTTTGAAATACATGAAACCCTTGGAGGCAGGGGAGTGGAAACTCTCCATCTTTGATTTTGACACTGAACACCTGATTTCCAGCAGAAGTTGATTGTTCTGATTTGGTTTAGTGGGTTTTTTTGTGTTATATTGGGGATTTTTCTGTTTCCCTTTGGAAGAGTTGCCCGTCAGCTGAGGAGGGCCCCTTGCACTGAATGTGTGCCCTCAGCAAGCTCTGGGAATGGATGATGAGTACAGAGCAGGGAGGGAGAGGCACAGGGAAGTGCCCTCTCATCACTCTCCACTGCTGGTACCTACCTGTGAGGCATTTTCTTTTGAAGAGAGTTGGGATGCATGTTGTGTTGGGCAGGGATTAGTGCCACTTACCTTGTGAGGAGACAGTGGACATTTGATTACAAGGGTGGTGTTTGAAATGCAAGTGAAGAACCATATTGATTGGGTAAAGTCATGGATTTAATGTGGGCTGAAGAATATTTGAAGTTTTGTGTGGTCACTTCTCAAGCAGCCACATCCTTCAGAAACTGAAATATGGGAGTGGAAATATCCATTCCTGTATGGATCCACTTCCCATATGTGACCAGTATGAAAAGCTCTCCATGAGTTTTGAAAAGGACTTTTCAAAGGACAAAAATTGTGGACAAAGATTGTAGTCAGAAAGACTTATATTACACGTCAAGAAAGTCCCTTAATTTTTCACCAGTTAGTTTTTTGAACAACAGAAGCACCTGTCATGACTGATTGTCTCTCCCCAGAGTAAGATCAGTGAATTAAATTACCTCCTTACATTCCCACTGTGAATTTGTAATTCTCTGATGTCTGCAGGTTGTAGATTAGGTCCCATTAAACACAGCAAAAACTTTTCTATTTTAATCCATCCGTACTCGAGCCTATCTAGTATGCTCACCATCCTTTTATAGTCTTATTTTCCTCAATCTTGTGAACTCTTGGCTGTTTTGATCACTGATTAAAAAAAAATACATGATGAAATGCAATCTTTCTTTATGCGAGCTTTAGTGAACTTGGTTAATCTGCTACGCTTTCCAAGCCATTGTGATTTATTAGTTGCTCTATTATTTGCATTCTTGTGTAGGTACAATAAGTATGCAGGGAAGGTTTGTCTTGCTGCTGTTACAGCAGCTTTTGTATGAGAAGGGTTCGTGCCCAAGGCCTTTAGTGTGCGTTGCTGTGGGAACTTCAGGGCACGGGCGTCTCATTGCCCCCTTGGCAGAATTCTTCACAATAATTCCTCTTGTACCTGGCACTCAGGAGTGATTTTTATTCATCAATGGGCTGAATTTTTATGATCATACATTTAATAGGCATCTTGTGCAAACAGGGTTTTTTATTCCAAATACATAAAACTTCCCTTATACCTTGAGCAGTAATTTTGGGGTACTTAAGCTAATGCTGCCACTGAAAAGTCTTTTCTCTTTGATTTTATATCCAGAGAGGGGCCAAATCAGGAGTCTCAATCACTTGAGAAACTTTCCCATTTCTTCTTCATTATTATTCAGGGAGGCAGGTTCCTCAGTCTGGTTTTGTGTATGATTTTGCTGATGGTTATGCCGAGATGAGATGAGATGAAGAAGAACAGGTGATTGGAAAAGGTGAGAAGTTGCTTTTGTGATGGCTGTGTTGGCTTGTGTTCATTTCAAATTGCCCATGACAGGAGGGGAATGCTCTGCACTGTCATCTGGAGATACCTTTGGTTCCTAATTTGGGTCTTCATTGAACAAAGCGAGTTTCAGATTCTTACTGCTCAACACAGAGGGCAAAAAGAATCACCAGACTTTGTGTGAGGTTTCCTTCTGGAGGTTTGCAAGGACTGTTATTCAGAAACTGCTTGTCTTTTGGTGATAAGGAAGAGCTGAAACATTAAAAACAGTGTTTGTATTGACTGGGTGATTTTCTTGAGTGGAAATGCAAAAGAAAAAAGATCTCAGAAGGTCCATAATAGGAAAACATAATAAGCAGGTGGCAGAGACCTTGTAGGGTGAATGTGCACAAAGACAGGTGAGCTTGGACCTGGAGGGACAGGGGCAAAGAGCTTGACCTGCAGCTGCTGACTCAGAGAAAAGAGCTTCCAAGTATCTTCAGTGTGGCACCATTACTGTTGTTGTGGCAGCTTTGATTAGCTGGTTACCATCTTCCCTGGCTGGGAATGAAGTGGGTCTCTGTTCCCTTGGGAATACAGAAGTTATTCATTTTTTCCCAGAAGAGGGGAGAGTGCTGCTTGGAACGCCAGCTCTCAGTGCTGTGGTGTATTCTGCGGAGTTACTGCTTGGGAGTGGCGGTGTGTCCCAGTGGCTGGGCATCCCTGGAATTGTTCTGTAGGTAAAGGTCTATGGAGCAGTCTGTGCCAGGCTGGACAGCTCTGCTGGGATTGTTGTCTGGACAATGCACCCACTGTGAGGCTGTAGGGAGGACACACAGAATATGTTATGGAACAGTGCTTGCTGTGTCTCTGGCTTGGCATGCCTTAGCAGGCTCTGTGTTGTGAGCTCTTGCCCATGAAGCTGCCAGAAATAGATGCCTGATGGCAGAGAATTTATGAAAATTGATCTCAGCCATGTAAAGTTGCAGGTTCAGAGTGAGTGCTCACGTTATAGAGGAAGCAATTGGCAAGTTACCCCTCAATAGCTGACTGAGAAAATGGTCCTAAGGCACCGGAGAGCTTGGTTTTATTAAGTACTAGGGTGTAATAATTAGTTACTTGTTACTTAACTAAGTAAGAATCTGATAGCTTTATTAATAGTAATTCTTAAACCAGCTTTCTTACATGGATGTTGAATTTTGGGTGTGGTAGTAGTGCAAGAATCCTGAAAAATGCACTTCCTTGGGAAAAGCTGTACTTGGGAAAGCCTTTGTATTTTGAGCAGTGTTCTGCACACATGCTAGAGTTTGGAAATGAGCTGGGAGTTCTTGTAACATGACACGCAGGTGAACTGCACCGAAGTCAGTCTTCAAAAGAGCCTTTAGCATGGCCTTATCCAGTATTGATTTTCAGATTGAGGATGAAGAGCGTTTTCTTTGTGGATTGTCATGTTGTAAGTACTGAGAATTGCATCTAAAATCAGTACTTAAGTCAAAGGATAACTGTGCACAAGCTTGTTGCAGGCATTTTCTGTGCATAAGTTTCCATTACGTGTGCCAAGATTGAAGAGTTTTACAGAAACACCTTGTTAGAAGGAAGCTGGTTTCATTTTTGTATGTGCAGTGGAAGGCTGCTTAAATGTGACTGCAGCTTCTGCAAACTGTCATTGGTGTGGGTTCTGGCTTTGGCTGATCCTTTGGAGAGGAACGTGGCACTGATGGTGTTTGGCTGAGGGCAGATGAACTTGCGTACTTGAAATATGCCCTTAGGAGAATCCTGTTACGTACATGTGGAATCTGTTGGCCTTGTGGAAGGTTATTTAAATTTCAGTTAAAATTACAAATTGGTTTGCAAGACACTGGCATTTTAAATAATATTAAAAATTTGGAAATAACCTTACTTTTTGATTCTTTCATGTGATAGTAATTTGCTTATTACCTCTAACCTAGATTAATGTGTTAGGAAGTATTTATTTGGGATCAAGGATTTTTAGTCTCTTAACGAACTGTCCATCCTGTCAGTGGTTAGGATTTTAGGAAGCAGTTCTGGTTTCAGGTCTTGTGCAATACCTTAAATAATGTAGGGGAATTTAATGTTTAAAAGATGTGAGGTTTTATTACAACGAGATTCACTTTGGCATTGTAAAATTATTCTTCAAGTTTGCTTGTGGGTTACTTGTGTTGGAAACTTTGGACAGAATCTGGTCGTGCCTGAGCTGCTCTCTTGGTTCAGCCTGTCACACACTGTGTGTTTTGCCTTGTTTTTTCCCCAGCTGCCTGAGGAAGAAGGAAAGTGTGACTGTATCTCCCTGGCCCTATTTGCTGGAATACCAGTGAATATGAATTTCCCCAGACCATTATCGTGGTAGCAACACTGAGTTTTTAGGTTGTCCTGTTACAAGATCTCTATGGGGAGGGGTCAGGAAACAAATTACTCTGTTGCTTTTCACTTGTGCAGGGTGGAAGGACTTTAATTCTCATTTCTGCCTTGCAAAGAATCAGCAGGCTGCTGTCCTGAGCACCAGTGCAGCCTGTCAGCAGGGCTAGGACGTGTTAGATCATTGTTTGCATTTCTTCAGTTTCTTCACCAGACCAGAGGGCTCTCAGTTTTAACACAAAACTGATGGATTATGCACGGGACTGATCCGTGGTCCATGTATCATCTCTATTTTATCTGTTTTATGAATCTTTGTAACAGTTACAGCGTTGTTTTGACTAACGTTTAAAATGATGACAAAATGGCATTTTAATTATGCTCGCCTCCAGTGTTGTCACTGCATGAAGAATTATGTAGAAAACATAGTTCGTATATTTGCCGATTTGTGAAGATAAAATTTTATGAACATAAGTTAATGAAATTCAGTGCATAACCCTGGCCATATTTAATCCATTCTGAAATTCCATTCATTTTGTTTTTTCTCATAGATATGGAGTTTCTGAGTATTCTCTTAATAGATGAGTTCCACAATTTATTCTCAAATCCAAACAGTACAAAGCTTGCCTTTCCCTTTGTGCAAGGCTGGATGAGGGAATGCTTCCCTCTGAAATCAGAGCTAGAAACAGGACATAAACCCAGAGTGATTGTCCTCAGGCTGTTTCCTTTGGTGTGAGTTTAGCTGTACCCATGGCATGAGAATAATGTGCTGTGAACTATGTTGTGTATAACCTGAACGTTTATATGTGCACTGATTGTAAGTGATGAGTTATCATGTTGCATGTGTTTGCAATTCTTTATATTGATCTCCATGGATGCTCTTTAGGGCTCTATTCCACAGCCTGGTAAGGTTATACATACAAAGAAAATACAATACTTAAAGCTTAAGATTGTCTTTATGTGTTGGCCAACATTATGAGCAAATAAGATATCTGTTTTTCACTTTTAATGTGGAGATATGTGGAAGTCATTAATAGTAATTAACCAAAGCAGTTTCTAATTTCTTAAAAGCTTATTGCACAAGTATATAAATCCATCTAGAAGAGGCAGTCTGTTTGTCAGTGATGTTTAATATTGAGTTTCTGTAGTAGAAGATTCACATTTGTGTTTATATATTAAACAAAAGTATTTTAAATTGTGTGTCTAGTGGTTTGGTAATTATCTCTAAATTGCTTTTGAATTGGGAATGGGATGAGTGTTTCTTTAACTGTCTTGTATCTTCAGTTTTTATTTGCTCAGTGGTACTTAATTTGGAACAATCATGTAATTCAATTATCTTGGTTCCATATCCATAGCCTTGCTGAAATTAAGCTTTTTTTGTTGGTTTCAGAAATATTCAGTTATGTCTTTTGTAGGATAAGACTAATGCAATTAACATCGAGTATTATTCCTGTTCTTTTCCATTACTTTAGCACAAGTTATGGAAAACCTGTTGGAATTGCAGAGTGCCTCCCAGAGCCTCTCCATGCCTGCTGTGCCCCTGCCAGCACAGTGTCACTGCTGCATTCATGTTCACATTTCCACGCTTTAAACACAGTGTGTTACATTAGGAACTCAGATAAAGCTGGTTTTAGTCTTCCCTCTGAAATGTCCATCAGTAATCCTGCATTGAGTGTTCTGCAAGATGGAATAGGGAGGTGATTGTGTGTGGTTTAATAAATGCATGTTGCTGCTTGTTGTGAGGTTTGGGGGGTTTCTTTTATTTGTTTGGGGGTTTTTCCCCCAGCTAAGTGAGCCTGAACTGTGATATTGCCACTCTGGAGATGTAAGAAGTGTTATGGAAAGCAGGTTACTGTTACTGACATGCAGGTTTTGCAGTAGCTGCAATTGAAGTAATTTTAATGAGTTTGAGGAAAAACCCCTCAATCTGGTGAGTTCAGAATAAATTACCACAAGGCTTTTGAGCTGTCCTTTGGTGGCTGTGCAGGTTTTTCATGCTGCAGCCTTGAATATAATAAGTTAATTCACAAGCTACAGGGTTTGTGTTCTAGATAAGACAGGAACTTCAGAGGGAGCTGCCGTGATTTGTCATCCGGTTCTGTACTTGTATTAAAATAAGAAAAAGAATTAGCAAATGGCACTGGAGAAATGGACATTCACAATGACAAACCTGCCTTCTTTTTCCTCATTCCAGGGCATATTCCCTTGTGGATTCCAGTCAAGTGTCTACCTTCCTGATTTCTATTCTCCTCATAGTCTATGGCAGTTTCAGGTAAGATTTTTTTTTTTAAGGTTCTGCAGAGTTTTTATTTTTCAAGTAAAAATATTGCAAGTGACTGAATACAGTTTATGCCTTTTTGTTTCATTGTATCTTTGTCAGACACAGCCAAGGTAAAAATTATTTGCTTCTGAGAAGGAAATGGAAAAGGAAGAAATAATACCAAGCTGGGGTTTCTGAAAGATGTAATTGTCATGGTACGAGCACATATAAGATAACTTAATAGTCAGTCCTTGAGGACAGCTCTGTCAAATCATATTTTAGAGAGTAGAGAAGGATTGTTGAGACAGATAGAAGGTAATGTTCTTGATAGCAGAGTTTTCTATCCATGAGCCAGTGGTGGTAGATTGTGAATGCTCTCCTGGGATTTCAAGCCTGTCCTGTGGAACAGCAATCCCAGGGTCCCACTGCTGTTTGCTCGAGTGCCAGTAACAGCTTCATGGAGAAGTGGGAAACACTGCCAGTGTTGAATTCCAGCAGAGCATCTGAGAACTGCTGCAGGATGAGTTTGAGTCTTCAAAAATCAAATTTGCCTCATTTTAGGAGACTTGAGCATAGTTTAGAGAAAACTCAATTATCCTTTTAGACTTGCATTCTGTATTGTACAGTTTGTTTTACTGTAATGCACCTAAGGAATGAGGCTCATACTGACATATTGAAACAATATAATCACAATATGAAAGTTTTTTTTTTAAACTTCAGTACAGTATGGTTTTCTTTCTGCTTCTTGAAGAACATTGCTTCATTTCACAGCTCTGTGATAAAAGGCCTTATACTCACTATGGAGTCTCTGAACTGCTATGAGTATTCCTGAAATAGATAGTAGCTGTGCTCATCCATATGATGTAAGCTGCAGCTGTTTTATGATAAGAGGTTTTATATCACTACTGTAAGTTAATAAAGTCATATAATGAAAGAGCCAATTTTTTGCAAGAGCTGTCTGTTGTTAGCAAGCGTTAGGTGACAGCACTGCGGGTGAAATTAAAATAGAAGGCTTTAGGAAAACAAAATCTAGAGATGATCAGGATAAAAAAGTAATCAAAGGTTGGATTTGTTTAGTTTTTTCTTCAGGTTTTGAGTCAGATTAGCATATAGTTGAGGAACGAATTAAATTTTTAACTATTTGAATTTATGCTATTGTGTAAAAAGTAACTGTGCATCTGGCTGCAAGAAGCAATAGCATTTATTAAAATTCAATTATGAAAACATAGTGCAATATAAAACAGCAGGAGTGTGTGAACTTCAATTGCTTTTCTTTCCTGGAGCTCCTTGCCCTTCAAAATTTTCCCCTGCAGTTTGTCATTCTCTTCCTGTTTGTACCTACACACTCTCTTAGCATTTTGTCCTGCACTTTACATTTAAAACTACTCACCTAGCTAGGGCTGTGAACTCCAGAGCAATCTGACTCACTGGATGGAGTAGTGGAATGGTGATGGATACAAACCATTGAGGAAATGTCCTGTTTTAGTCTTTTGCCTTTGTGTGTATCCTGAAGACCCCACAATGTGAGTTACAGACCGAAATATGCCCCCAGAGTTTTAAAACTGCTTTCCTAATTAATCTCCTATATGTGGTTTATTTAGCAGGTGTCTGAGCTGAAATCCACAGTTACGTTGGGGACTTGGGTAAACTCTGATTCTCTTTGATCAGTGAGTGAGGTCAAAAGCAGATTTTACAGAAAATTGTGCAGTGGTGTTAACAAACAGGTCTGCAATACAATTAAGTTATTTAAGAAATTGAAGTGTGGTAGTAAGTTACAAAATTATATTCATCTGGAAATTCTTCAAGTAGTAAAGTGAAAACTTCTGGCAAAGCGGATGAATTTTCTTAGAAAACTGATGTGCTGGAAAGATAAAAGTTACAGCTTAGGGTGCTCGTTCTCATGTCAGCAATGGTGTGCTCATCTGGATTTGAGTGCTCGTCTCCTGCAGAGCTATTGTAAGACAAAAAGAAAATAGCACTCGTCAGTTAACCTTTGTGTTGCAGGAGGTGGGTTTGCTTTCTGATTTTCAACTGAAAAGAAGCAGGTAGAGCTGTTGTAATATTCCTGGCAAGTGGCTGAAACAGAAGGGCAGTAATAGGATCAGAAAGAATTGGATGGGTGAGTCATTGGGATAAAGTGTGTGGTGGGTCTAATCTAAGGCAGGCAGCGTCAAGGGAACAAAGGAAAGCCTTGGTCCACTGTCCTTATTAACAGAAGTAGCATTTGTCCAAAACAAATGAAAAAATCCCAAACCGCCAGTATACTCAGAAGAATGTCTAATAAATTGTGGGTAAAGCCCAGAACCAGAACAAAGTGCAGCGATAGAGCTGAGTTCCCCTTCTCTGACTGTGCATGAATGAGCATTTCCTGCCTGCATTTGTGCCGGGTCAGGAGTTTTCGCTTCCAGCCCTTCTGAACATCTCTCTCATGTGCATTCTGACTGCTCTCAGTCCTTGAACTTGACATACTTTTATTACTGGCTGCCAAAGGGGCAAGTCTAATCCTTTAAACCGTTACGAGCTGTAAACTGGAGCATGCAAGTAGATGTGTTAGTTGTGGATTTTTAAAGAGGTGAGCTCAGCTTGAAACAGGTTCTCTGAGGGCAAGATAGCCACCTTCTTGTCCAAATGCTTCTCTGTGACTTTTATGTTGGGGTTACTTTGCAGGTAACAGCTAAATCTTTTTCTATCCTATCACATCCCCAGACATGGGCTCTCGGATTATGTAAAGCCAGATTTAACCCAGAATCTACCTGTTCAAATACCTGCTTTTGAGCCAAACTGAGAAGTGTGGGATGACCCTGGGGCCTTCTGTCTCTAGGCTTTGAGTATCCTAAGTGTGAGTGTGAATAGAAAGTAGCTCACATGGTGAACCCAGAGTGTCATGTGAACATGGTATGCTGAGGCTTGGCTGTCCAGTATGGCATTCCCATGCTCCCACAGCTCTCAGGTGGGTGGCTGTCCTCACTGGTAGAGGAACTTCTCAATAAGTTGCATCTGCAGGTGCCCCTACAGATAGATCCTTACATTCCTGTTTTCTCCATTGCTTGATAAGCCCATCTCCTGCAGGGTTTCCCTGAGGCATTTCTGCCGTGGAGTGATCCATAGTTGAATCTGAGCTTTGCAGGCAGTGCCGTGCCAGCATCTTACTCATTCCTTTGGCCTCGGCGTAACCCTCCCGAGGGGCTCCTTGTGAGAGGGTGACTGCTTGCTTTGAAACCCTGCACTGGAAATGCAACCAGCTGGAGCTCTGAGGACCCACAGAAGGAACAATGGAGCAGCTCAGTGCCCCAGGGGAGATGCTGACTCAACATTCCCTTTGGGAGCCCAGGAGAAACTTGAACAAAACAGTGAATGTTTCCCAGCTTGCCATTTCTCTACAGCCCAGTAGTTTTGAGTTTGTCTTGTTTTACAGTATGATTTTTAACTTTCTTGGAAGGTGTTTTAGTGATTGTTGCTTAGGTTTTTTTTATTATGTTAGTGATAATTTGTAGCAGAGGGAAGAGCCAAATCATAAAACAGTTGGAGATTATTCAGAGGTTGGCTTGGAAGAGCAGCTGTGTTGTTAAGTGAAAGTAATTTCCTAATTTATGCTTGCTTTGGAGGCAGGGATATTTATAGGTAATAATAATTGCTGACACTATGGCAATGAAAAGAGAGGGGCTGAGGTTGTTTATGAGCAGTAGATCTGATAGGTTTTGTTTCCACTTTTCTCTGCTGATAGAAGTTTTTTTTTAAGTTACGAGTTGCCTGATGCCACTGGGAGAATGATGGTGTGAGGTTCTTGCTAAACTGTGCTAATTCAGAGGGGAAGAAAACGCTGCCCTGAGAAAAGAATTATCTTGTTTGTCTGAATTTTGGACCAAGTCCTGGAGGGCTGTCAGCCTCCTCCCAGATTTTTATAGCTTGAGAGGAAAACTATAAAGCTACAATGCATAATGGGGAAAAAGGGAGTGCAAGTGAATGATGGAGGCACTCCAAACAAAGGGCAGAGCAAAGAGATCTTTAGAAGAACAAGCTAAGAACAACAGATTAATTTGTTAGAATTTTAGTGTTCTCTATTGCCCCTTTGTATTTTCCATAACTCCTTAGCTGATGATCCATGATCTGTGTAGAAGCACTATGGCTCTAAGGTGGAAGCTTCCTCGTGTTTTGCCTGAGACCAAAAGCTGCTTTAATCTCATAACACTGTTGGGGAGCATTTGCTTAGTAGAAGCAAAGGAAACAAATCAGTTCTGTGCTGGAAGAGCCTTTTTCTTGGTTTTGTTTTATGGAGTGAAGCTGCTCAACCCCTCTGTCTTTAATACACCACATGTGTCTTGATCCTCTAGATCTCCTTGTGCCTAATGTCAGATTCTGGGGCTGCAGCACAGACTTGCTCACCTGAGCATTGCAGTAGATGATCAGTGCACTGCAATAAAACATCTGTGACACCTCTAGAATAGTTTAGAAGACCGTGGTGTATTTGTTACTGGGCTGATAAATTAATAGAATTAGTTTACTTTGTGTAACTCAGTTAAGCTAAACTTGAAAAGAAGTTTATTTCCTGTTGACCTGGAAGTTCAGCTGAAATACTTGGAGGCTGCTGTAAGCTTAGGACAGGAGCTGTACAATGGGAGATGCACAGTGCTTCTGGTGGTTCTCTGTAGCTCGTTTGAATAAATCAATATGCAGCTAAATCGTGGATACCATACATGCATCAGAATGAGAAACTGTCATGGTAAACTTGATTGCTGGTATTTTCTGTTAAAAAGCATGTAGAATTTAACAATAGAAATTATTGCTGGTCAAAACAGACCTTAAGTGAAATTCGCCCTTTTCAGAAGGTTATGCCAAATGTGTTAGAATATAATTTGAAAGTTGTATCAAAGTGAAGGACTGTGGCAAAAGGGGTAGAATACTGTCCTAAATTGGAACTTTTAAAATGTGTTTATATCAACATGAGAAGATGTTGGTATAATCAATATATTATGATATATGATGCTGATTTCATCAATAGCAGATTGACTGAAGATTGAAGGTGTCGATATAATCAATAGCAGCTGAGCTGGCTACTCAGGGGAGAGTTAATAAAAATGTATTAATTTGTACTATTTTTTTCAGAGCTTCCTCTAGTCATCTGTTCTGTGTGCAGTAAAATATATATCTGATTATTTTCTATGCTTTGCTGAATTTTTTTCAATGAAGTAAAACCTTACATTAAGCAGATGCTTAAAAGCTAGTTTGGGTCATTCATGAGAACATTTCAAGGAAGGAAATATTACTGTCTTAAAAATGAAACCTGATAGTCAAATTTGAAAGAAAAGGAACAAAACTGAGAACCTGGAAAGAGGTCAAATTCACAAGAGAATTGAAATGTTTTTTTTGCTTCCATCGTGTTCTATACTTGCCAGAAATCAGGTAACAGCAAACAGCAGCACAGATATTCAACACTCCCCAGTGTAGACACTGTGGTGACTGATCTCACTCTCAGAATCTGGGATATGGGGCCTCATTTGGAACTAAGCACTTCAGTTATTTTAATTTCCCACTGTGTCTGGTGTTGTTTCTAATAACCAGCATTACAGGGCTTTTCCAGGGGCAGGGTGCTGTGGCAGTGGGAATGAGACTGCAGCTGATGAGCCTAAACAGGAGTTTGGAACTCATCTGCCACATTTGCTTTGTTCCCTGCAGGTCTCTGAACATGGACTTTGAGAATCAAGACAAAGAGAAAGACAACAGCAGCGCCGCTGGGTCTTTCAATGGCAACAGCACCAATAACAGTAAGGGTCAGCTTTACTCCTTACCCTTCCTGCTTCACCTCAGTGCTGCACTCCTGCTTCACCTGTGCATGTCTGTGAGCTGCTGCATTGCAGATTCACCTGGTCCCAGGCTGTGTCTGGGCACTCCCCACCTCACTGAGCTCTGACACTGCTGTCCACGGCTGGGTCGTGCCTGTGGAAGCTGAATTTAAAACATCAACATAACATTTCCAGAATGCATGAAAACTGCATGTGGCACAATTTGTCAGGTTTGACTGGAAATGGAAACAGCTTTACTTTGAAAAAAGCCACCCCACAGTCAGGAGAAGGGAGTGTAATTCCTTTTTGGCTGGAGCTTATTGCTGTGGTGTGTTGGCCAGTCTGTGAGCAGGGAGTGATTGCAGGGTGCGCTGACAAATCCCTGAGGAGGATTCACCTTATCAGCAGAGAAACTGAAGCAGAGAGTTCACATGGCTCTGGGCAGCTAATTTATAATGGACAACAAAGTATGTGTCTGCACACTGTCTATTCAGAGTGGGATTAACATGTCAGCTCCTGCATGGTGACTGTCCCTTCTGTGATCTATAAATAGACTGCAGGCAGCTTGGCCATCTGACATGCACTGTTTTGCAGGTAAAAATATGGAGCTGATCAGTTAGAGTGGAACATAGCGTGCACAGTGTGTTGTAAATTCATACTTGAGTTTAACTGAAGGCAATTTATATTGCCATATTTTGAGAAAAGGCTCTAGAGTGAGTTTCCCAGAGTATAGAAGGCAGGAGTAAGAAGCCCTGTGCATGAAACTCTGAATGCTAAGCTTGTTTTGTTTAAAGCAAGAAGCATAGCTTTAAAATGATGAATGAAATAACATATGTTGTTCGTGTCTCTTGCTGGTTTTATCTTTTCTAATGTAGACTCTTGGAATTGAAACTGTTGTCCCAGCACTGCTTCTGTTGGCAGCACAGAGCAAAGAGGTTGCCGTGCTTGGTGATACAGCAATGAGCAGTTGAGGCTTTTGGCATCTGGGAAGGAAGAGAAGACAATCTGGGGCTAGGGAATGAGCACATTAAGGGGATTAGCTATCAAAATGATCAGAAATTAAATGAAGAACTCTGACATTTAGTGCTGCAGGCACTAATTCCCAGATGCCAAGGTGGTGTGTAGTGTGTCATTTCTGGGTTTTTGTTTGATTTGGGTTTTCCCTTGAGAAGTCAAGGACATGTGAATAAATGTGCTTTCTCAGAGCAGGAGGAATCAGATCTAAGTCACAGATTAGAATTTTTGTGTCTTCACACTGTCATCACTGGACTATCTACATTGCACTTTACCTTAACGTGCCAGACCTCAGCAATGTAGGAATCCCAAGTGACTGAGTTCTTCCACCTTTTATTTTTAAAATTTATTGTGCTATTTATGCTTAAGAGTAATAGATCATGACATGAACTAGTAAATGACATGGCCATGTGCAACTGTCATGACTTGCATGCTTTTTGTTCAGCTTTTCTTTTATGAAAATGGTTGAATATTTATAACAGATACTAAGTTGTAGTGAGTGTATTTCATGTGTGTTTGAGGTTTTTCAACGTAATCAGATACATCGATAGCTGAATTGTACAGGTAACCTGTTATTTATATGACTTGCCACTCTTAACAGGAAAAAATAAAATAAGACACATCCTCACACAGAAACACAGACTCACAACCTGTGTATATATTTACTTGACTGTGTATGTCTCACGACCCTGAAGGCTTATCCTTCAAATCCTAGGATTGGCAAAACCAATCATACAGCAGTGTTTAATTATTTTAGGATAACACAGTTGATGTCAAGCTGGTTTTGCATCTCTTCTAGGTCTTAGTCTTGTATTATTTTCTATTGGTCACTTACCAAGTGACTACTTCTGATGCTCCCTATTGTTACTTTAGTGCTCTACCAGTAGTAGTGTGTCTTGTCTTTTTAATTGAGTTGCTGCTCATGGCTTCTTTCCCCCCCCGGGATCAAATGCAAATATAGCTACAGAGACTGGTTACTTGGAATTTGTGGGGTTAGGTGGACTTCTCAATTTTGCTGGTAATTCTGAAAACTCAGAAATACAGTAAAAGTTGTCCTGTCCCATGATTAACATCCCTGGTAGTCACACTGCATGGCTGAGGTGAGGGAAATACTGAGAAGAAAATAATTCAGTATCTCTGCCCTGTTTGAAATTACTGCCAGCTGTGAAACATGAGCCTAAATTTGTGTTGGTTTTTAGCAAAAAGGCAATTACAGTGCATTTCACTGACCTGGTGGTTTCATAAACAGGTAAACGACTTGGGTATTTTTTGAAAACTACCCTTTATTGTTAGGCTTGATATTATCTCATGATTGCAGCCTGTGATGGAATTGAAGAGCTTGGTGGCCTTCACCCAAGTGGCATTTGAAGCTGTTGCTCCCTTTGCATGAGCTGGGTCAGCCTAACGCTGGTCAGGCTTTTCACCTTGTGTTCAGAGATTAGGTAAACCTCACATATGCTCCGTTCAACACATTTATGTGTCTAAGTGTAAAGTGATTCTAATCCTCAATAATGTTAATTTTCGTAGCTTGTCATTCATTCTGTCTATGGCACGAGCTCAGACTGAACTTTCAGCTCCTGGGTTCTGCAGAGCGGGGCTGTTGCAATGCACGTGCAGCTGGAGCCTTCTCCACAGGCAGCTCTGCTGGGCTCAGAGAGCACAAAGTAGTGCACTGAGAGGGAATGTGCTGTCAGAGCCCTGCCCTGTGCTGGCCAGGCTCGTGTCCCTGTGTGGCACCAAACAGGAGCTCAGTGTCCCCCTCTCTCCTGCAGGTATTCAAACCATCGACTCCACCCAGGCGCTGTTCCTGCCCATCGGAGCCTCCGTGTCTCTCCTAGTTATGTTCTTCTTCTTCGACTCAGTTCAAGTTGTCTTTACAATATGCACAGCAGGTGACTAAGCTTCCTTCTCTTTATAAGACTTGGAATAGAACAGAAAGTATTGATATAATTAAATATTGTTGGTAAGAATTATAATACATGTCACAGTACATTAAAAAAAAGAATAGTCAGGTTTCACAGTTGTATTTTCATGTCTGTGTAGCTATAAATAGACAAGTGTTATTTGAGAAGTATTTTCCACTTAGAGATGTGCTAAACCTACTGAGCTATAAATTGCCAGAGGTCTAAACATGCCCAAATGTGTTATTTTGCATGAAGTTCACTTGTTTATAAATTGGTGCTCAGAACTGTACATGGTACTTCATAGGAAATAACTTTGAGGATCCTGTCCAGAAACTTCTTTCCTACTGTAATTTTGGTTTTGCTTTGATGCAGCTTTTCTGTTTCCAGTCTCACTAACATTTGAATATTAGTCTTTTGCACTGCTTGAATTTAAAACAAAATTGAAATTTACCTGCAAATAAGTTGCAGATTCTCCAGTCCTGTTTAGCATTAACATTTTGTCTTTTAAATAAATGCCAGGGCACTGCTTTTTGGAAAACTTTGGCCTATTGATCTTTTTGCAATTCTTCAAGAGACCAGCTGCTGTTGAGAGTAGCAAGATTCTTCCTACTGCTCCAGATACACAGCAGCTTCTAAAAATTTAGTCAGTCCACATACTGAGTCTGTGAAGATTTTTAAACTCCTAAATACCTCTCATCCTCTCCTACTTCACTGCAGGCTTTGCCCTTATGGTTTAACTCCTGAGCTGTGCCAGCCTCTTAATCAGGGCTGATGTTGATGGGTGAAATTTAAATCCCTAGTCTTGAGACTCCTGTCTAATTCTGCCTCCTGTAGAGACCTGTTGAATTCTGCTTTTATAACTTTGACCTATGACACCTATGTTCTTTCCTATTAAAAAAATACTTCAGACGGATTCTACTGTATGCTAGATATGAGGGAAATATATACAAACAAATATATAAGATGTTACAAGGAAAGATTTATGACAAAAGAGGAATTTTAATTTGTTGGGTTACTGGTCAATTTATTTTTTAAAATGACCTTGGGATTTGTGACTTTATTTGTAACATTCCTGTGTGTAAGTAGAGGACCCTGTGTCCCTTGGGGCTTGTTGTAGGTCTCGGGGGACAGGGGGTCAGTGCTCTTGGGAATCTTTATTCTCAAACCCGATTTTATGGTATGTTCATGCTCTTCCCTCGGGCTTGCATCAGGGGCTGTCATCAAGCCCAGAACCTCTGAAATGCAAAGCTTCCTCAGAGGCTGTACTGCAGGATGTGGAGGGACTCTGCTGGAGTTGTGAACCTGGGGCTGTGGAACTTGGTCCCTCTGTCCCTTGAGAGGGACAAACCAAGTTCAGGTCATGCTATTTTACATCCTCTGTAGCTAGTGGGGGCTGATGTGGGGAACTGCTAAATTACAGCTGATGTCTGGTTTCTTAAACCCCTCTCACATCTTCCTCTCACAGAGATTTGCCTTTCAGGGAGCAGTCAGGAGCAGGCGTAGGTGCAGCAACAGCCAAGGCCAGGACCCAGTGCTCGGCGGAGGGCAGAGCCCCAGAGCTGGCATTGCCTGCAGACAGGAGTTAAGCCAAGGGACTCCCGACTGAAGCTGGAGGGGGCGGGAGCCTCGGGGCTGGAAGCCTGAACAGTCGGGAGAGAGGCTCCTCTGGGAGCGGCTCCTCGCTGCGGTTTAGCTCCCGCTCTGAACGGGCCCAGCGTGGGGACACTCCGGGGCAGGAGGTGCAGGGTTCCCCGCTGGGCAGAGCTGGGGGAGAGGAAAGGGGAGGAGGGATCCCAAGGGCAGAGAGGGTTGAGCCTGTGCTGGGGGAGGCAGCGTAGGGAGCAGGGAGGGCAGGCAGGACTCGGGTCAGCAGGGCGCAGGGTTCCTGGGCAGTGTTTTTTTGCCAGGCACCTCCAAAAAGATTCTTAGTTGAGTTTGTGCAGAGGTGCCATGCTGTTTGTTGTTTCCCTACCGCTTACTGGTTTTCTTCCCCTCTCTGAAATACTGGTAGAACTGTGAGTTTTCATGGTGCTGTTTGTATGCAGACAATTTTGAAATTCTCTTTTTAGATTATTCGAGTTCTCCTTTTTTTTTTGTTTCAAATCTTCCTCCCCCCAGAAGGGAAAAATGTGATTTGACCGAACAAATTTTTCTCCGGTTGGCTTAAACTGTGTAGAGAATGGCTTAAACTGTAAGACAGTGTTTGATTCTTTCCCATCATCTTCATTTGAGAAGAGAACAAAAATCCCTTTTAAAAACCAGCAACAAAAATTTTTAAAGGAATAAGTAGAGGACAGCACAAAGATCTGAATTGCAGCATGCAAAAAGTTCCAAGACTTTGATTTTCATGGCAGTCTGTTCTTGCTGCACAGTTTTGGATGTGTGCTGCTGACATGTCTGTGTCTCCACGCCCTCATGCTCCATCCTTTTAAACAGTCCTTTAAAAAAACTGGAAGGAAAAAATGATTATAAATACCAGCAGTTACTAAATGTTTTTACAAATATGTGGGTGGGATAAGTATGCTGCTTGAAAAAGGAAAATGTTTATGGAAATAGTCTGTTCAGATATTTATGTATTTTTATCATTCTGTTTCGAAAACCTAAAGCACTTTATATTTAAAAAAAGTGAAGTTGCCAGCTACTGGCTCTAAGTTATTTGAAGTTGTACTGTGTTTTAGTGATGAATAAAGAGTTTTGAGTGAGATAGGGGAAAAATTACTATCAGAGTTAAAAAGTGGAAAAAAACCCCTCTGTTATGCTGAGTTAGTCTGTGTCATATGTTGAAAAATTGTAAGAAAATCTCAGAACCAGTTTGTAGTAGATTTTTTTTTTACTCAGAATATGTGAAAACTGTTTTTCTTGCTGACATGATCATGAATAAATTTAAGACTTTTTTTGGGGGTTTGGGGATGGGGCATTGCATTCCTTTGAGAGCTTTTGTTTTATTTCAGTCTGAAGGCTCACTGTTGTGCAGAAAACCTCAGAGCTTTGAGCTGCTCATGCTGGAATAATACTGAGCATATGATAATAGGACATTGTTGCAAGAGCTTTTTCAAATTGGAGAAGCATGTTTGTGTACTGTAGAAATTAGGTCTGAATGTCCTAATATTACCTTTTCTTCTTTTCATAGTCCTTGCAACAATAGCTTTTGCTTTCCTTCTGCTCCCGATGTGCCAGTACTTAACACGGCCTTGCTCACCTCAAAACAAGTAAGGACTTGAGCAATCCTTTGCTCCTCTTCTTGTGTCTTGTATTTTTTTCTTTTAATAAGAATTCTTTAATAAGCATTAACCTCAGGGCTGATGTTTGTGCATATTTTTTGTGCCAACATCATGTTTCCACTGTGAAAGTAGGAAGCACAATTTCTGCAAGTCACTCACACTTGCCAGCCTGGGAAATGCAATACCATTACAGGGGACTAGATTTCCCAACAGTGGTTTTTAATAAGTTTGGCTTCTTTTGGCTGAGATTTTAGAGTTTGGGATTTGGCGTTGGATTTTAATGTTTGCTAACATTGGACTCTGGATTTTAATGCTCTTTTGGAGACTGTAGTTAAACCAATGGAAATTTCAGTTGTTAATGTCATGTTTTGAAACTAATTTTATTTTTTAACCTTGTGATTCGAGTTCATGTTGCTAAAAGTACTATCTTAGGTGGTGCTAGGAATGTTGGCGATTTCAAGAGAGGTGCCAAGATTTACAGGATTTTTTTTCCATCTCTGCAGTTCATGCTTTACACATAGTATTTGAATGTCATGGAAGCTTTTATTTTGTTGTTGTTTAGGTACCTATTTGTGGCAAAGGAACTTCCCTTCAGTTGTTCTTGGCATCTTTCATCAGCAGTTGAGCCATGTTCCAACAGTGTCCATTTTCTGTTCTATAAATGGAAACATAAAGTCTTCCAGCTGATGTTTGTGTGTTGTTCTAGGATTTCCTTTGGCTGCTGTGGGCGTTTCACTGCTGCTGAGTTGCTCTCGTTTTCTCTGTCTGTGATGCTTGTCCTTATCTGGGTCCTAACTGGCCACTGGCTCTTAATGGATGGTGAGTATGTGAATTAAGGGGTTTTACTGCTGGTCTGTGTGTCTTCTGACACATCATTTGCCTGGTGTTGATGGGTGAAATTTGCTAATATTAATGGCTTGGCTGCTGAGCTGTGTGACAGACTCCCTGAAGAGCCACTGCCAGGAACATGCCAGGGGAGTGCTTGGAAGACCTGTTTTTCTGGTTTGTAAAAGCTTCCAGGGAAGTGCCAGAACACTCATGAAAGATATTCCGCACCTGTGTGGTGTAGGGTGAATGGCCACATTGAGTTAAAGATGTGTGGAGACAGTGGTTGTTTACGAGTCATAGCTTGATTCTGAAAATCTGGTTAATTTTTGGTGTGCGTCTTGTTTACCGGTTCCAATGCTGAAATAATTTGTTGTGAGGCAGCTCCCAGTAGCTGGTTGGCTTTGATCTCTGCAATGCTTGCCTTGTGTGGTGAGATGGGCAAAGCTGGCAGGCAGCCAGCTGGCTTGAGGGTGTGATTTATTGGGTTTCTTTCATGGTGGTTGACCTGAATTCACAGCTTACCATTCCAAAAAGGAGCCTTCGTCCTTCCCTCCCGCCTTCCAGATCTCTTATGCTAGCTCTGGCTCTTAGTTAATCACATGGTAAACTGATCCAGCTCACTAGAATGGCAGCATACTTGGGTTTTACCAGCCTATTTTTCTGCTGCTGCAGTGAGATGAATTGGATTATTGTGTAGTCAGGTATGTGCTAAATTGGGCAGAAGGTAAACGGCGGCATGATGGGATCTGAGGGGATGGAGTGGATAGAATAGCAAAGGCATGAAGGAGTAGCCAGGAGCAGGACCTCTGCTTCTCAGCAGTGTCAGGCAGCTAAATTGGCTTAGGACATGGTGTAATGGCATACTGAGGACGTGCTTGCTTGAGGAAAAATTGCTACTACAACATTACCTGCCCTTGAAATTGTTTGTTACGATAGAAAGCATTCATCCCATCAGCTTCCAGCTCCTCCTAAATGAGGTAGCAGCAGCACATCCTTAGCACTGAAACCTCTCATGGCACCATCATTCTTTCTTTTATACGTGGGCACTATGCTTCATTCATGGTTTGAACTGCTTTAAAAGTCTCACCTGTTGTATGAAAGGGAAATACCTTTTAAAATACCAGATGGTAAATGAAAAAATGCAGACAAAGCCTGTTTTGTGATAAGCAGAGTAGCCTGCCATGAAATCACGGGTGACACTTGATCTGCAGGAGCTGCAAAGCTAAAAGGAATGTCAAGTGTGGATTTTGGCAGAATCTGAAGAGTTGCCTACGCCGAGGTATCAACAGAAGCATTTAGCTAAAAACAGTGGTTTTTGTGAGTGCTTCAGTCTGACGTGGTGGACTTTGCAGTAATTAATCTACAGAACTCTGAGCTGCTGGTGCAGAGTCGTGTCTGGCTTCTATTTCTCTTGGAGACTTTTTATGATTTACTGAATTGTGTTGCTGCTGTCTTGCTTTGAATTATTTTATGTAGTTTATTAAGGGAACTTGAGCTACTGTATAGGTGATCCTCCTGTCATTTGTTCAAATCCAATTAAATCAGCGTTTGCCAGTGACACTAAACAGGGAATAGCTTTTGTTGGCCTTTGTCAAGGAAACAGACTGGAGCTTTAGACCTCATCCTGTGCTGCTGCATGTGGGATCCCATCATCTCTGCCTTCTCTGTGACTCAGTCTTGGAGACGCCGGGGACTCCTGTCCGGAGGGCAGCGCGGGCAGCTGCTGGCTGTGCCCGGCCGGGACGATGCCCTGTTGGGGCAGAAGATGAAGCGGGTGTTGTGGACGGGCTGCTCATGGCCCGGGCGGGGCTGGAGGAGGAGCTGGAGGAGCGGGGCGGGTGTTCCTTCTGAGCAGCAGCTCCTGGAGAGCCCTGGCTGTTCGGTCGGGCTGTGCCGTTGATTCTGTCAGTGTGAAAGAGCTTTGCAGCTCGAGAGCTGAGGAGAGCACGGGAAATACTTCTTGGTAATTGCCAGTCCTTACAAAATCGAGGTGTGGCGAATCTTGCTGGAGCAGCCTTCGGTGCACAAATCCCACCCTGTCCCTGCCTGCACAGCCCTTGGTTGAAGTGGTTCTAAAGGCAGGGACGTGTTACAGGGCAGAGTGAGCCTGTCCTGGCTCTGGGGGGTTGTTCTGGCATGTCATGATGCACCTTTATAGGTGTTGAAATGCTTATTTCTCAGAGCAGTATGTTGGATGACAGAATCACCAAGGATGGTCACTGTTCCCTGGTAAAGCCTGGTTAAAATAAAAACTTTCCTAAATAGTGGGCAGAGCTGGAGATGTACAACAGGAAAATGCTACAGATGTGTGGAATATCTGTAGCTACAGAGTGAATGGCATGGTCACAGATACCCTGGGAGCTGCTGCAGCAATTGGCCCTTACTCCCTTCTTTTAAAATACACTTCCATCAGATCAGAGCTTCGCCTGGCAGCCTGTGGGGGAAGGTAAAGCCTCCCTCACTTACACAGTGCTTTGTAAACCACACTCAGCACCAGCAGCATCTTGGAGCTTTCACCTGCTCTGGATGCAGGAGAGCTAGAAAGCTGCCAGAGAGTCTGATCACATATGCAAGAATATTCTTAATCTTCAGAATATCCCTGTTCCATAAGGAGTGTGTTTGCAGGGACTCTGGAGTTAATTTGTTCTGTTAATTGATAGTTAACTCCTCCAGTGCTTTCTTATTCAGCCTTGTTAACCCATTGCCCAGCATTTCCAAACCAGAGCTGCTGGTTGTGTGCTCTACCTCTTTTTCTGTCTTTCTCTCATCTTTGGCTATTTTTTAATGATTTGCAGTATATTGCAGTGAAGATCTGCCTTATATAGTTTGTCAACACTATGCATGAGCTTGGATAGGGAAGCTGGCTTCCATTTAGAGGAGTCCATTGACTGCACTTTGGCCCATATTACTTGTACTTGCTCTCGGGCATTCTTGCTTTGTTTTTTAAATTTACCAGTGTTTCTTAAAGCATTTGCGAAACTGTGTAATTATTAGCGTGTGTGTTTCACTGTCAGCTGAAGGATTTTTTCCATCTTCTTTTCTACCCAGTATTTGCTTAGTTTGATGCCTTGTGCATGTGGCTGTGTTCATTTCAGTGAGAGAGAAATGCAGTGTGTGAACAACAGATAAAACTCATACTGGTTACAGTATTTCCATTTCTCATTAATTATAACCTGGAAATCCTCTCCTAAATATAGGCTTGCTTGAGCTATTATTAACACTGGCTTTAGAGAAACCTCTTTGATTTAAAACAGTCTGATCTCTTGTATTTGCTCTTCTGCTGAGGAAGTCTGTAACTCAGGGCTATACTGAATTACTAAATGCAGTTCTTTTTTCTGCTGCTTCCTTCCTGTGTCAAATTCTTTACACCTCAATAATTTGCTCACATTTTGTAGCTAGTTACAGTTGTGCAGCGTGACTCAGAGTATATTCTGTGTGTATGTCAGTGACCCCACTGCTTTGTCAAAACTCGCTGCTGTGACGTTGGGGCTGTGCTAAGGTTGCCAGTTCTCAGGAGATCAGGTGGGCTTGGCAGAATTGCTGGGATGCAGCCCCTGGCACTGCGGGCAGCCACGCTGGCAGGAGGCCCAGGGCATGTTTATCCCTCGAATGTATCCCTTGAATGGATGGGTTTGGGTATTGGGTGGGTGGAAGATCTCCCCAGCTTTCAGGTGAAACACAAGTGGGAGGTGGCTTCACAGCCCCATAATTACAGCCTGAGAATCCAGAGGTTAAATTGTCCATTTTGGCTGAGTCCAGCTGTCACATTGGTGGGCACGAGCATAATGAATTGGCTTCCCCTGCAGTTCCAGTTGGCAAAAATGGGATTGTAACTTCTTAAAAATTCTGTGTCATGTTAGACAAAGACATTTTGTTGACAAATATGATTGACTGTAATCTGATCGCAGCAGGGCTCCATTATTCCTCACAAATAGACTGATATCATAGATGAAAGCTGATTTGTTTTTTAAGATTTTTTGGTTTATTGTAAGTATTTCTTTGGGGATTTACTTGTAACCAGTAGAAATACATTCAGTTGTCCGTTGAGTATCCGTGGTAGATGAGGCTGGGCTCAAAGAAGCAGGCAATGACACAAATGTGAAAACTGGGTTTTTGTTTAAAATCTTACCTTCCTACCCTGACAATATTTCCCTTGGTACAGAGTAAAAATCTGAGCTGTGTCTTGTTGTTTAGCTCATTGATCTGGCTGAAAACTCACCCTTAGGAGGGATTAGGAAAAAAACTTACCCATATTTTTTTCCTCTAAGCTTTCACACGCATTTTGGTTCTTGGGAAATCCCGGATATCTAAATGATGACATTTCATAGTATTCAGGCAGTCTTGCACAGTCTTGCCCGTGCAGAAGTTTGGTTTGAGTGGGTTTTTGTCAGACCAAGTTCTAACAAGTCATGTAACCTTTCTGACTTAAGAATCAAGGATCTTATTTATTTTATGCATTTTTTTAAAAAAACAATAGAGGAAAAGTAGAGGCTTGTGTTTGGGGCACGGAGAATTCAAAGTTGTTTTGTTACCTCTGTTTTAAAGTGGGTAGCCAGGGTTGTACAGGGGAGATGGAGTCTCTAGGACAGAGGACACGGAAACATTTCTTTGTGGTGGGTGCTGGAAGTTGAGTGGAACAGGTGGTTGTGCCTGCGGAGGGATCTCTGCTTCCAAGGGGACGTGTTTGCAGTTGGCTGCTGAATGTATTTTGACTTTGCTTAACCCTGGTAAGAAGAATGTCACTGTCTGGAAATGGTAGGCAGTCATCCAGTGCATGCAGAGCTGCACAGGTGCAAATAGAGGCTTCTTTGGGATCCTGGAGGAGAGATACAGCCCTGGGACTGGTGTTTTTCTGTTTGTTCTGCTATTTTTAATGAACTAATGATGTCTTGCATTTTGTAGCTCTGGCTATGGGCCTGTGTGTTGCAATGATAGCCTTTGTCCGGCTGCCGAGCCTGAAGGTTTCCTGCTTGCTGCTCTCTGGGTTATTAATTTATGATGTCTTTTGGGTAAGTGTTTGGTTTGGTTTTGCTAAAACTGTTTTTATGCTCTGGATTTGTAATTGGCCTTGGGCCCGTTTTACTTGAATTCTGCTGGTATGACGTTGAAGAAGTTTGGCAAAGCCAGAAGACTGGCTCCACCACTCCATTCTGAGATGCTGAATTCTACAATAAGATACAGAATTATTTCCTTGCTAATTATTTAAAATAAAGCATAAATAAGATTAGAATATTTTGACTTCTGCATATTCGTAAAAAAATCCCAGAATTTTGGAGCTCAGATTTTGAAAGCTGGCTGAAGATGAGAACAAGCACTTCCCACACACAGAGCTGTGTCCACACTGGCACAGGGCACGCGTGCTGATTTGTGATTAGCATGAAATCTGCAGAACAGGCATGCGAATGGACTTACAGCCAGACAGGTTGGCATAAAATCTTAGTGCCCTTCTACAAGAAACCTGACAGAGTGTGTTCTGTAATAGCAAGAGGGGTTTGTTTACCTTTGCATAACACCAAGCACTGACCCAGGGCAGCACCCACTGACTGCTCTGGCAGCCAGAAATTGCAGTGGGATGGGCTGTAGCATAAAAGCCTGTTGGAGAGAAGGGCTGCCTCATTCCATTTGTGAGTGAGCATCATGCTCACCTCTTCTCTGTTCTGCGGATTCCTTCCGTTTTCACGGTGCTGTTATCTGCATTTGTCATCCCACTATCTGCTTGTTGTCCAGATTCTTTGCCAAACGATCTCAAGACATTAATCAATATCTTGATATCAAAAAGTATATTCCAGTTGTTCTTGAGGATTAATAGTGTAAAAAGCTCTATCTGAATTTTTGAAATACATTTTGCCTTTTATCATCATAAGGAAAATAGCCTTTTCTCAAGTAGCAAAGCAAAAATAATTCAGCTTGAGTTGCTGTGTAATTGCAGTTTGTAACGTCTGATTACCTCGCTCTGTAGGTCTTTTTTTCTGCCTACATCTTTAACAGCAATGTTATGGTGAAAGTAGCCACACAACCAGCTGATAACCCCCTGGATGTGTTATCCCGGAAACTTCACCTGGGACCAAATGTGGGCAGAGATGTTCCCCGTCTGTCCCTGCCTGGCAAACTTGTATTCCCAAGGTAAAAGCTTCTTTTACTGTAGTACATGAGAAATGTTTTCCCTCCTTATACTTAGTAGTACTAAATCTGTTGGAAAATCCCTGTTTAGTCATTCCCTCTTCATGCTAAAGAGGAATCTGATGAGCAGTGAGGACTGGACACTTTGCTGATTCACAAGGGACCCTGACTGGGATAAAAGGTGCCCTGTTCAGAGCAGGATGCACTTCTCAATGTTTGTGAGAGTTCTGCAGCCTGATGATTGCTGGTGTGACCTCACACTTAAAAGCCAAAGATATGAGGTTTATTATAACATCAGAGCAGTCTGAATTACTGCAATTGCAGATGATTGGGAAGGGGTTGGAAACTGATCTAAGCGAGGGTGGCTTACCACGCAAGCACAGTCCTGAAGGGAGATTATTCCACATGTCCCTGCTCCAGGAGTTCCCTGGTGGCTCACATCTGTAAGCAGGCACGCCCAGGGCCTGGGGGGGCAGTAACCTCAGTGCAGCCGCAGCAGGCAGTAAGTTTTGTTGGGGTAGTACTCTCTTCTTGTTTCTTTGGATGTTGGGATGGTGAAATTACAGAGATTAGAAGTTGATTGTCTGCAGCGATAAAACCAAAATTGATCACTTTGTCACCTTTGTGATATGAAATCACAAAGTTGACAAAGCTGAACAATTCTTCATGAAAAATATCTGGAATTTAAGATAATGGATTATTTTAGTTCTTAATCTTTTTCACAATTGGCTCTTTTCTGGGAATCTGGCAAGACTAGTTTTGTGTTTAGTCTGAATGTCCAAACTGGGTGTACTTCCTTGTTTTAGATCATGCACGGGGATGAAGATGCACTTCAGTGGTGATCAAAGGGCCAGCTGCTCCCTCCCATCAGCGCTGAGGAGGGACAGCACGGAAATACTGGGTCAATGGATCTGTTTCATTGAGGGATTTAAGGGCAAAGGCAGCTTAAACACTGCTGGGAGAAGGAAGCTGGTTTGGAGCAGTGTCATCTCTGCCCAAATGGGTTTGTGTAAAGCTGAGGTGGTGAAGAAATCACCGAGGAAAACCTCACTAGCCAGCACCGGATTCATGTGCAAGTTTGCCGGTAGAAAGAGGGGCTGTGCCAAATGAAGCTCGAAACCACAGTGGAGGAGTCTAGAGCTTGTCACCTTTTGTTTTGGCCATGAACCCAATTCCAGTTCCTCTTTAGTTCCACAGGCAGCCACTTCTCCATGCTGGGGATTGGAGATATTGTGATGCCAGGGCTCCTGCTCTGCTTCGTCCTGCGTTACGATAACTACAAAAAACAAGCCAACAGTGATTCCTGCGGTGGCCCGGGACCAGGGAACATCTCTGGGCGTATGCAGAAGGTCTCTTACTTTCACTGCACACTTATTGGCTATTTTGTAGGTGAGTAATTAGTAATTAGTGAGTAATATTAAGAGCTGCCTAAGTGAGCAGATGTGGGATTATTGTAGTAGGTTTAAAAGATGATGAAAGCAAGTGTAAAGAGGCTTTGAGAGGATGCTTGGTTATGTTCTTTTTAATCCTCCTTTCTTTGCATTTATTGGCATGGTCTAGGGAGAAAAGCCCTTCTATAGTCTTCAAGATTTTTTTTTTGTAGTTGTTGTATTTTATTTAGAGGATGAAAGAGAATATCAGTGTGCTTTTGTTAGCACTTGCACTTAGCTTCACTGGCATAAAAAGTGTCGTAGCTAATACCCGAGTGATGGGAAAAATATGGAAGTTTCCAGATGAATTATGCTGTGCATAGTACCTAGCAAATATAAGCAGTTCACCTAGGCAATTCCTGTATTTTTGTATTCTGATCCTGACATAGTAGTACATAGAGAAAATCATCAATAGGTACAACTGGAATGCTGTTTGTAATTTGCTATAGCCAGTCCTTTCCTGTCTAATATAAAATAGGCTTTTCCCTCCAGTCAGGGCATTAATGTGCATATCCTGACCTCTCATGGCCCTTCTGAGGCTGAAAAGGAAAGATAATTTCCTACCAATAGCCTTCCTTGCCCCACACCTCGATTTTCCCCCTATATTCCCTTCTGGCAAGTGTCCAGGAAAGTCATTCCTGGTGTGTACAGCCCTTCCTCTGAGCCCCTGCTGCTCAGGCCAGGGGCCACAGACCAGCAGTCTCTAGAGCAGCATTTCAGTGCAATACAATCAGCTTCCCCCTTCACCTTTTGTTGTATTTTGTCTGAATTATTCTGGGCTTGGTCTGAGACTCAAAACTGGACCAAGTGGCTTGGCACAGCCTAATACTAAAATAGAATAATTTTTCACTGTTTAGTTTGTTCAGCTGCACTCAGGGAAAGCAAAGCACAGAGAAGCAGCTTTTCCTCACCGGTCTCTCAGAATGCGGGTGAAGGAAGCCTCAGTGGATGAAATGCTGAGAACATCCACCTGCAGCCTGGAGATATTTAGAGTGACTTTTTTCTCTTACAGGTTTACTAACTGCAACAGTAGCTTCTCGTATTCACCGGGCAGCCCAGCCTGCCTTGCTCTATTTGGTACCGTTCACTTTATTGCCACTCCTCACCATGGCCTATTTAAAGGTAAGCGGGGAGGCCACGTGGGCAGCAGGGACCTCTGGGCCAGCTGGCAGCAGGGTCAGTGTCCTTGCCCTGGGCAGCAGCTCTCAGGGGGATGATGTGTGTCCCTGGCAGTCCTGGCCCAGCTCAGAGTAGCCACTGCTGTCGGGTCACTCTTCATTTCAGAGGACTGAGCAACTGAGAGATGAGTTCCTGAAATAGAAGATCATTAACGCACATAAAGTACCAGGAGTTCCAATCTAAATAAATTCTGAAATATTAAATTCTCTTTTAATTGAATATGTGGATTTGTCCTTGTCCTGTTGGTCATGAAATACCACATGCACAAAGTCTGAACAGTGATTGGAGAGGCAGAACCTTGCTTGCCTCTTCCCAGTCACCTGTTCTGAACAGAAATGGTAAAATTTACCTTTCCTGTTCCAGGGCTGTTGTTGAAGCACACATCTAGCACTCTGCAGAGCAGAACGTAAGAGAGGGCAGGATTTTCTACCTAAGTAATTATTTCCCTCCCATCAGAAACCTATCTGGGGTATATCTGCTCTAAAGTAAGACATTTTGGCCTGACAGAGAAAGGATTTATTTTTACTGTCCTTATTGTAATTTGTAAAACAGGCGAAGAATAGATTTGCTCTAAGATGTGTTTGCAATGCTGTGTGCATTTTAAAAAGTGAATTCCAAGCAGAGTTGAGCATTTCTGAGGGCACGGTCCTTGTGCTGTTTCCCTGCCTAGGGCGATCTCCGTCGCATGTGGTCTGAGCCTTTCCACTCCAAGTCCAGCAGCTCTCGTTTCCTGGAAGTATGATGGAACGGACAGGAAGTGACCTGAACTTCTGCCTTGGTCCTTTTCACTTTAACTTGTGGCTCTGTTGTTTCCTGAAGCTGGACTGGCTGGTACTTGGGAAGGTACCAGCGATGGGACACGTACGAAAGGACTTTGTATTAAAGGAGGGAAAGAAACAAAAGCTAAAATCCCAGAGCTCCGTGTGACTCCGTATCTCCCTGCAGATGTGGAAGTGGGGACCCTTTGTGCAACTGCAGCCACTTTCCTCTTTTCCTCGCTCGGATGGATTAGTACCAGACTATTACCTTTGTGAGAGAGGAAGAGACAGACTTGAAACTAAAAACGGCTTAAAGTCGTTCAAAAACTTGTGAACACTAAACTCAAAAACCGTTAAGCAAACTGAGGCTTCTTCAGAGAACCCCTCTTGGACATTGGGACCAGTTTCCTGCGGGACTTCAGTTTTGAAAAGAACTGAGACAGAAGGTCTTCTGTCACAATATTGGGTTTTTTTTGATTTATTAAATATTTCCTGTGGTGTGAGGTTACTTATTAAATCCACAGACATTGAGTGACTTCTTGCAGTATACATATAAAATTTGTTGTAACAAGTTACATTTCCACCCAGATGTCATATTGCAGTGAAAAAGGGCACGATTTTTATACATATATATATACACACATATAGATATATATATGAATAAATAAAAAGGAAAACCTGCTAAGATCATGCTGTGTAGCAGACAGGGGCTTGCTGTAATTTTTAGCATGTAGCGCAGTTACTCTGGCTTTATGTATATGGATCTACAATGAGCTGCTGTTTCCCCCCTCCTACAACTGAACCTGCAGTTTAAAACCAAGTGTAGTATTTGTACTGGTTGTACCACGGACTTTAGGGGATATTTGATTTGATCAATGTAGCAAACTAGGGAAGAAAAAAGTTCAAACCCAGCCCTGTGTGTCTGAGGGGGGAGGAGGTGGGGGTGTCTTTTTTCTTTTTTTTTCCTCCTTTTTTTGATTTTTTTTTATGAACAGCTCCCTTGCAGGTTTTTAGTAGTTCCTTCTTGACCAGTGCATGTATTATAGCAACAATTGTCTTTGTGCTTTCTGATCATAGTAATGTATCACTTGTAAATACATTTTTTCTATTTTCTATTTTTTTGTATTTTTTGCATTTTGTTTCATTAGTGTGCTGTATTTTTCCATGCCCCTGCCCCTCAAAGAAAAAAAAAAAGAAAAAAGAAAAACTGTCCTTTACTGTTGTGACTGGTTGGAATTTGTGTGTTGACTGCTTTCTACCTGTAGCCTGTTAAAATGTGGATTTTATTCTTTTTTAAAACCAGCAGTTCCAGTTATTTTATTGACTGAAAGGTTTCCCTGAGGTAACTAAACTTTTTTCTTTTCAAGTACCGTGCCAGGGGGGGTTTGGGGAGCTCTCCTGAGAGCTCACAGCTCTTGTTAGGTGACAGATCTGGGAAGTGCTGGTGGCATGGGAGGAGCAGGAATGCTGGAGACTGGCACTGATGAGCACGGAGGTGACTTTGGGACCGGTGTCGTTCCAGGTAAGGGAGGGGTTGGTCAAACACCCGAAGCTCTCAGCGCTGCCGGGTGCTACAAGGAGAGCATATTGGACATGGCAGGAAATTCTGTCCAGCCACATGTGTGCTGTGTCATTAATGTCATTAATGAGCCCCTTCCTCTGTTCTCAGGCAGGTCTGGCGTGGGTGGCAGAGGGCCTGATGCCTCTGAGCTGGCTGGGATGCACCTCCAAGACAGCTGGAATGTCCCAGGATAAACAGTAAGAGACAGCTCAGCCTTTGCTGGGGGAGCGGGGCTGCTGAGATTCAGCAAGTGTGGGGGGCTGTGGCAGGGGGGACGTTGGGACTTTCTCTCTTCCACACACACACACTCCCCCCCGAGTTCTTATCTTTCCCTTAGCTAAAGCATTCCCTCTAACACGTGCCTGCAGTGCTCATCCTCAGGTAACTGTCACTTTTTAATGAAATTAAAATTCTTCATTGAGAATCTGCTTTTTGTGTTCATGCCAGGTGTCAGGTCCCAGAATGGCTTGGGACAGTAGAAAGGTATCAGTTTTGAGCTGTACTTCAAACATGAGGTGTATAAAATATTGAGGTGGATAGTCAAATAGAAAAGGCTTTTTTGGTGGCTTTTGTTTTGCTGAGAGGTTCCAAGCAGTGGAATAACACATTCAGATCCACTTCACTCCAGCTTTACCTGCCCAGCCTTTGCTCCTACCTGACAGTTGTGCACAGCTCAGGCACCATCAGCTTCACAGCAGTTGTCTCCTTTGGAATTATTTCTTTGGAATTCCTCTGGAATTAACATACAAGGTCTTTCTCTGTTATGCAGCAGCATTTTCAGGCCATGCCTGCTAAGCGTCTTTATGAACAATTTCTACACTTAAGCATTCTGAGAAAGTTCTAGAAGTGCTAATTGATAAATACTTAATGAGAATTAATTTAGCTTTCCCAAAGAAGCCTGGTCTTCCTCGTTAAGCTGTCTTGCCTCCCTGCACTCTGTGCCCTTCTCCTGCACCAGGAGACCCGAGTGAGCCATTAGTGAGGCCTCTGTCTCTGCCCTCATGTGCTGGGGCCTGCCCAGGTGAGCACCCACTGCACTGGAAGGGGTTTGCTGCCCCTTCAGACTGCAGGAAAAGGATTTTGGTACTTGGCAGAGGTTCACTGAAGTTTAAATGTAGTAAGAAAAAGTGCTTTCCCAGAGCTTGAAGTGAAAGCTGCTAAGCTTTGTCCCATAGCTCTCCCTGCTCAAACCATTCAGGGGATTAGAAATGGATCATACCTGGCTGCTCAGCTGCGGGCCCTCTCTGCACAGATGGACCTTTGTCCTTGTCTTTCCAGTCTGTGTGCCTCCTCTGCTTGAGGATCGGGCTGTGCAGGGTGCATTGGATCCTCTGGATTTTGGGAGACTGCACCTGGGTTCCTGTCCCCTTTGGATCTGGTACAGTTGCTGATGCCTTCTTTGTTGAACTCCTTAATAAACTAGGCACAAAGTCCTGCAGTGAGATTGCCAACTGCCTGCCCCTTCTGGAAAGTTGTCAAAAATAACTATTTTAATAATTGACTAATATAAACCTTCTTGCAAGAGGTAAAATGCTGGCAAAAAAAGTGATAGACCAGGGCATGCTTACAGCACAGTCATCAGGACATGGACCAGAACTGAGGTGTACAAATCTGGTGACAGGTCTGGTTCTCTGCTGCATCTTTTGAGAACAGTCAGCTTAGAAATGCTACTGTTTGTATGCTGGTATTTCCCTAAGATCAGATTCTACCTTGCAAACATAATGAGTTCCAAAATTTGAATTTGAAATTAGTTTTTTCATTCAAGTTTCAGCACTGTCACATTTTCTTATCACTATTCCATGTCTTCATTCCATTATTCTTCCAGGCACTTTGCTTTTTTACTTCAGGATGTGTTACAAATATACTATTTTCCATCTTTTTCCAAATTCCAACATAACCTGAATGTGTGGCCGTGGCCAGGTCTGTGTTGATAGTGAGGGCTCTCAACTTAGGTGAAACAAAGATCTAATTTAAAATCAGAGTAAATTTGTCCTTTTTTCAGAACAGCTCATCTCCCAAGGAAGAGTCTGAGCTACATGATATAAAAGCTATCAGGTCTAGGGTGCGGCAGGAAGTAACTCATAGTTACTGTAACTCTGCCTTCTAAGAAAGGATTCTAGTTCAGGCTGCACCTGCTTCATGTCTCATAACCAGTTTCATGTACTCTTAGACCATTGTGGGGCTAAACTAGAAAGCCTTCAGAGGTGCAGCTTTTGTTCTTGAAATTGATTTATCTCCTTCCCCACTTGTTTCTAATTTAGGTATAGCCTGATTTTCCCATCTCTGTGCCCCAGCTTTGCAGTGTTGGCTGAGTTTGTCCATTTCAATTGACAGTTGTGGCTTCACCTGTGAACAGACCCTTTTCTCCAAGGAAAGCCTGGCCCTGCCCACACCTGGGTTTGTGCTGGCTGACGGTGGCTTGCTAAGAGCTGCTGATTTCATGCTGCCAAACTCGTTTGTGTTTTGCCCTTTCAGCAGTTCCTTTGCAGCAGCCCTGAGGAGCAGACACACTCATCACACAAAGTTCTCTCAGCCAGCAGCAGCGAGGAGTAAGCTTGAAGATCTTGCTCTGAGCAAAGCCACTGCTTTGCTCTGGGCCTTTGTGTGTAACCATGCTGTTTTACCCCCAAAGCAGCACAGGGTCACAGGGTGCTGAGTTCTCTTGCTGAACCTGTGGCAGCGGGGAAAAACTTTGAGAAAGCTTTTGTTTGAAAGCTTTTGCACACTTTGTTTTGCTGCCTCAAGGTTGTAGGCTCTCTCTCCCCTCTGTCAGCTGAGGGTCACTGCCAGCAGGGTGGATAACAGGGATGGTTTCATTCTGTTCCGGAGAGAAGCTGCAGCAAATTAGAGCTGGTAATGAGGGAGGCTGAGGGTGAAGAGGGGCAGCCAGCAAGCACTGACAGCACAGCAGATCTAAGAGAATCACCTGGATGAGAGGGGAAATGGGCTGGCAGAAATGTGACTGCCTGTGCTGGCTGACTGGGGATTCAGCGGGAGCACAGCGTAACAGGAACTCTGCATTGCTGAAGTCCTCACATCCCTGCAGCTCCTGGTCTACCTGCGTGGCTGCGAGAAGTTAATGTAAAATAGTATCCCACATCTTCAGGTACCATCACTGAAGTGAGCCTGCAGCAATCAAAGAGGTGATACAGGCTGAAATCAAGCTTCAGCCAGAGAAGCCCTCCATTATTTACAGCACATCCAAGATCATTGAAATGATTTTCCAGTAGGAATGCTCCTGTTGAATGCACTATCTGGCAAGTTCTGTCAGTCCTTATGCACAGTAGAACAAGGAGAAACTGAGCACTTGAGGCCCTTGCTCCAGCACGCTGTTGCCCTCCAGCGCCCTGCACAGGGATGACTGACATCACTGAGAACTGCTCTCACTGGTGCATGCAGGCCCTACTGGTTTCTCCTCCTGCCTCTTGGGACTGGAAGAAATTGTTCTAAATTAATTCACATGTGCATTTAAAAAAAAAAGGTGAGGGAGCAGTGGTCCTTTAACATCAGGTTTTATTTGTCTTCTCTGCTCTCTTGTGTAACAGAACCCTGTTCTTCTTCTCTGCACACATGTCTAAATAAATGGCACCACAGGAAAATTAGCAATTCCCTCTAGTGTACTTGTTTGGACAAGGAGGCGGACCGGACCATACAGGCTCTAGTCTTAACCCCCTCTTCTCCTGGTTTAGAGCTTTTCCTTTGACTGTTGATGCTCCCAAAGTTAATGTCTTACCAGCGATCACTGATTGAGAATGCACTACTGCTAAAGCTTCCTGGTGAGCTTTGCATGCCATCTCTTCATTTCCTGGTTGCCCAAAACATATCAAGATTAAAAGCTGTTACTGCCCTATCAGGCACTTCCTTTCCTGCTGATATTGCAGAAGCAGATTTGGGAGCAGAGGGGGTTTTTTGTTTGTTTTGGTTTTTTTACAAAGTAGTCCTAGGCACTTTGCTGCTTTGCTGTCCTTTGCTTCTATCCCTACATCCCAGAGCAGCTGAGTGAGCAGGTGCTGGGCCCTGCTGGCCCAGATCGGAGAATTGTGTTTTCAAATCTGTGCAGACAGCAACTGCAGTCTCTGCTCAGATTCCTCTGTGTGTGGGTTGTCCCTGCACATCCTCCTGTCTGGCTCCTCTCCTGCTGGAAGTGAGAAGGGCCCTGCTGCAGGGATTACTCAGCCCAGGCTGTCCCATGAGGAGCTCGCACACAGCAGCATCGCACACCTGAACCCCATGGAAGGCTGGAATGCAGAGGCACATGACCAGCAGCCTGAAGCAGGGCCCAGGGGTCACAGCTCTCAGCATCTCTGACTCTGGCAGCGCTGGTTAGCCAGTGCCATGTAGTGACAAGTTTAACAAAACAGGCAGGGGCTGGCAAGTGCTGTCATTTTGCCACTACCAAGCCATTCCAACAGTCCTGTTCAGCAAAAGCCCCAGGCTGCCCTGTGAGCACTGGTTCCCTCCTCCCTCCTGTACTCACAACTCCCATCACTTACAAACCTCAGTCCAGCCTCAGTGCGCCATACTTTGTCCAAAGAAGAATCAGCACATTTTAACTAGAGGGTCAGTTACTCATTGGTGAGGAAAACCTCCGGCACTAGCCTCATACAAGAGGGTCAAACTCCATCACTGTGCACCATTACAATGCAGTTGAGGCAGTGTGCTGCTCCAGGCAGCTTCCTCAGCCTCGGTAGGCCTTCAGCAGCTGGCCTGCAATCACCAGTCTCTGGATCTCACTGGTCCCCTCGTAGATCTCAGTGATCCGAGCGTCGCGGTAGTGCCGTTCCGCTGGCATCTCTGTCACATAGCCCATCCCACCCAGGATCTGGATAGCCTGAAACGAAGGCAGCAGCTCAGAAAGAAAGTGGGGTCAGGAAATCTGTTTTCTACAGAAGGCACATGTGCACAGACAGCCATTTTAAGAGGAATTGATCTGGGTAAGAATGACATGGATAATCCAGATGGGCAATTAATTGCTTCAGAGGTGTCTGTTAGTGATCCATATTCTAAGATGCTTTTATGAAAGACCAGGGACACTAAACCAAGGAACAAAGGATCTCACCCAGGTGCAGTGGTGATGACTAGTGGGCCCGTGCTCTCTCCCACATTGCTGCTCCTTCTTGAAACTGCCACTGCCCTGGACAGCAGCAGGCACAGGCCACTTTAATAACACAGCTGCCACAGGCAGTATAAATCCCTGTCATCCTCCTACTTCCCCACAATCTGTGAAGATGGTTGTGTCAAATGGCTTCAGACATAGTTGTGTCTGAAGCACAGACCAGCTTTGGCTGGTGTGTTTCAAGTATAAATTAGTAAATTCCATCCCACCTTCCCAAAGCACTTGTGAGACATCCAAAGTCCCTTCCCATATGACATATGTCAGAATTGTCAATTGACAGTTACCTGATGAGCAATGGACGTTGCAGCTTCTGACGCAGCCAGTTTGGCCATTGCCGCTTCCTTTGGGGAAGGAAAACATCACTGAGAGTGCAGCTGCCACAAAAAGGAACCCCTGACCTGCACAAGGAGCTTGAACGCCCACAGAGCAGCTGTGCAGGGACACAGGCCTGATGATGGTGCCAGCTGAGAGCAGCCACCCTCCCCTTGGCTACAACCAGTGCTGAACTCGGGGGCTGCCCACAGGCCCAGGACCTGCTGGGCGTTACACCCCAGGAGCGCTGCCTGGGCAGGCGCTGAGCACAGCAATGCTCTGTGGAGTGGCGTTCCCTGGCTTTGTGTCCTGTGCTGTGGCTGCTGGACAAAAGCAGGGCTGGAAATACCTTGGTGAAGGGCTTTCCATTGTCCTTCAGCATAGCAGCTCTCCAGGTCAGCAGGCGCGCACCCTCCAAGGCCACAGCCATGTCTGCCAGCTTAAACTGCAACAAGAAACAGTGCCTTTGGTGCAGGGCCTCTGCCTGCACAGGGGGACAGTTGAATTCTTCCACCCTTGAGGCTATCTAAGGAAAAGGAGCCTCTGTCCCAAAAATTAGTTTTAATGGCATTTGAAAACAGAATTATCACCCTGTTTATCCCAGATAGTACAAAGTGCACTGTGCCTGATACCACACCCACACAGACTTTCCACCAGCCCCAGCAGCCTGTGGAACTGCCCCACGTGCCCTGCTTGTACCTGCACTGCCTGAAGCTTCGTGATGGGTGACCCAAAGGCCATTCTCTTCTCAGCATAATCCACAGCACAGTCCAGAGCTGCCTGTGCTATTCCAAGTGCCTGTGAGGCAATACCAATCCTTCCTCCATCCAGAGTTTGCTGAGAAAGACACAAAATACATGTACGTCAAGTCACACCTGAGCCAGAATAGTACACGCACATTTCTGATGTTGCTGGAAAGCTGCTGTAGCCTTAAAATCCTCTGCTTGGAGACCTCCTTGAGACACAATGTTCCCAGTTATGCAGGAATAGAGAGCTGTAACAAGCACTTCCACTGCAGAGAGAAGGCAGGAGTTCAGCAACGGAGAAAGGAGAGGGATTGCTTATTAGCTGGGAGAAAAACACAGGGAGCAACATAAGGGGAGCAGCACAACAAGGATCTGCTCTGGAAGGGGCTGGAAATAACTCCTCAGGCAGACCCCATGCACTGCACCTGATTTTACTTTGGAAATCTGGTCAGTTTCCCTTTTTTACCCTCATCGTTTGGACACATATGGGAAAGAATTTTTCAAACTTGTTAATAAACACAGTAAATTACCTGATTTAGCTCAAATACCTACTCTGTCCTGCTGTGCACAGGAAGAAATTGCAGCACAGGGAGAAAAGGCTTTATCTTCTCAACAGGCTGGAGGTCTTTAAAAGAACCTGTCATTCACCAACCACTTTTAGTTTTGGACATAATGGAATGGGCTCTGCTCCAGGGAGCTCGACCCAAAATGTCAGGGCAACAAAGGGTGTTTGCCCCTCCAGAGAGAGCAATGACCACTCTCAAAGGATGGTGCTTCACTGCAGGAAACAAAGCTGTTCCCAGCTGCCTTGCTCCTCCTCAGAAGTCACACGCACACCATAACTCAGCTGTCATTCATCTTTAGACACTCTGTAGTTGTCACGGGCCTCGAGGACAACTTTCCTCTGCCACAGTACTCATATGGGGAAATACCATGTTTTCCCTTTATCTATGGGTACAACTGGAGGAACAGAGGACTGGGAAAGAATAAAAATTAAAATATATTGCCCCTATTGACACAGCACCTCAGTGGTATCAGCATTGCTCCAGCTGAGAACTGCCACAATGAAAGCACTGTCAAAGATCTGTGTAAATTAAACACTCATCAAGCACTGGGAATGTTCCTCCCATGTTGGCAAGAAGGGTCAACAGCTTAATGACACAGAACAGCTTATGCAAGCAGTCCTCACTGAAGTGACTGCCTCTGGAAATGGTTTACAAAATGGTTAGCTTGGGAGCTACGGCTGTACACCCCCACAGCTGCCCACCATCCCTCTCTTACCATGGCGATTTTGAAGCCCATTCCTGGCTGTCCCAGGAGGTTGGCCTTGGGGATCCGGCAGTCCTCAAATATCAGGTTAGCAGTGGAGGAGGCTCGGATTCCCAGTTTATCTTCTTTCTTCCCCAGTGACAGCCCAGCTGTTGGCATGGGAACCAGGAATGCACTAATGCCCTGCAACGAGACCCAAACTCTTTGCAATGGTGTCTTCTTACCTTCCTACTTCCTTGGTTGTCAACGGCTCCCTCCATTTTACATAAAACTACATGTCCAGGTAACCAGGAGGAGGAAGAGGAGATCTGAGACAGAACAAAAGCAGCACTCATCAGGCCCTCCTCTGGTAAATGCCTGCATGGCTCTGCAAACAAGAGTCTCAGCTGTGGCAAAGTGCTTCTCCACAACTCCTTCACTCCCACCCCTTTTTCCAGACTGATACAAACTATCTCACCTTGTGCTTCAGGGATTTATCTGTAGTGGCAAACACCACGGTGGCCGAGGCATCCCAGGCGTTGGTGATCCAGGCCTTGGTACCGTTCAGAACCCACTCGTCCCCATCCAGGCGCGCCACGGTGGAGGCTGCACCCGCATCACTGCCATTTCCTGAGCAACGCAGCAGCAAACCAACCTCAGGTGATTGGTGACACACTGGGGGGAAAACCACCCCCCACCTGCATCTCATCAGCTGATGGCACCTCTTGAACTGTGGCAGTGTCACCACTGTCCCTCCCAGAGAACAGGGAAAGGCCCACGTGTGCAAAGTCTGTCCCAGAGCTCTGCCCACGCGGAATGAGTATTTTCAGCAGGGACCATAGGCTGGCAGCTCATGCCTTGGGTAGACACTCCACTCACACAGAACTGCTATAAACATCCTTCTACAAACTGTTCCAGTTTCAAAGACCTAAAGCCCATCCTAGACCTGACCAAGGAAAGAAGCTACACCACGTTCTTTGCAACAGCAATGGTAACAGTCACATCACCTGGTTCACTGAGGGCAAAACATCCAATTTTCTCTCCACTGGTGAAGGGAGCAATCCACTGGTGCTTCTGCTCTTCAGAGCCAAACTTGAGTATTGGCCCTAAATACAGGGACTTTAAGAATTTAGTGGTGTTAGTGCCTCTTGAAGGTACAACCAATCAAGTAGCTCTCTAATGTGCTCTCCAACACACCAAAGAGCCCAGCACAGGAACAGATCTGCTTCTCCCAAACAGCCCTGTGCCATGCCAGCCTCCCTTTGCGCCGGCTCCTCGCACTCACGTTATTGACGCTGACGATGACGCCTGTGGACGCGCAGCCCCTGCTGATCTCCTCCACAGCGATGGAATAGGCCAGGTAGTCGAGGCCTGCTCCTTTGTACTTCTCTGGCACGTCCATAGCCAGCAGCCCCAAGCCGCCCATCTTCTTCACCTGCACGTGGGGAATGGACAGGTCCCATCCTCTGTAGCACCAGCGTGCCAGCAAAGACAGACACGTGGAGCAAGACATGCCATGAGAGGGCTGTACCCAGAGGAAAAGATGCACACAACTGCTGGTGAAATGGGAATCTGAACTAACTGGTAAGCGTCCCCAGAACCCAGTGACTCCAGCAGGAGCTGCACACAGTCACTGTTGTTTAGGCTCTTGCTTGTTTAAAGAGCTTTCTTCAGTACTGGGAAGAGGGGAGCCTTCTGAAGGTGAAATTCAGAAACAGAACTCCACCAGCATTTCCTCAGCCTCCCACCAAAGCTCTACCCTTGCACGTCTCCTGTCAGTAGAAATGGGAAATCTAGCTGATAAAAATCATCAGAACTTTACCTGTGAGTCTGCTGAGCTTCAGCCTAGGACTGCACAAAGGAAGAATTTTACAGAATGAATGACTGCAGAAAACAGTGGTGCAAGGTAATTTTTTTTCGTTCCCAATAAAGCCAGATCTTGTTTCCCAGAGAATTTTTTGTTAGTTACATTGCAATCAATCCAGCCCAAGTTCCCCAGCTAGACCACCTGCTTTGCAACCATAACCCTCTGCTTGCTTTTAGAGGAACCAGGGAGCATCCTAATTTCCCTCCTGTGAGGGCACCCAAAACACCAATCCTCCACACTAAATACAGAAGATGAACAAGACAGCCACTGATTCTATCTGTGTTGCTTCATCTTATTAAACACTTGTTTGCATCCTGAATTTTCTCCTACACATTCAAGTTAAAGGACTCAGAATCAAATGTGAAATTCTCAGATGAGAGCAGTAAGGAGCAAAGTTATTTTCTTCCTTAGGGTAAGTGTGACTTTCCTGGCTACCATCTTCATACCTTAATAGAAAAAGGAATGTGACAAAACTCTCATGCCTTGGACAGGGTTTCCCTGGAGTCTCTTGGCTAATGTAACAGGATTTATTTTGCTGGAGCTTTGTATTTCATTGCTTAACATGCACACTGGTGTGTCTTTCCACATGAAAAATCACTGGTTTGCCTGCAATTTTGATTTATTCACAGCCTCAGAGGATGAGCAACATGTACCTCCTGCTCGCTTTTTTCCACCATCTGAAATGCAATGTGATCTATGATTCCTCACCATAAACCATTATGTGCAGTCTGCAAAAGTATTTGATTAATTTTATAAATCAGTTTTATAATTTTTCTTACAGCCCACAGATAAGTTGGTAAGAGAACTGAAAACTCAATGGTACTAAAGTCAGATAAAGAGAAACACAAATAAAAGTAAAGAGCTCAAAATGCCCTGTGGGAATTACAACGTCCACATTCAGAGCAACCAGTTGGTCTAAACTTCAGTTTTCTGCTAACCCGGAGCTGGATGTACATTCTGCCTCAGCCTGAGTGGTCCTGCCCCAGGGCACCAGGAAGGGGGTCTCTGGCTGTGCCTTTCCAACGCTGGCACCCACCTGCTCGGCCGGGAAGCGGTGCTCCCTATCCAGCTGCGCTGCAAGCGGCATCAGCTCCTTCTCTGCGAAGTCCCGGACCGTCTGCCGCAGCATCTGGTGCGTCTCGGGCAGCTCGGCGCTCTGGTACACGGTGTGCAGCCGGCGGCACCGCAGGGCCAGCGCTGGAAGCGGGGAGGGGGCTCAGCGCCGCCGCTGCCTTTCACACCGGCCCAGGGGGTGGGCGCCGGCCCGTGAGGATCCCCCGACCCCAGGACACCTTCCCGCGGCCCCGCGGCCCCAGCTGCGGCCCGGCGGAAGAGCGGCGCCGGTCCCGCGCCCGAGGGGACTCGCCTCAGGCAGGGCCTGAAGGGCACCGGGACGCCACCTCCCGAGCAGGCCGCGGCCCCTTCCCACCCCTCCCGGTGCCCCGCGGCTCCCCCGAGCAGCCGCAGCAGAGGGAAGCCGCTCCGTCGCCCTCACCCCGGGGGGCTCCGCCGCAGAGGGACGCGACCGCCGCCATGGCCGCCGCCGCCATCGCGCGCCTGAGGGAGCGCGGGGCCGCGCCGCACGCGCCGCCCCCCGGCGGCCCCGCCCCGCCCCGCGCGCCGCGCGCTGCCGGGACAGGAGCGGCGGGGAGGAACGGGATGGAAGGGAAGGAAAGGGAAGGGAAGGGAAGGGAATGGAAGGAAGGTCCTTTATTCCGACTGCCGGTGACAAAACCACGGGTGTACAAACACAGCGGTACCGCGGGGACACCCCGGCCACCAGGACAGCCCCGCGGCGCTGCCATGGCCACGGGAGCAGGATCCGAAGGGGACAGCGAGAGGAGTCCAGTGCCAGCAGCCCCAAGGCCACACTGTGAGAGATATAAATACGAGTCCTGAAACAGCACTGGGATCCGGGCAGGCGGAGAGGGCGTTTGCTGGTGTTCATTGTCCTGCTGCCGAAGAGGAAGAGGTGCCGACTCCACCAGGCTGCCATCACTCAGCCTTGTCCTCGGCAAGGACAGGAGATGGCAGTGTTTATGTCCGAGGGTCACACCCGACAGCGAGCCTGGCTCGGGGGTAGCACACAGTAGCTCCATGTCACAGGACAGCAGGGCAGAGGAGAAACAGCTGAAGATGATGTGATGAAACACGGAGCTGAGAAGTAGAGTTGCTACATTTGGACCTCACTGCTTCACCACCACCTTCCTCCTTCATTTCTGACTACTAAACACTTGTTTTATTCTTCCTGAACCCTCAGATAATGGAATAAGCATCCCCAAGCACCAGAGAAGAGGCTGCTGCTCCTCTGCAACAAAGACACTGAAAATCCTCAAGTACACACACAAGACATTTCCTACCAAAAACAGAGGACAAGGACAGAAGTACCCAGTCCATACAACAAGAGATGACCTTCCTTCACAAGGTGCAGTATGTGTTCCACACTCAAGGCATGAAAATAGCTCTCCAGGAAGTTTGCTGGCATGGATCCAAAAGCCCTTGCCTCAAAAATATGAAAAAGAGGTCCTGGTAATAAGAGGACAAGTACTGGAAAAAATATACCATGAGTCTGTGGGTTTGGTCCCTTTCTTTTTGAAGTTTTGAGCCAAACTCAGTATGGTCCCAACTTTTTTCTTTTTCCAACTCAGCACAAAACCTGAGAGTAGTCTTTGATACCTTTTTCCTTGCTCAAACTCCAACTGACACTGAAAGCATCTCCTTTGCCTGCAGCACCAGGTTACAAGTGACCATTCACCTGTCAAGGATGTGATCCCCGTGGAATTTCTTCCAAGCTCACTGGCATAAGTAGCTTTGACCCATCATTAAAACACCAGAACACACATTCCAGAAGGAAGCTGGTCTGCTAAACCATGTTTACCAAAGAAATCATCCCTGCCACAAAGAAAAGAGACTTTATAGAAAGTACCTAAGAGAAAAGGAATCCTAGGAAAGCTATTAAAGTGGGGATAGGAGTTTGGAAATCCCTGACTTCCTGGATTACTATCAACTTTTCAGTGCTGGGTTGCCCTCTTGTAGCGACTTTCTTTTTCCTGCAGCATGCTTTTAGGGCGAAGACCTTCTGATTTGGCAAAGCAAACAAACTCAGTTAAAAACCGCCGGGTGCTGCTGCTGCCTGCGAGTCTCCCGGTTTTCCTGCACTTCTCCCTTTTATTGCTGAACAGCTAATACATTCACCAGTGGGAAAGCAACCGCTTCAGTGCCGTCTCCTCGTCCCCGCTGATAGCCAAGGACAGGAATTCCCTTTTCCACCGGGACCCAACAGCGGCAGCGCGCTCCCGCCGCCGGCAGCCGCTAGATGGCGCGCGCTGTGCGCGCCCCCGCTGCCCCGTGCGCGCTCCCGCCGGCGCCCGCCCGCCCCGGTGACGAGCCCATCGCCCCGGTGACGAGCCCATCGCCTCTGAGGAACCTTCAGAGTGACAGGAGAAACAGACGGGAACCGTCACTCTCGTAAGAAAAGCGAGAGGTTGCTTCATGTAGAAAGTGTGATAAAAGTACCGCTGAAAGGCACCTGGATTTATACTATATACAAAATTCAGTTCAATATGCTAAAATTTGCCAGGGAATAACTCGTGGGCTCTTCAGACACTATTTCTGAGCACTTCAGGATGAAAAGCACACTTCCAGGCAGTTCTGCTTTGTGGTGAGTAACTCAGAGCAAAGCAAATGCTTCCCCCCCTCAGAGGCACAGCATGAGGGCTGTGGAAGGTGTTCACTCTAAGAAGCATCTCGAGGTCCACCTCAACAGAAGCTTTGACTAATCCTGAAGATCCTAAACAAGATTGCATTAGTGCCTGTGGAGATGCTGGAGGGGATCGACGGTGGCAGAATTGTTCTTCATCTTTCCATCAGGCAGACCTTGCCCCTCCACATTCCCAAGACATTTGTTGTGATTAATGCTCCACCCAGAACAGGTCATTTGTTGTGGTTAATCATAATTAAGTATCTTTCTAAGAGCTGGAGATTCATTCATGGCTGCTACTCCACACACTCTCACTGCTTACTCTGATGCCAGCTGATGTTCCACGCCAGTTACTTTCACTGGAAGTAAAGGCAGTGGTTTCCCATTGCTGTCTGCATTAACAGGCTCTAGGCTCTGATGTCCACCCCACTCAATCCTGATAAAACACAAACTACACTGAATGCCTCTTAGCACAGCAGGTAACCATTCAAGAGTTAGGTTTTAACTGTCACAAGAACAAACGGAACTAGTACTAGGAAAGGTCTCCAGTCTAGACACAACCTAACTCCCCTAACAAGAGACACAACTGACCAGCCCAGCATGGGGACAGGAAAAGCATCAGTCTTGAGAGCCAGCAAAACTGGCTAAAAAGGTTTTGATAGCTGAGATTTTGCACAGTTGGGAGCTTGCCCCAGCACAGCTACTGGCAAGACACAGGTCCTCCTCTTCCCACTGCATGATGCTATCTCCCACTGCCAGATCCCAAACACAGCTGTGGTATCAACCGTGGCAGCATGACTTCCTAAACCACAGATAAGCAGCTGAGCAGGAAGAGCAGTGATGGGAACAATGAAAAAGAGAACCAGGTACATTCTCCAAGGATCCCACTCCGTAACACTGAATGATCTGACCTGGGAAGCTTTTAGCTACTCATATCTCCACTGCAACAAAGAAAATGAGCTGGTGCTGCTCACAGCAACTCTGACAGACCAGTCAGGTTTACAACTACAGACTGAAGCCTAGAAGCTCTGCTTCCTACTCATTTTTCAAGAGATTTTCCACATTCTCCCTTTTTCCTCTAAGCCCCACTAAGTGATACCTTCAGCCCAGCCAGGATGACATGATGCTGTTCACCTAAAAAGCAATACATTCTGTACCAAGGGCCAAAAATTCCTACAAAGGGAAGAAGGACAAATGGTAAATATTGTGAGATTAACTTCAGCTCTAAAGTTGACCCCTGAGCTCCAAAATTCAACAGTTTGCTCACAAAAGCTCAAACAGAAATGCTATCAGAGGGACAGCCCCCTTTTTCCCCTATCTTGTATCTCTAGTGAAATCTCTGGCAAAACGGAGCTTAAATGTTTTTAGGGGCAGCTCAGGCCCCCAGAAGCAGATGGAATGGAATATTCCTGGACTGCTTAGAAGCTGAATTAGTCTCTTTCCCACTGGGGAATATTGGGATGCACCCTAAAAAACAATGTCAGCAATGCCACAAACAAAACCACTGCCACTGAAGATCTATCCAACTGAACAAAAGATCTGCTCCTCAAGCATCGCTGGCTACTTGAAGGGGTTAAGATTTTCCTGCTAAGAAATAGCTTAACACAAACAATCTGACCTGTTGAAAAAGGATATTCACCCAAGAGGTGAGATATCAGAAGCACTAAAGGTGCAAACTAACTAGAAAGACTAAGAGCAAGAGTTGTCTAAGAGTCGCTCTGATCACTGACCTAACCAAGGTTATCAGAAGATAGCCAGGAACAGAGAAGCAGGGGCAGGAAACGCTGAGTCTCAGAGAGGTGTTACAGGGAGATTTCCTTTCAGGAGCCGTCGTCTTTGCTTCATGTTCTCAGCCTCATGCACAGAGAAGAAGTTTGGCAAGAAGCCTTGTTGCACGAGACAGCAACTCCAGTCCACTCCTGCACATCTGGAATGGTTAAGGGCATCACAGCATCCAGCAGACAGAATGATTACTGTCCTCCATTGTAAGCATAGTCGGCCTTGTTGTGCATAATCAACTTGTTGTCCACAAAGTAAAAGCTGTCTGAGCGCGTCTCGTACGGGTTTTCAACCATCAGACGGACTGTGAAAGAGAAATCTCCATTACCTTCAACAGCCAGCCAAGTCAGGATAAAAAGAACTCTGCCACTCCACTGAATTTACTAGGCTGGTGCTCTGCCCTACTCAAGGAAGATAAGCAAACTGCTCTTCTGAGCTTACTTCAAAGGCTGCAGCCTGCCCTTTCCCTTCTTCCCATTCACAGGACAAGTGCTTTCAAAAGCAAACAGAGGGGGAATGAAGAAACCTCACTCAAAATAAGCTTAGAAACTGCCAGAGCCATGAATGGAGCCAAGCAACCATCACATCTGTAAGCAGAAGGAGCTTGTTTGTGGTACTGCCCACACGTACACAGGTGGGATGAAAACCCCAAACCTTCCCCACAGCCAGGCAGCCCCAGAAGGGCCCCTGTGCCCCTGCTCCATCCACCCCCTGAGGTCAAACATACCCTGTGCAATCTGTATTTGCAGAGATCTTAGCAGGTTTAAAAACAGACCTCAGGGAAGAATCAGTTCTGTTCCAAAGCAGGAGGCTCTAGCCCTAACAAGCAAGTTCAGAAAACAGATGGGTGGCTATAAAAAGAACCCTTTCTTTGGTATTTTGTTTTCTTCTGGGCTACACTACGAGGCATAGGCATGTCAGTCCTGTGACTCTGATCAGTTCTTGCAGCCCGTGACTTAGCACAGGTTGTCTTAGGCTTTCATTTTCAAAGGAGGAGACTTTGCAGCACAAATCTCTAATTCAGAGAAGATTACACATTGCTAAACTGGGAACCTGTATCTGTTTGTTCCTGTCCCCTCAATCCCAGTCACAACTTCTTTCACAAGCAGAGGGAGAGAATGAGGAGATGCACACACAAACAAAACACCACTCAGTGTGGCAAAGGAGGAACTTACTAAGGTCTTCTGAGAGCTGAGGGAATTCATAAATGTGTTCACATGTGTTCCTGCTACTGGGGATGCAGAAACCAAAATCAAAATCAAAGTTCTTCAGCAAGCGATCTCGGAAGTAATGCCTCTCAATCATTCGGAAGTTTGACACTGGCTTTTCTCCCACTGTGAATTCCACTCTGCATGGAAGAATCAGGAACAAAACAGCTATTAGGAAGAACAGAGCTTTGGGCATGAGGCTACACAAGAGTTCTCTACAGAGAATTTGATATTTGTAATCTAAGATAGGCTCTCTTGAGTCTTCAACCCAGTTTTGTTATAAACTGTCAAGTAACACTTTGTAAACATCCAATTCTCCCTTCTTTCCATGAACTCGTACTCACGTTGCACCAACAGTCCGAAGACGGAGAAACGCTGGGGTGAACTGGTACCGAACAAAGCGACCTGCACTTGCGTCCAGTTCACTGCCGTCATCATCCTCCTCCTCAGCGTGCTCTGGAAAACGCACCAGCCTGGAGTTACTCTGCTCGTAGTGGACCCCTGAGGTGACACTGGCTACTGGGTGTATCAGGACAAGCTGCCTACTGCTTAGGTACTGAATGTAAACTCATTTAAGAATTGGTCTGAGACTTACACTGGCATGAACTAAACGAGAAAAGGCTTGCCATGACATTTGGCCCAGCTGTGGTGGCTCCAGAACTGCAGCCATCCCCCCCTCAATCTCACAGGATATCCCTCCTCGCAACTGCCAGCACGTGAACTAATCTCTTTTATAACCAGCCCAAAGAAGGAGGATTGCCAGTCTATAGTTCTCTCCCATCCAACAATAATCATATTTTTATCACAAGTTTCTCAGCATAGATAAACTCAGTCTTATGCTTAAAGGAAATGAGTTTAGTCATCAGGACATATACCAAAGAACCCTTCTGCTCGGTTTGCATGGTTCATGCATTGCAGCCTCTCAGCTCTGTGAGTCTCTCTATCCTCCCGGCAACGTTTGCATGCTGTACCTGAAGCAGACGGCTTGGCAATTTCAAATAGCACTGTTCCAGTTTCAAGGTCCCGGATCTTAAACCTGGTGAAGTCAATGTTGTAAATGTTGTCCTCAGGTTTGCATAAATAATCTAGAAGAGAGAAAAATATATAGTAATATTTCAAAACACCTGTGACCACTTACCAAACGAATTTCCCTTTTTGTTAGCCCCAGCCCGATAAGATTTGTACTGCTCGTTGTTTTGCAGAAGCTTCACGAAAGCAGGACAAAATTAAGGATGTGAGAAACAAAGGCATGGCAAGTGCCAGGTAGCAGAGCAAGAATGGGATACGATCGGGACAGAAAAGCAGAGATCAGGAGCCCAGAGGAAAAACAAAAATAAACCCAAAAAGCCTCAAAAAAAAAAAAAAATCCAAACCCACAAACAATACAAAAACCCCCAAACTTTCTGGAAGTTGTGCGGGAGCTGCCGGCGGGCGCACCCCGAGCCGCCGCGGCCAGCGCGCCCGAGCCGCCGCGTCCCCCACAGGCAGCGCCGGGCCGGGCCCCGCCGCTCCGCACGCCAAAGGCCCGCCCGGCCCCGGCACGGCCGGCAGAGCCCCCGCGGCCCCGGGACCGGCCCGCACTCACTCTCCGTCACCCGGCACAGTCCCAGGACGTGCTCGGGCCGGACGGTCTCCAGCGCCAGCAACTCGGACTCGGTCCAGGGCTGCCGCGGCGGCGCATCGGCCGATCCGCGTCGGCCCCGCAGGCGGCCGAGCGGCCCCGCGGAGCCCGGCGGCAGCTTCTTGTCCGGCCCCGGCGCCGCCGCCGCCGCCCGCGCCCTGGAGCCGCTCATGGCCGCTGCCAAGATGGCCGCCGCCCGCCTCGGTAGCTATGGGAGCGCGGGGCGGGGCGGGGGGCTGTTGCCAGGCAACGCCGCGCCCGAAGCTCAGCGGGGCCCGCCGCGGTCGCGCCCGGATGGGTGACCCGAGAGCCCGGCACGGGCCCCGCCGGCGCGGCAGCCGCTCCGTCCGGGGACGCAGCGGGACAGGGCGGCTCGGAAAGCTGAGTTACCCGAGGGAAAACAACACAAGGAACCAACAAAACCGGCCCCGCTCCCGCTGCCCCCGGCCGGCTGCCAGCCGCACCCCCCGCTCGTCACCGCTCGCCGGCCACCTGGGCTCCCGGCTCTGACGGCACGGCCCGAACCCGCAGCGCAGCCGGCGACACGGAGAGCGGGTATCCCCCGAGAGCCCCGCTCGTTCAGGGGACGGTAAGCTCTTTTCAGGGAGGGGCAGCGTCAGCAAGAGGATGGGCACAGCACGCTCCTGCCCGGGGCCAGCCCTGGGGAGCGGGACAGCGACAGGGCCGTGTGCCCCGGTCAGTCAGCTTCACTGAGCGAAGTGGCAGCGCCAGACAGCGGACGAGTCTCCCCAGCCCGGGGGGAGGAACTGGGGAGGTCGCACTTGGAGGGACTCAAAGTATGGAAACACGGAGGAAAGAATGTGTTTCTTCCCCAGGAGGGGCAGCCCACCAGCCCGCAGCAGGCACACGAGAGCTGCCAAGAGTCACCTCCCGCCCTCTGGGGAAACGGGGCAAGAACAAACAATTGCATCCTCTTTTCGGACTTCAGCCAACACTGAACACGCTCACGATGGCTGGAAGCGATTTTGAGCACTGATTTGTGACACTTGCTGTGGCTTGTGAGCCACACTCCTGCTACTGCCAGCCAAATGCTATTTCAAAAAAACCTGCCCGCACCAGTGCTCCTAAATCCTCCTTGCTGCATGGGCTCGGTGCCTCCATCCTGTGCCCGAAGGAAAGACAGGCCCAGGCACCTTCTCTGCAGGAGGCCAGGGTCCCTGTCCCCAGGAGCAGGCACCTAGGGCACAAGGCTGCTGCTTTCTCTCTGCTCCACCTCCAGCCCCATCTGCCTCTGACACGGTTTCAAGCTGAAAGCGGGGCAGCTTGCAAAGCCCCAGAAAGCAGATTACATCTCTCTGGTGCCCTGGCTCTGAGCAGGAAGCAACAACCACATCAGCACTTTGAAGAGGATGTTGTACCATTCGATTTGCGCTTTATCGCTCAAAACAACGGGCAAGAGCTCACCAGGGCTGTACTGGAGGCAGCAGCATGGTGTTACCCAGCAGTCAGCCAGGCTCAGCCTCCCTCACGTGGTGTAAACCAGAGGAGGCTCCTTTGCCCCCACCACCAGAAAAGAGCGACCATCTCATCCAAGTGACAATATAATTTTGTTTATTTTCCTTTAGCACACTGCTGGTTAAACTGCCAGACAGTAGATTTCAGTACATTCCCTCAGCCAAACATCCTGGGAAAATTAAAAAATAAAACTGCTACCATGTACCAAAAATAAAACAACCCACCCCCATGCCCATCTCCCCCAGACTAGTCCCTGCAAAGCCAATGCAATCAGAAATAGGTATCTGTGCTTTTCACCTAGGGCCCAAGCTTGCTGCAAAACAAACTAAAAGATGTCACCGCAAGTTGTTGTAACACAAAACAATGGGCAGTAAAATAAAAAATCCTCCTCAAAACCCCTTTGTACTGGTGACATGTACAGATGGAGATTTCTCCTCACGCTGCTTCAGCCTTTACAGACAACTTAGGCATGCAGCTTTAAGCAGTTTGTGATGTGTCCTTAATGCCAGTGGCACAGGTCACTTCCAACATCCACAGCCAGGCACAGCGGACCTGCGGGACCATGTGCCAACTGCTGCTGCTCCAACAGGACCCAAACACCACCACCACCTCTCACAGTCCTGGCTGCTGCCTCCTGGCATGGAGCACAGATCCTGCCCCTGCTCTCACAGGCTCCGGAGCTCCCTTACCAACTCAGCTGCTTCTCAAGAGGTAAAGCCCTGAATGCACAAAGGCCCCGAGGAAACCGCCAAAAAATTCAAGCCCCCCACTTGCCAGCCAGTTTATCCAGCCACTGCTTCGCTCCAGAGCACCAGCTCAGGAACTGCCACAGTGTGACAGAACAGCCATGGTAGCACAGGAGAGCACATCTCCATTAAGTGTGACAGGGGACACATCCGGGGCAGAGATCCTGCATTTCCTGGACTCACACTCTTCCCAGCTTAACTGATTCAAGCTGTACTTTGCCCCTTGCCTTCAAATCTCCATCACACAAACTCTTTAGCAGAAACCTTTGATGTTTGCAAAAGATTATTCACATTTTCTAATCAGCCAGCACAGTTTCTAGGAGGGTGGAAAGCACTTGTTCTGTTGACTTTTTTTTTTTTTTTAAATAAAGCACTTTTTGGGGAAAAAAAAAATCAAAACTTATCAATAACCTGCAGTAGCATCCCACCAATCAGACTGGGGACAGCATCGTCACATCCCTCCCCACCCTCATCTTCCCCTCAATCTCCAAAAATAGTATTTAATATACAGCAATAAACTCTGAGCAAGCCAGAGTCCCGGAAGACATGGACCTGCTTTCACCTCTCCCATCCATCGCAGCACCTTTCAATGCTACAACACTCCTGGGTCAAATCCATTTGGATCCAAGGCGAACGCATGTGCCCCAGGCCCGCTGGGCAGCACAAAGCAGGGGTGCAGCACAGGAGGCCCGTCTGTGTGATCACGTTTCTGAGCCTTCCCAGCTCCAGCCTGGTGTGTTTGTGCCGTTGAGAATTCTTCTGGGAGCCGATTTGGGACCAGCCGGTGGAGACAGACTGGTGGAACCAGGCCGACATTAAAATAGCATCCTTGAATTGTATTAGGCTTTGGCATTTGTTGTGGAGATGCAGAAGTGCCAGTAGGTAAATCAGCTCAGTGCTGGCCCAGTTCCCATCTCCCTTGGATTCTCAGCAAGGATATTTCCCTCCCCATCACACATGCAAGAAGCAGACGGATCTCTCCCACATTTGAGCACCAAACAGAGCCTGAAACACTCGGTACTTCGCAGCTGCTCAGAATCTGTCTCACATCAAGGGCTGAAGCTGCTCTCATGGCTCTCTCCCTCCTGCTGTTTTCTATCAGCAACAGGCTTGTTCAGCCCAGAGTTCCTGCAGCAAGACACTTCCCTGGCTGTTGCAATCCCGTTTCAACTTAAAGGCCCAAGGGACTAGGCACAGGTCCCTGCTCTGTTCAGACCTAAGCAGCACGGGGCAAGCCCTCAGTGAGTAAAGTAGGGGTGCAGGACCCCCCAAGCCCCACTCTGCACCCAGAAGCTGTAAGTGCCAAACAACTACCAGGACCCAGTGTGACTCAGTCAGCTCTGAACTGCACAGACGCCCAGGCACCAGACTGTCTGGAAGTCCTCCATCCTGCCTTCAGGCGATTTCTGGGGGAGACCAGACCTGAAGGAGCTCTTCCAGTTCTTCTATCCCCTGCTAGACTTTTCTTCCACTGACTTAAAGGGCTGAAAATAAAGATACTTGCTCACAGTTCTCTACTTCAGCTGTAACCTCCAGAGCTGGCATCTGGGGACAGGGAGACAGACCCCATCTGATCTCAAGGGCAGGGAATGCCTGTCCCTTGAAGAAAAAGAAAAAACTCAGAAGCTCCTTAAAAAAAAAGAAGCTCCATCAAATAGACTTTTATTCAAAGCCTGAGACAAAGGCACCAAAAAGAGAAGAGAATTCATTTGGCTTTCTGTTCACTGCCACCTGGGACACTCAAAAGGATCAGAGATGTTTAGTCACACACACAGAAGACTTCAATAGCCTGGCTTAAAGGAGAGGCTGATAGAACAATTAAAATAAGCTTTGAAACCACTATGCTGAGGCTGGATCCAGGCCTGAAACATCATAGAAGTGATTTTCCCTTTATTAAGTGGAAGCTTTACTAAAATCGCCATATCTGCCCCTCTCTACACAACACGAATCAAGCCAGAGTCTGTTTTGACCCAGCTCATCACACTGCTGCACTCTATCTGCCTGCTGCTGGCAGAGGAATCAGCACAAACAGGTTTGTCCCTGACCTGTCTCAGTTAAACTGTCTTGGATATTCCCTCAAACAGCTGTTCTGGAGAGCTACAGCCAGCCCAAACTTTTTCTTTCCCTGGTCAGGACCAGGTACCTCATTACAGCCCGGAGTCTGGCTGGCAGATACCAGACACAGATGGCCAGGGGAGCTGGAGTACTCCATTCCCAGAAAGGTGCTGACTGGCCAGACCCCACCGTCCTTGGTGCTCCCACACGCTTTGTTTCAAGCTCCTTCCAAAGCAAACCTGTCAGGAGGGGATGGACCAGGAAGGAAATTGCTCATAGGACCAACAGGGTCAGCAACCCCCCAGAAACCAGCTTTGTGGTGAGAAAGATGCACAAAATCAGAGTCAAAACAACTAAATTGAAGCCACGAAGGATGAACTGTTTCTCTCCCCTATTCTTATTGGAATAAGACAAATTCATTTGAATGAGCAACTGGAACAAACCAGATCACACCCTGTCCAGCTCTGCCTCGGGGCAGCTGATGGCACCAAATGGGTGCCCTGGCTGCTAGGAGAGGCCAGGATAAACTATCCTAAAAGACTTGTTTTCAACTTCTGCATATCTAAACACACACCCTCTCTCCCATGGTAGGCAAGGTGCCGAGATCACTGGGTGAGCCACAAGAAGGCAAGTGATTCCTTGCTTCAAGGATGCTCAAATAAAATGCACCCTAAAAGGCCTGGAGGAGAGCAGCTCCTTAGAGAGACGCCTGCTTTCAACCCCAGGTCTTTGCTTAACAAATCAGCACAGTTCATGGTTCTCAAAACTGATAAAGATCTAAATGTATCTTCAAACCAGTTAGAGCAATCCCAAAAATTCTGGAGAATTCCTGCAGGCACTCTCACTGAACAAATCAGAGCTCATATTTTATAACAGTTGTATAAATATTAGGATTTTAACAGTAGCTAGAAGATGAAGCAGACAACTTCAAGCTTACCATCTTTCATCCTAAGGTTTGCTCTTCAAGATCTGCTCTCTCTAAAGCCTGTACTTTCCTTTACCTGGGGCAGGGACTCTCTTCCTTCTGTCCCAAACTACCCCTTGTGCAGTTAGAGAGAAGATAATTAAGGTCCTGCTTGTTTTTCAGCTCACAGATACAGAATTAAGGTCAGACCTGTAGCAGTGATGTGATCAGAAAGGCAAGGTTCAGTGGCACTGCTGCAGAAAGCAGCATTTTGTCACCTCCCCCAGCTTCCACTCTGGAGACCCTGAGCTGACAGCTCCTGTCACAGCTTGAGGAGAAGAGGAAGCGAAGGCTTCAGCTGTCTGGGCCCAGCAGAACAGCACAGGCTGCTCTTCCAGTTCCCTTGCCAGAAACGTCGTAATCCTGCTGACCCCGCTCAGCTCAAAGAAGGCTGAGCCACTGAAGGGGATCAAACCAGAAACAACTGCTAGGAAAATGCAGGCCCAGAAAGGCAGAGCAGCAGAGGTCACTGCTCAGTGCCACTGCTCCAGGGAGAAACAGAACACTTGTGAGGACAACGGAGAGAGCGTGAGGTAAAGCACTCCGTCAGCCCAGAGCTCAGCAGCAACAAAGCTGATCTGCAAAAACCCAATCCTGCCTGGGATGGATGCTGCTCCAGCACAGAACATCTCCCTCCTGGTCAGCCAGAAATGCTCAACATGTTGGAGGCCAAGATTGTGGGAAGGCAGTTCCTCAGGGCCTGCAGCTCTGAAACAGAAGGCACAGCAGTGGCTTTCGCTCTGTTCAGCCTCTGCCAGGCAGGCACAGGCTCTGCATGTGGAAACAGAAGCTTCTTGCAGAAATATCCCTGGGGAAGCAGGTGACCTTGTCTCCAGTGCATTGCTCACTTCCCGATCTCTGGATAGCAACAAACCACCTTGCCCTGCAGGACTGAAAAGTTGGACATCTGTCCCTTCACTACAGGGCCTGGAAATGCAAAAGGCCAAACTCACTCACTGCAAACACTGACCAGCTTCACTTCACTGCCACAGGCAGGGCTGGTCCCTGCAGAGGGAATGAGAGACCACAGGGAGCATCCACAAGGTTGCTCTGCTCTGTCCTATGGCACAGGTTATTTAGAGTCACAGAGAAGGGAGCTCACCATTAGGAAGGTAAAGAACAAGTCCTGAACCTTCTCTCTAGTTCACCTGATTCTCAGCTTCTTCCAAAGTAGAGGTCACTTGCTATGAAAGGTAAAACAAGGAACTGGGCTTAAAACAAAACCTTTGAAAATAAAAGGATATTAAAGGAAACAAAAGCCATAATCAATACAGAAAACAAGTGCATCTGATCAGACGCTAACAATGTCAGCCTCTCGCAGGCTACAGCAGAACCCCTCTGCGATGGAACACACATTGCAATTGCCAGACTAGGAAAGTCTCTCCCAACTGGTGCAGCACATCAGGCCAGATAAATCCCTCTGCTCCTGGCGCAGCTTGCAGTCTTAGGAGGGGACCGTCTCCACAGAGGCTGGTCTGGAGCCTTGGTATCTTTCTGCAGGCGAGTACCACACATCGTGTTGCGCACGTTCCGGGGGATGCTGAGCCAGGCTCTGTCCTCTGCAGTTGCTTGACACCCAACAGCACCACAACACTTCCACACTCCCGGACAAAATGTGTACCCCAGCCTTGTTTTAAGAATTGCTCTCCTGCTTAAGGAACTGTATTCCACCCAGTAAAGGCAGAGATCCTACAGCACATGGCTTTCTCTCAGTGTGGGACATGGCCCAGGACTGGTAGCATCAGCTCTCATGGCCCAATACACACCCAGCCAGGACTCAGTTCACTCTTGGATGCCCCCGGGAGAATCAGAGGCTGCACATGGTGCGAAAGGGAAGGCGAGGGCCTTGCTGCTTGCCGGCAGGGGGAAGGTAAGCTCCCTCTTACCTGGACCTGCTATTCATTGCTATTCATTCCAAATGAATCATCTCTCTCTTTTTTTTTTTTTTTCCTTAAATTATGAACAATATTGAGAAATTGAAAGCAACCATATTTGGTCCAACTCCTTGCCCTCCCAGCCCCTGGGCTGATGCACTGTGGGGCTTGCTCTCACAATCGGCAGAGGCAGAAGAGGGTAGGAATGAAGACACCAAAGGCCACCAATATAGGAAACATGAGGCTGCTGTTGTCCGAGGCATAGGGGTTTGGTGTGCGCGGGCCTGACTGAACCCGGTTCTTATTTGCCTGTTTTTTGACACTGGAGCCATCATCATAGTCATCTTCATCATCATCTTCCTCTTTTTTCTCCAGGCCTGGGTGTGGCTGCAGCTTTGGAACATCTGTTGAACAAGACAAAAGGTTGCAAGCAGGCAGGATGTAAATTGGGAGTTTACTCGAGACACTTCCTTCCCCTCTCCCCAGTCCAACATGAACATCAGCAAGAGGGCACCTGAGACCCCATCAAAACCACAACCAGAACACCCCAGGAGAGAGGAATGTCTTCTTCCATAGAGGATCACACTATTTCTTTTCTTTGCAAGATAAGAGCATCCAAGGATCCAGCCTGCAGAAAAACTTCATCCTTCCACACCATCAACATGTCACATGGACAAGTTAATTCACAAAAGCACACTTAGAGCACACATTCAGATACTGCAGCTGCTCAGTAAGATTTAGTCAAGAGCAAGCACCTGCTGCCTGCAGGACCAGAAGATACAGGTGCAAACAGGAACAGAAACAACCCTTTCCACAAACAGTCCTACTCCACATCACTGAACCCCTCAAAGCTAGAGCTGTGAGAGCAGCATGGCCAAGCCCCACTCAAATCCAGCCTTCTGCACCTCGGGCCTGAGCTGCAGGTGCCACCTGGCTACAAGGTTCTTACTAAATCATCAGCAGCACCTGACCATCCCATAGTAAAGCAAATTAATGCTTTGGTCAGAGAGGGAACCTAAACCTTCCTAGTTCAGGAGCTAGAGGGGCTCCAATTCCAGCTCACTTACAAAGAGGCTGATAAAAGAACAAGGACCTTTCCAGCACTCCCCTGAGCTATCCAGAGGAACTGGTATCTGGGAAAAAAATACTGCCTTGTCCTAAAGCTGAAAAAGCAAAACAAAACTTCAGGTAAGAAATATTTAAGCACTAGCTAAAATAGCTGTAAATTATTTGTCTGTAGGGTTGCCGCTGACATCTAAGGCCAGAGGGTATTTATCTGCAGCTATAAGCTGAGACTGACCAGACATGTTCCCTTCTCCTCTACCCCGTACACAGGAAATTCCAAAACAAATTGATTTTTCTCACTCCAAAATGACACAAGCTTTGTGACTTAGAGGAGAATGAGGACAGTACACACCTACTTCACTCTGCAACTGCACTCTGTGGGAACTCAGTGAAAGAGAAACAATTTTGGCAGATGTGGGTCAGCAAAAGCTATGATCTCATAGTCTGAGAAGCAACAGGCTGCTCTCCAAGGGGGAAGAGCCTTCTGGGTCAGAAACTGTGCTTACCTTCCACTGTTCCTTGCAGGATGTATAGGGCACAGATTTTTGGATTGTCATAGTAGCCCTAGAAAAAGCAAAAGCAGCAGTCAGTGCTGCAGCTCTGAGCAAAGGAATGGCCTCCCCACCTACCAACACCCTCCTCCTCCAGCCACAGCTGCACCACATGACTGGGTAAGAAGGGGAAAGGGAAGATCAAGGCTCTGCCCTGAAAAGCTCATTACCTTTACAAATTCAATGTGGAGCTTTCCTGTGAACGTCGAAACTTCTCCCTGGACACTCAGTTTTCCCTTTTTGATACTCATGGGAATGATCTCATCGTGAGCTGTGCTGTGTCCAACTCTGTCAAAAATGTCCAAGTCTTTCACCACCACGTGGCCATTCAAGCGAACATCAAACACCTTCAGGGTGGAAGAAATGACAGAGAGTCAGAGCAGATTCACGCACGTGACAGTTGAAATGGGAACAGAACAGGAAAGGTCTCTACTTTTTACACACCCAGAGCCAGAAAGCATTGTAACGTGTCCTGGCCCACTCCTTTGGGAAGGATTCAAAGCCCAAAACCAGCCAGGTAAAGACACTAAAGCATTAACAATGCTTTCAAATACCCTGAAATCTGCCTTCTCTTTTTAGAACAGTTCCTACATCTGCTGTTCAGACCCGAGGAAAGCACATTTTTATTCTAGCTTATTCATGCTTCTCTTTCACAACTCTTCTCCTGTCTGAAGACCTGCTCCTACCACCCTGGGGTGGCTGTGACACCACACCCTAGGGAATTAAGCCATTTCTAACCAACAGCCTGCAGCAGAACAGAGAAGAGGAAACAAGCTGGTGAAGAACACAGGGTTTGAAGAAGGTAAAATGTTTAACTGCTAACCACATCTGTGAATTCAGAGTGAAAGTCCTCTTCAGGGCTGTAATGACTCAAACTTCACACAGCACCTGGGGAATCCCAGCAGAACCACATCAAGGAAGAGGAACCAAAGATACCTCAGCCCTTCAGTTTAATCTGAGGCTGTTTTTTGCAGCTGTTCTGTAAGCTAGCCCCACCAGTTCTGCTCCCTGAAATACTTCTCTGGCAGGAAGGCAGCACAGTGCTTAAGGAGATCAGCCCTAAAGAAGCTGATAGAATCAGAGGAAAGCCAGACTAAAACCCAAACCACTCCTACCCCAATGTATCACAGGGCTTTAGTTCTGCTTGCTTCTGTTTCCACTTCTTTACATGAGAGATTTCAAAAGTAGACAAGGATTATTCTTCTCTAAAAAGCAAAAAGCAGATGAATTTAACTCTGCTTTCACAATCAGACTGAACCAATATCAAGTCTTATTACATTTGTAAGAATTGTTTTAAGTAGGCTATTTAACCCAGACCACCTCCCTGCTTCAATCTATGCAATACTTCCTCCAGCATAACTATGCTGTCAAGTCAGAAGTAAGTGTTCAAGAAAAAGGAAAAAAAAACTTCTCAAAGCCTAAACAGGTTGCAAAACGCTATTGCTAGCTATGTTTAGTTGCACATGTTTCTTTGAATACTTTGAAATTAAGTTTTCCGGTTCCAATTGTATAGCTCGAATGTGGAAAAGAGCTCTAAAGGTTCAGAGCCTGGCAGAGGCTGGGACCTAAGTTAACTTACTCCTTCCTCCAGCATGCAAAGCAGCAGAGGTAACCTGAGCACACACAGCCTTAGCCAGGAACTCGCATCAGAGACACACAGGGAGCTACTGCTTACCTTCTGTTGAGACTGTGCAAAATAGACCTCTGCAAACTTCAACACCAGCACGTAGTCACCCTCCTCTTTGATGGGAACTTCATAGCCAAAGGTTTCCTCGTTGTAGCGCTCCGTCTGGTACAGAATTTGGTCTTCTGCGTTGGACCGCAGGATTGGCAGTTTCATACCATAGTCAGAAGCTGGGTTTTGAGCACAAAGGAGTGAGAAGAAGGGTTACATTCTGAGGAAGAAACACTTTCTATATTCTTGAAGCGCTTAACTCCAGAAGTGGCATTAGCACTTAAACCCATCAGACCCATCTCCCCTGCTTGCTCTGGCTGAGCAGGTGGCAGCGCCACCAGAGCAGAAGCACAAGAAGCCAAAGCCCAAAATCCAAGAAATGTAAGAAAACAGGTCTGGAGACCTACTGCAGTCTAAGACACAGTAAGCTCACTCTCACCATTTCAGAAAGAAAAGCCTGTTTCAAAAACATTACACAAAGCCAAAAGATTTGGCCATTGGCTCTTGCTTTAAAGAGTGAAAACACCTAGAATATTTTTGCAATGTTTTCAAATTTCTGACTCCAAGTACAAAACTAAAACAGCTAGCATAGCACTGACTCGACTCATGGATGCAACAGATTTGAAGTTAGCGGTTGATAGCACTAGGTTATAGAGACGCCTCCCCCTCAACAAAGAACTGGGGAATGGCAGAAGGGTGAAAAGCATCAGGCATCTTACAAAGCCCTTTCTTCTTACCACAGGCCCACAATACCTCTCAGCATGAAAACAGGATGAAGGAAGCAGAAAAGATACACAAGCACTTCAAGAGCACCAGCAGCTCCATCAGCTGATGTTCTCAGAGCCACCTGGCTGAAATGGGTCCTGTCTGCAGGCATGCAAAGAGCCCCCAAGAAGGGCCCAAACACCATGCCCCAACAGGGCAACAACTGACAAAATAAGAGAAATCACAAAATTTGCCTCTTTTCAGTGTTTCACCACCTCTACAGCAGCCCTTAAAAACTTTAACCCCACTTGGTATGCTACTGTATCAGGGCTCCTGCATAAATGCAAACTGATGCAATGCCTGCAGGGCCGGGCATCAAACAATCTCCCAGTGGAGCAGGGGCAGGAGGGAAGACTGTGGACACCATCCATCCACTGGCACTTCAGTCAGAAGTTGATCCAGACGAAGTTCTCTGCTGACACTTACCTCTCCCACCCCCATTTCCATGGGAACCGACACTGCATTGGCCAAGACAAAGCGAGAACTGCTAACCCAGAGCACGTTGCCAAAGACAGAGCCAACGCAAACGAGTGAGAGGAAATTAATGCCAGTTCTCAGTCTCCTGTTTCACACAGAGCTGCTCAGGCAATCTTCCACTTCTCTTTACCACTCGAACTTGGGCATAAAGACTGAGGACTCTAACCACCAGAAACACAGAGGGTGAAAAGTTTAACCTGTCCTCCCACACAGATATTTCTGGCCAGGTAGAGATTACAGTGATAGCAAACCAAGGACTCCACAGAAGGCAGCTCCTATTAAAGGAAGGCCTGCACAGGAACAAAGTCCTTTAATAGCCAAGAAGGTAACTGGAGAGGAAGACCTGTCACCTGCATGTCAGAGCTCTGTTGACAGAGCTGTGGAAGTAAGATGGATTTTACAGCACGCTGGGTGCTCACAGGGAGCAAGCAGTACATACCAAGCTGTAACTCAACTACGTTTGGCACCTGCCTATTCTGTAATTGCCATCAGCACAGTCAGTCCTTTAGGGCACAGCAGCTAAATGGAGGCTTGGAAAAAAAAAAAGGTTTTAAATTGCCCAGAGACAGTACAGCCCAGAATTATTATCCCTAGGTCATTTCCTCCCAGTCAGCCATACATTTCTGCTATAGCCCTTACATGTCTATCAACATAGAGAGGAGCCCAGAGTAAACGAACAATGGTGCAATAAAAAGCCATTGAGGGAAAGGCAGCTGAGAGCTCAAAGGGGTAAAGTCTCCAGTGTGCCTGGCACCACTGGCTGATGCAGGATTACTGTAACAGCTGCTGCTCAGAGGAAACACCACGGGCTTTCCACAAAGGAAGTGCATGTCACAATGTGCTTGAAAAAGACCCTTTTTTCTCTTCAACTCAGAAATAAATAGTTCAAGTCCACAAGGACATTCAAGTCACGCATGTGAGAGGTCTGTGAAGGGAAGCTGACCTACAGAGATCAGGGCACCCTGTGCAACGGGAGCAGCAGCTTCTATGGATGTGAAAAACTGTATTACAATTTAAATGTGATCTCCACTGTATCCAGTGTGCCCAAAAGGCTCTCCATGTGAGATGGCACTCCTACAGAACAAGCAATAACAGTTCCAGCTGTATAGCACAAGAAAATCCTCATCATCCTACATGCAAACAGCAAAGGTTAGACTCAAAAATCAACCGAGGGCTCATCTCCACATTCCACCACTCACCTGTAACTGACAGCAGAGCAACTCAGCACAGCTAGACTTTCAATATATTAGTGAATCAATTAAGTTTCAGTACACCAATTATCAGAAACATGCACAATTCAAACTGTGGTGGTCTTGGGGAAAGTAGGAAAAGGTAATCCAAGTGCAATTAGTTTTCCATCCTGTCCTAAATAACAGGCTAATGTTACTGACTTGGTAGTTAGAGCAGCCGATGATTTCCCATCTGGCTCTACTTCTGCTCGTGTCCCTGCCCTTGAACACCCAGGCACGGACAGGGGCATTGAGCAGACCAGCCGGCTGCACCTTCCCCCAGCAGGGCCCAGCCCCGGCGCTCCAGCGAGCAGCCTGTGCTCTTCGCTGTCGGGTCCACAATGCTGCAAGCACCAGCCCACATCGTGCGCGACCCAGATCCGGCTGCAGAGGGCTGGAAGAGCTCGTTCCCACTGCACCGAGCGCGCTGCGCACTGGGCTGTGAACCGGCGGCTCCTGCTGTAGAACACGGGCTCTTCAGTGGAAAACGGGAGAGACGAGAGCGGCGGGCGCACGCGGCAGGGCTGGCAGCTTGACTGCTCCCGCCGCCTTTCCAGCTGAAATCCCACTCCAGCCCTGATGGAGCCACTTCCCCTCCGGCATTACACAACCCCGCAGGCCGAGGGCAGGAACACCATCCCGCAGGGCCCATCCCGCCGCCTCTGGGGCCCCGGGCCCGCACCGCCACGGGGACGAGGGATGCAGCCCCAGCTGGGCCCGGCGGGAAAACAAGGGTGGCCACGGTCTCGCTGGTGACAAGTGCCGGCGCTGCCTTCGGCCCACGACTGTCCCCGGGCGGCTGGGGGAGAGGAGCCCTCGCCATCCTGCGGGGACACCCACAGACCCGTGGGGACTGCAGCGGGCAGGACGGCGCCGGGGGCGCGCGGGTGCCGGACCCCGCCAGCACAGCGGGACCCCGCAGCCCCAGCGGAGCGGAGCCGAGCGGGACCCCGCGGGCTGTCCCGCCGAAACCTCCCCCGACCGCGGCGCGTCCCCCGCCCTCACCTCGGCCCACGCGGCCCTCGAGCGGGTCCTTGCGGAAGTGGATGCCGTTCACGTCCACATGGGCATCGCCGCCCGCGTTGACGGCCCAGACGACGCTGTCGGCGATGCCGCCCGCCGCGCCCCGCAGCAGCAGCGGCAGCAGCGGCAGCAGCAGCACGGGCGGCAGCAGCGGCGCCCCGCGCGTACGAGCGCCCACCATGTCGCGCTCCCGGCGCCGCGCCCGCCCCTTCCTGCCGCCGACAGGAGGCGGCTTACCCCGCTGCCGGGGCGGGACGAGCACCGGCCAATCCGCGCGCCGAAACGAGAATATTAATTACCTGCCCGCCTGCCATTAGACGGCCGCGGACCCGTATCTGCATATTCATAAGGTGGCGGGCCAATGAGCGGCGGCGATGGGCGAGCTGGGCTGAGCGTCGCGGGGACGGCGGCGAGAGCGGCGCGGGGAGCCGGGCTCCTGCGGGCCGGGGCGCCCGGGGCCGGTACCGCCCGCGCGGGGAGCGGGGTGGGTGTGGAACCCGCTCCTCTGGGAAGGCGCGGCGGGGACGGACGAGGCTCCCCAGCGCCGTGTCCGCAGCGGGCACAGCCCGGCGAGCTGGCCTGAGCTCCGGCGGCTGGTGGGCAAAGCCCGCCTCCCCGCGCCGCCAATCGCGGTGCTCCAGCGCGGCGGAACGCGGAGCGCGGTGGGGAGGCGGCGGGAAGCGCACACGGAGGGTTGCCGCGGCAACGGGCGGCGCTGCGGCAGCGCGGACCGGAGCGCACCCGATGTGCTCGGTGAAGGGGCTGGAAGAGGACCTAGGGCAGAGGGAGCGCCACCGCCGGCCAGGGCGGCTCCTCGGCACGTCCCGGTAGCTCCCGCTAGCACAGGTGCCCTCTGTGCTCTGAGCAGCAGCTGCCAAGCCCCGCTCGCTGCCTTGGCAGAACACGCTGGTTCTCCTGTTCGCCCCTGCCATGGAGTAAGCGAATAGGTAGCTGCCGTCCACCCGGTAAGGAGCGAAGCGGCCGGTAGCGTGCAAGAACCTTGCGCCGCAATAATCTGCCTGCGAAGCAAAGCGGCCAGTGAAGAGGAAGGCGGGGAGGTGACCGTGACACTGCCAGTGGGCTGATCCCTGGCTTGGACTTTATAGGAAAATGTAAAATCATGGGTTTGTTTTCTGGAGGACCTTGGCAAGGTGTTGGGTGGCTGGAGTGAGATATCCCAGGGAGAGGTCGAATGAAACTCACTCCCTACACAAAGGGGGAACAAATAACTTAATGTTTGCCCTTCTGTCTGATCACGGTGTTCCTTGAGGCATCAGATACCGGCCAGGCCTCAGGGCTGCGCTCCTGGCGCCGGCTGCGTTAGCAGTGGCTGCTTCTCAGTGCCAGTGATATTTTATTAATTAAAGTCTTTCGCAAAGAATTTGCTTCTATAAATGAAGACTTGGTGCTGCAGACTGAGAATTAAATGCATTTGTTGCTTTTGTAATGCACCTGTGGGCCTCTTAACCAGACAGAGTCTTGGAGAAGTGAACTGTTTGGCAGAATGCAAAACCACCCATCCCCTGCTCCCCAGTCTGCTCTGCTCAGGTTGGAGTGGATCCCAAAGCGTATTCCTGCTGCTGTGACATCAGTTCTTGGGCTCATCATATAACTGGGCCAGGACAGACATGGCACTGCTGCACTCCCATACCAGCACTGCTGCAAGGAAGGGGTTCCTAAAACTACAGGGTGCCTTAGAAAAAGCACATGCAGATTAGTAGCATGAAATGTGTACGCTTAGCACCTCTCCAGATTCAGCCACCTCACACTGATTCCTGGCAAATCATCTCAGCGTTACAGACCCCAGCCCTGGCAGCATCTGATCAAATCCAGGCTAATCTCCTGTATCCCTGCTGTGTTTGTGACCTGTTGGGTGTCCCCCAAGTTCTGTTACCAAAGGAGTGCAAATAGCTGTGGCCAGGACAATGCTGTCCAGTTGGTGAGGCTGAGGGAGGCCTCATTAGAGCTCATTTGTGCTGATTACAAATGATCCTCCCTAATCCTACGCTTTCAACTGTGATGTGTGGGTTGGGAACACAACTTTGAAGCACTTTAAGTGTTACCAAGTGTTTCCAGGGTGAGCATTTTCTAAAAACTAGCTTGGATGATCATTTCCCAAGAATCAGCCACAAAGCAGGAAGGATTAACTGAGCAGCAGTGAGGAGGGACAGTGGCTGTGCTCATCTGGGGCAAGAGGAGCCCCTCGCCCTGGCTCACAGGCTGGTCACAGCTCCTGGTAGAGGATGGCAGATGCTGTTTGCCCTGTGTCTGTGGTGTCCTACACTGCTGCCCCAAATCAATACTTGCAGTCACACCAGCAAGTTGATGCCAGTTTGTGCCCCAGATGTCAAAGGCTCCATCCTGTTACTAATCCACTGAGCCAGCAGTCAGTCCCTTGATGCAGGCTGGATTTACACGAGTAACCTACAAGTGAAAGGCTCAGGGTCATTTTCTCAATCCCTTGACCTCTCCCTGTCCCCTGGCAGCTGTGCCAAAGTGACTGTCTTGAATCAGTCCTGCCTGGTCTACCTAGCACCGATTGTTCGTGGGACACGAGGGGCACATGGTTAGGGCATTAGCCATTCACTGCTGGAAAATGGGATCAGCATTTGGGATGACCAAAAAGAGCAGCAAAAAGATGTGGGTCAGAAGCGGGCCTCATGGCTAATGAGGTATCTAAGAAATCAGTGTGAGCCAGCCCCAATGCCCCATAGCCCTCCCAAATGAGAGGCAACAAGGCTCATGTGCCCATAAGGAACCAGCTGTGCCCTGCCATGTAGAGCTCCTTGGAAGCAGCTCCCTGGTACAAAATTGGAGATAAGAGCAAAAGGATTATCTCTGGAATTAGATTGTTTAGATTGGATCTTTAATCTCTGCCCTTGTCTACACAAGGAAATAGTAAAACTCCCCGGGATTATTTGGGGTTTGTTGTGAAAGTAAAATCAGACTAGCAGCAGGAGCTCAAGAGCTTATGCTGGAAGTGGAAAAAAAAGAAAAAAGAAAAAAAAAAAAAAAACAAGAAGGCTTTTGAGACCTGTCCTGTCTGACCTGTTCACTGTATCATGGTGAGACCTGGCAGAAAAGAGCTACAGATGATTTGGCAGACTCAGCTTTCCTCAGAAGTAGCTGTGGTTCCAGGACTGCCTCTGCAATGACAGAAAGGTGTCCTGCAGCCAGCCTTTGCCTAGTACTCCTGGGATGACAGGCACAGCTCTGCCACACCACAGACACAGGGACCTGCTTAAGCAAAAGCGGCCGTGGTTTGCAGGGAAGATGCCCAGCCACAGTGATGCTGCAGTGTGGATCAGCCCAGCCTCCAGACATGTGGTAACCATTTTCAATAAAGTCTGTCCTGCCATCTGATGCTGTGGGCAGAAGATGTGACTGCTCAGGGCAGGGTCTGGGAAGGAGCAGGCAGAAGCAGCCAGCACTCTTGTGGCCTCTGACTATCCGTTGGGCTCTTGCAGGCTGGCTGTGGCACAAGACATACACCCGAGCCATCCGCAGTGCCCACAGGCAGGCACAGCACTGCAGCACACAGGCAGCAGCACAGCTGTCCTGCTCCACATGCACAAGCAGCTCCTTCCTCAACAGGCTCCACTGTAAGTGAAGCACAGTCGTGTACCAGCACTCCCTTTGGCAGACACAAGCCTGCACATGGCTCCCCCTCCCCAGTATTACCCTGAACACATTTGTAACATACCAGGACTCTGGACTCTGTTCAGTTTATCACCCTCATCTCCAATATCACCCCCAACAATACAGCTCCTGAGCCAGTAAATGTGGAGATCTGTAAATAGCCATTTTCCAATTTCTTGGCTCACACCCACATTTCCAAGATGGGACCAGCTCCATAGATAAACACACACAGTGGGCATACACCCACTTGCACACAAACTCTTCTATTGCTTCACTCCCAGGTACCTATCTGCACTCCTTGCTTTTATGTGCACACACACAAACCTTCCTAGTGCACACACCTGTGCAAACACAAGTAAACATGCACACACACACAAATATAAGGAGAAACATAGTTTTTCCATCACTGGATCATCAGCCATCACTACAGCTATGCTGGTTGGCACAGCAACAGGAAAGCAGAAGAGAAAATCCTCCTTTGGGACATGGATTTGTGGACCCTGAGAATGTGATAGAGAAGCCTGGAAGTGAAAGATTTGAGATGGAGGAAGCAGGACGATATTGGTCCTTGACCTCCCAGTTTGAGTAGGGAGGCAACCAAGAGGAAAACAGCTCCCAGTCACGCCAAGAAACACAGTGATGACGGTGCCATTTGAAGCCAAATTGAAATAAATCCTGGCAGCTTGTGACTGAGCCTTTGCATAGAGAAAGGAAATAACTGTGGGTCTGGTAGAGAAGGGGAAGGGAGCAGTAGGTTGGGAACATCTTGGGGAAAGGAGGGTAAGATCTGATGTGTCTGGAAGCAGCTGCTAGGGCCTAGAGGCTGCTGTCGTCCCTCCTGCAGACATGTGCAGCATTTCTGAGTGTGAAGAGGTTGGAGAGCAGGGCACTGCCACACAAGGAGGCTCCCAGCCAATCCCCAGCACCAGTGCAGTTACAGCTCAGCTCCCACAGCGTGGCCCCACCATACATGTGCTAACAGTTGTGTTTAAAATGAACTGAAAAGGGTGAGTTTGGCTATTGCTGCTTATCCCATTCCCACCCAGCTCCCCTCTGGGCCCTTTCTCCCATTGCTCCTTCCCACGATACTGCAAGGGCTCTCACCTGTGCCCATGCCAGTGGATGGGGACCCTTTGCACTGCCCTCACTGTGAGGCACCTCCATGCCCCTTGGCCATGGGGACAGCGGGAGAGGGGGCAGAGTCCTGACACAGACCTAGTGGTCAGCACTGACTCCCCTTTCTGCAGCAAGGACTTGCCTCGGGATCCTGGTGCAGACACTGGGGTGCGCATCTGCCCAAGCCCTTCTCCCCCAGCCCGGTCACCACCTCTCACAGGGACATCCAGGCTCCACACCATTTCAACGTGCATATTTATCACTTTCCCCCCACAAGACATATATTTGAATTTACTTTTGGTAAACATAACCACAGGAGATGCAAATAAGTGTTGGGGAAGCATAAATAACTCCACACAGATAGACGCACACTGAGACAGCAAACACAGACACGGTTCACCAAGGGAAACCAAGAAGTGCAGAGCACGCCCTGAGGCTGCCACCAGCCCCAATGGCTTTGCTCTCATCCACCAAGCCAAGAGGATTTCTCCTGCTTTTGCTTTGCAGCAGCTGGTGGGAGAATAAAGCTGGGGAGGAGGAGTCTAAAGTTGCAAATATCCCATGAAAGTATCATGGCAAGTCCTGGCTCTGCAGTTTCCTGCAGTCTTCTTCAAGGAATGGTTCCAGTTGTAGGAAGTTGCAAGTCTTTCACAGTGTGAAAGGGTGGAGGGGCATGGGGACCACCATGAGGGAGGAGCAGCCGGTCATCTTGCAATGTCCTAATTGCGGCCAGCCGATAAACCTTCATGTAGGAACACCGGGGCTAGATGCTCCATCTAGGTCCTCTTCTGCCCTCTCTAAGGTGCTGATTCTTCTTTAGCTGAGAATAATCTTCAACGGGACATCATGCGAACAAACTCTGCAACCAACAACACGAGACAGCCCTGAACCAGAAGGCATCCATGGTCCCCAACCCAGCTCTCATTCACCGGAGACAGCAAGCAGCCAGGGTGAGACTGGGAGTCCCCAGGCTGCCAGCAAAGCCTCTGCGCTCTGAGACTGGCCCTGAGAGCTCACACAATGTGGGATTTAAACCTTGCATCAGACATGGTGATAAGGTCCCTCTAGCAGGTCAGTTCATTGCCTTGGACTCCTTCCCAGCCACCTACGGTCTTGTTTGCACAAGCAACTCTTTGTGCAACACGACAGCAAGCATTGTCTCCCTTCACTGTAACTTCAGGGAACCTTGATTCACAGTTTTGGAAACACAGTATGATTTCCTAGTAAACTTGCCACTTCACAGAGATACCAGTGTAGGAAAGCATGAGAGGTGGGCCAGTATCTATACTGGCATTCTTGCAGAGAAAAGTTTACTTTAAGGGACTTCTTGTTTTTAAAGATACATGTTAACTGTAAGGATACCCTGGATCTATTTCTTGACTACCCTGCAGTTAGTGAAGTCAATTGCAATTGTTCAAATTGAGTGTAAATGCCATCAAATATAAATGTGTTTTCATTCTGCACTTGAATTGCTGAGGAACTAATGACTCTGCAAAAGGAGGGCAGTGGAAATTACCCCCTTGACTTCTCCTTTCCTATTGATAGAGGTGTCCTTTGACAACTAAAGTGGTAACTCACAGAGAAATTGATACTGGGATGGCATTTCGTGTATTTTAGCTGTCTAACATAATTTAGCTGTGGGAAACAAGGAGAGATACTGTCATGTAATCAGCCAGTGCATTAGAACAACTGCAGCTACCAGATACTTTCTAGGAAGATACTGGTGGTATTCTAATATTTTCAAAGCCCTCAGAGGCTTCAGTAATCCTGAGGACTGAGATGCCTTGTCATGTAGGAGACTCAGGAATACTGCTGAGCCAAAAAAATTATGTCAATTTTACTTTAATTTCATAGTTCCTGTACTTCACCCTTACTGCAAAGGGACATCTGGATTTCTAACAGGGAAAAAAGCAGCCTGCCACACTCTCACACCTTCCAGCTCTTATATCTTCTTAGCTGTCTGATATCAACTGCTTCCCTGCCAGAAACCCTGGGCTCTATTAATATTGCTCCTGCCACAGCTAATGGCTAGGATAGTAGCCTAACCACTCTTATTTTTCAAAGTCCTTCTGGCATGAAAAGTGTGAGAAGAAATTATTGCCTCTAGGATTTAACATGACACCCATGGATCAGATATCTGCAGCCTTAGTGAGCACAGCTGGCACGTGACTATCTTCTGGCATAAAGGCACAGAAACAAATTCTCTATAAAGCCATATAACAAAGGTAAGCCAGAGGAAATGGAAGGTGCAGAACATTCTCCAGAGCAGTCCAGCCACCTCACAGCTCTTGCAATAGATTTAAAGAAAGGAAAATACTCCATAAAACAATGGCAGGCACAGCATGTATAGACCAGGATCTGTTTCTGTATGACAGGTTCTATCTCTTACCATGCCAGAATTATGGAGGCCCAATGGACACTGAGATGCAGCAAGAGATGATACACAAATGAACAATTCATCTGACTGAAAAAATGAAGTTATTTTTTTCTCCATACTTCAGAACCCTGGGCCTTGAGCATGCAAGTCTTCCACTTCAGCTTCTGATCTGAAACTCTGACCCACACCAGGGGAGATGGACAGCAAACATTGATCCTGTCTCACCTTCAAAATCAACGCGCCCATCTCCATTCAGATCCACATCCCGGATGATCTCTTCAATGTCCCGGTGACCCACCTGCTGCCCTAGAAGTTTCTTCATGGCTTCTCGCAGCTCACTGGTGCTGATCTCCCCATCTCCATTGGTGTCAAACTGCAAGTGCATGAAAAATACCAGCAGAGGAAATACAGTTAACGGAAACAGATCTTGCTCTGGATTGGTTTTCGTATTGTCTTGCTCTTAAGTGCCCTGTATTGTCTCCGTTCCTTCCATGTCCCTCCTTTTCCTCCTCTGCATGTCTTGTCTTTTGGCTCCAGTCTGTCTTTTCTCCTCAGAAAACCCTTGCAAATGTTGTGTCTGCACCAGCTCTTCTTTTCCTTGCCTCAAGAGTTCCCTTATCTTAGCAATGTTCTCTGCTCTTCCCTTATTCCATCCCTGACTGGGCTCTTTCTAGATCTTCCCCTGTGCTGCTCTCCCCTCCTCCTCTTCTCTTCTGCAGTGGGTCTTCTCTCTATCCTGTCTTGTGTTGCTCACCTCTCTGGGGGCACGCAGAAGGGATCACTCACCTCTCTGAAGGCATCACGGAGTTCTTTTACACCAATCATGTCTGCAGTCTCTGCTAGAAGTTTAGGTCCCATCAGCTCAACAAAATCTTCAAAATCCACATGGCCACCCACTTGGGACAAGATGAAAGATTTTGTGTAAGAACTCTGTAAGATAGCCCAGACCAGCACTCTCTTTGCATTTCTGTGTGCCCCAGAGAGCACTTGGCCCTCCAGGAAGCAAAGTACAGGTGTGGGACAGTGGAAGGAAAAGGAGAAGTAGTTTTACCCTGTATTTTCTGGATTATGGGATGGGCAGAATGAGCCCAAGTTATTCCATCCTAGGCTGCCATGGACTATCACACCCTTATTGCATCACAAAGTACGTGTCAGAGGCTTGATCGTTCGAGTGCTTATAGCAACACTCTGCTGCGCCTGTGCCAAAGGGCACGGCAAGGGCACAGCATGATGTTCCTGCAAAGCCTGGGCAGTGCCCTGCAGCAGTGGTGCAGTCCTGCTCAATTACAGCAGCTAATGTGTGTCCAACTGTTTATTCATTGTATTAGTTCTTTTACTTGTTAGTGCCCTGAGAGCTGTCAGCAACACTCTCAAATTCCCAAGCACTTGTGTGCCAGGGTTATCAGCTGCTTCTGTGTGTGACTGGTTGCATATGTCACAGCTGTTCTCCTTCCCTTGACCAAGTAATGTGTCCTTTTAACATAATCCTGTGTCAGAAATAACATGCACTAAATATGCTTCTCCCCACCTGGCTGAGGGCGATACCCTGCACTTCCACAGATGAGAGCTGACAAAAATGATGGTGGAAGACAAGGGTCACAAACACAGTTACAGTGAATCAGATGCATTTGTCACATCTTTCCATGACTGCAGCAGATGCTCTCATCTGATGCTGCCAGCACAGCTTGCTCGCAGCCCATCCCCAGGCACACAGCAGATACACAAAAAACCACCATAGACCAACAGCCCATCCATCACCCATCTAAACAAAGCATCCCCATCTTCCCAGGCTCGCTCTTCAGTCTGACACCAACTGACAACAGCTTCAATGTGACAACACACAGAACCTGTGCACTGGTGCCTGACTGCACACATTAAGGGCAGTTTTATACCTGACAACATAAGCATAAAGGACAACCCTTCCACTCACTGTTCCCATATACAGTACAGTCCACACAGTCCCTTTGATAAGCAAAAACAAAGGCACCGACTTCCAGGGACCACAAACAGGAGAGATGAAAAGAAGTGAAAATCAGAACCAAAGAAGAGAGGGGAAAATCCAAAGGAAAAGAGGCAGCCAGAGACCAAGAGAGCCTGAGGCAATGATGCAGGGCACAGCAGCAACAGGCAGGTACAGCTGAGTGTGTATTACTCACAGTTCATGTTGATCTGCTGGGATAGCTCTATTAGCTCCATCTCAGTAGGCATGTAGCCCATGGTCCGCATGCAGTTCCCCAGGTCCCTGCAGTTAATAAACCCATCCTTGTCTTTATCAAACTCCTTAAAGGCTTCTCTTAATTCTGTGGGAAAGGAAGAACAATATTGTCAGTGACAGCTTGAAATACCTTTTCCAAGAAAACTCCCCAGACTAAACAGCACTTTATGAAGCCAGACTCTCTAAGATACTCAGTATTTTCCCACCAGATCTCCCTACATGAGGCAATGACTGGAGCAAAGTTAAGCTCTTCTGTCAGCAGTGCTGCTGGCCCGTTCCCAGCAGGAAAGCTTGCTTGAACTACGAGTGTCACAAACACTTCATTGCTAAACTGAGCTCCCTAAAGAAACTGCAACTGTTAAGTTTTTCCAACATTTACCTCTGCACTCTATTATATACCCCTCACTGTAGGGATTAGCAGGTAAGACAGCTTCCTCAGGGCCATATTACAGTATCATGCTCCACAACATTTTCTGTGGGAGCTGGAGGGACAGCAGTTCCCTATAGCCAATATCCCATTACTTACTTATCCTCTCACCCTGACGGATATGGAATGGATGCAAATTCCTTCACAGTCACAACTCTTTTGGTTTTATACATTATTTATTTTACTGGGATTATTCCAGTAATCATCTCTCTTGATTTGCCCCAAATAATTTTAACCCAGGGGGGCCAACATGAAAGAGTCGGCCAAGAGGTTTTCACTGGGCAGAGAGAAAGAGGACAAAGAAGGAGCGACAAATTTTACCTTCGATTTCTTCCGGACGCAGTTCTCTATCCTGCAAAAAGAGAACATATTATGTTAAAGACATTTGTTGGCCACAAAATCGTTTCAAAACAGCACTTGTTGGTACAAAGGGTTCTGGAAAAAGCCAGAAAGTGAGAGAAGAAACAAGAAGGTGATGACATGTTTAATACCATCTATCTAGGAAGGATTCCCAGCTTTCCTTCCCAAAGAGAGGGGTGTTAACCTGCACACCTTTCTCTGCAAGCCCCTCTCCCTCTCATCTGGTGGACAGAGGGATGACAGGTGGTCCCTGAACAGAATAGACCTGGACCAACACAGCAAGATTTGTGGCCTCCCCACTGATGGTATTATTGGCACCTTCATGAAGCTGCTTCATCATTCCCCAGCACCAAGTTCTGGAGCTGAGACTGTCCCTGTAGCAGTTATGATCTCCTCTGGAGCTCTGATTGTATTTCTACTGCCACTCCCGCTGACATACACAGATCAAAGCAGCTGGAAGCAGTCCTTGTAACCAGCAGGTCTAGACTATCATCTGCTCAGATCACTGCTTGATCTCTGTCCTTCTGGCAGGACAGCAACAGCCATGAGGTCTCTCACAGTCAATGTCTCAGTGACATCTCCTATAATCTGTCCCCACAAAAAGGGACACAAAATAACCTTCCCCCTTCCCCCCAGCCTCAACTCCATATACAAGCATTTTGAACCCAGTCATGAAGGCAGACACACAACACATACATCACCAAGGTCATCTACAAATGAAATAGGACAAGGATTCACCATGTTCAGGAAACACTGCAACTTCAAACATCCAATTGAATTTCTTGGAAGAAGGGGGAGAATATAAGAGTATAGGAAAGTTCCAACACTGCACCAGGAAGAAGAGATGAGCATGGAAATGCACTGCTTTCTGGTTTAAATGCCCTTTCTAATTCCTCTCATGGCTCCCAGGCAAATCCAAAACATCTGAGAATTTGGAAACACAGAAATGCAATCTCTGTTGTCGTCTCACTCTCGGCTTTTCCCCTCAACTGTAGGGAGTTTCTCCTTGCCTTCCAGGTGTCCTCCAGCCTCACCACGTGTGCCTGGAGACGGTGCCTTTGATCAGTTTGAGAATAATGATCCTTTGCTATTTAACCATAGGCTCCTCTGGAAACTCTAATGGCAGCTGCTCAGAGTGCATAGCAAACTAGGACACACACTGGTTTATGTCTGTGCAGAAGTGGGCTGTGCCAGAGAAATGACCAGCTTGCCACTCGTAACCTTCCCAGAGGCATCTCTGTGCTGGATGGAACTGTCGGAGCGTGCTGGCTCTGCCGTTTCATCCTTCACAGACCTGGTATTTTCAAACATGTCATCCCATTTGTTCTGCTTTCATCAACACCAAGTAATAAAACAATTCAATCTCCTCAGACCAGATGCAGGAGGCATAATTGTCCTCCTGCCTTAGATAAAATAACAGAAAGAAACAACCCATGATCAGTTCCAGCACCTTGTGCACTTTATTCCAGAGACTGCAAACACTGATCCCTGGAGACAGTGGCTGGGTGCACAGCAGCTGCAGGGCTGTGAGCGCCAGCGCCGCGGTGCAAAGGGTGCCATGACTCACCCGCAGCAGCTGCTGTCTTGTGAGAGTGGCCAGGGTAGGGCCCTCCTCCAGCACAGTCCTCACAAGACCATCCTCCTTCTCCTCCTCCTCCTCCTCCCTCCCTGAAGACCGCATTGTGGCTGACATTGGTGACACTTGTCAGAAGTGGGGGCTTCCGCACTGGCTCTAATTTTGCACACCAAAGAATCTGCATTTGCCAGATACTGGAAATGCAGAAGGAGGGAGAGGGTTTATGTCCCTCCAATAATCTGACTCAAGTGATAACTAACATCAGGAAGAGGTTTTCTGTTTTAAATTTAAAAGATCCCCTAAAATGATTAAGGAGTAAAATTGCTTGGGATAAAATGGGCTGAATCACTCTAAAGCTTTCGGAGAACATATGGGAAGAGGAATAAAACTATTCCAAGAGTTTAGATCCTAGATATGAGCAGAGGTGACCTCCAGAGAGACCATTATACTTAATGGCCTTACCCTCATTTCTGTTCTATGCACAAGAAATCCTGTCAGCCTAGAGAGTCAGTAAAAGTAAAGCTGTGTATTAGATGCACTTATTCTACATCAAGGTACTTAGAGACATCACTAATCCTATCCTGGAGACCTCTCAGGGTACAGTGAGCTTCCATGGCCTAAGCAGGACGGACACTTGTCCATCTGTCCACTAGGGAGCTGGACCTATCTCCTGTGACAGGTGGCTCTGTGCAGGTCAGCAAGTGTACTTGTGCGAGAGCGTGTTTCATGTTTTAGTGACCTGGTGCAGGGACTGTGTGATCACTTAGGGTCTGAAGGTTAGGAAGAACAAAAGCCTTTTGATCAATCATGACACATAATTACTCTTTTTTGAGTTGTTGGTTGAAGCAGAGGTTTCAGAAATAAAGACCTACATGTCTCCTACAGCTGTAGATGGCCATATCAACACACAAGTAAAGCAGAGGTTTCTTACAGAGGCAATAAACCTCTGGTTCTGAGGCAACTGGGGTAAGCTTTGTTTCACCACAAGAACATGGAAGGCGCTGGGTGAATATCTGACAATGCACATATTCACTCATACATATCCATAAAAACTGTGTTAATCATATTAAATTCTGTTTTTTCTTTAAATTCACATTATTGTAGAATGTTTGGCGTCAAAAATATGTTTTAGTGCTCGTAAAGACACAATCTTGGGGTGCATACATACAAACATATCTTTTTATTGTTTGTATATAAATGCATACATTGGATGCATATGAGCACCTAGTGACGATAGGTGTGACTGAATGAATAGAAGTGGTTTTGCTATTTCTCTCTCTCCATGTGGGAGGGTAATGATATTTGGTAGCCTGGCACTATTTGCAGATACAAGGACAGCCTGATGTTCTTCAGTTTAACTGGCTGGGATTGCTGCAGTGTCAGGCTGGGCACGCCGCTGCACAAGAGATTGTGTCTGGGTATCTGTGAGGAGGCAGCTGTCTGCTTATATATGCTGGTAGTAGTGTGCTCACTGTGAACTGATAGGAACAGTATCAAATATCGACAGCTTGTTCCCAATACAGATGCCTTGATCTGCATTTAACTGGCTATTTAGGCTTTAAATGCTAATCTGAGAATGGAATGAGAGATGGGTGTCTTGCTGGAATAACAGCTTTGAGCACTGGACTCTTTCTGAGTCCATATGATTATGCAAGTCCTGAAGTCCTAAAACCTTTTCATGAATTCATATGATTATGGCTACTCGAGTGTAGGCTTGGATCTATTTTTCATAGCTGCGAGTTTAGAATCCTCCTTTCTTGCTGTTTAGGCACAAGGGTATCTGCACATCCTTCTGGTTAGACATTTGCCTGTGACTGTATCTGCACTTGGAGCTGGAGCCGGGATGCTCCAGATCCAGGGCTGGGAGTTACAGAGCTCCACGCAGACGGAGCACGGGGGCGGCTCCGCATCCCCGACTCGCGTCCACGTGGCTTTGTGCGTGTCTCGCCCCGCTGGGTGTAACTTACGTACAGGCTGCCTGTTTTCTGCGAAGCCCTTCCTCAGGAAGATGCATGCTGGCCCCAGCAGGTTGTGCATGACGGCGCAGTTCTGGGCCAGCACCATGAGCGGACCCTGGTACTCGCCAGCCGACGACCCCTCTTCGCTCGTCTGGACAGCTTTATAGCTCGTCTTCTCGTCATGGCGGATCTTCCCAGCCAACCAGCAGCAAGCAAACAACACAACAGAGGATGTTACCTCCCCATCTCGTTCCTCTGAAGTTTACTGAACCGCCTCGCAGAGACATAATTGCTAAATTTCTTTCATCTGGTGCACACTGCGTCCCCCCCCCCACCGACCTACTCGGATTTGTACAGAAGCAGTAAGTCCAGGAGTTCGCTTTAAAAAGCTGAAAGAACAACCAACCAAGAGGATTTCTCTTTGAAATGACATCAAACTCTCAGCACTGCTCACATCTACCCAGACACAGCCCAAAGTGCCACACTCCCACAATCAGCCCCAGAGTTAACACTGCCTTGAACGAGCTGCAAAGGACAAGCACATCCCAACTCAACAGCAGGTGTGCCAGCCCGTGCCCCGGGCAAACGTGCCGGGGCATCCCCCGGAGCCCGGGCAGAGCCTGCACAAAGCCGCTGCACGGGCTCCGCGTTACTGCTCAGCAACACACCATCACTCGCTTTATCACGTTTTCAGAAGAACCTTTCCAGCATCAGGTGGCCCTGCCAACTGCAGGCTCACGCTGCCTTGTGCAGCTACTAATGAGTTCCATCCTCAGGGCTTGAGGCACTTACTGCCTTGGCCTCTTTTAATCACTGACAGTCCCGAAGGGGAGATCGGCACAACACGGGCACAACATTTTTAAGTGTTTGCATTTGCACATTTTCTAAGTGCACACGTCCTGCTAAGCTAAGGCTCCAGAACAGAATCCAGCACTGGATTTTATAAGGAGGCGCTGCTTTCCTTTTATAGAAATGCATTTCCCTGGCTCTGCAAAAAACCTCTTATCCTGATATTCCCATGCAGCTATAAAAAGCCAACACAACCCACAGGACCATTGGTTTTACAGAATAAACATTAATCATACATTAGATTCCTCTTCAGGAATGATTCTGCTTTTACAGCCAGCATTCCCAGGGGTGATCAGAGAAGCTCTGTCACTTGTCATTGTCTCTATTAACCCTTTCCTGAAAGCCTGAGGTAAATTTTCAGGCTAAAAGACCAGACACAAACACCCCCCATTCACACTTGTCTGAGACTATTGTATCTACTTGCTGTAATGTGCTATTACATTGCATGCATGGTTTGTAATTTGCCTTTTTGTACACAGCCTTACACAAATCTGCTCATGTATAATGTCATGTGAATATCAAGCATCAAAACAAAAATAAGTCAAAAAGCAAGCCAGGTAGAAAGAAAATGATGAAGCAGAAAAGTGTTTTCATTGCAATAGTGGCTGAGAAAGGAATCAATCTCTGATTAATTCTGACACATAGGACACTTGTCCTTAAAAAACAGAAAGATGAGCATCCATCCACAAATGGCATATTACTAGCTCAGCTAGTAAAATGTCAAGACATCTGTGTTGAGCTACACAGCTTTGTGACATCAGTGCAATGTATTTTCAAAATTATCAGCTTTATTTCCTGGCACTTTTCAGTTTAATATACCAAATAATATGAATCACTTAAATATCCCACATCAGTGTTTAATTCCAGTGAAGCCACATGAAGGATACAAAGCTCCACAGCCCCAAATGTTTGTTTGCTGACACTTCCAGTCAATAGTTTATTACCAAGCTATACAGCAGTTCCTCATAATAGTCATCCAATTATTTTTCTGTCTTGATAGAGGTCGCCAGTTTGACAAAACAGTTGCCAAGAGCCACTGGGGACTGTGACCAGACAAACTGCTGCAGTGCCAGAATACCAAGGTGAACAGCTCAGCAAGGCTCCCTGCACTGCACTGTCACTGCAGGCAGGATTTATGGCAGTCAGTGTACCCTCTGCCATCAGTTTCACAGGTTCTCCTGCAAATCTCCACTCAAGTTCCCTTCACCACGCTCCTTCTTCATCACAGAAGAGAGGGCAAGGGAGCTGTGATATTGGTATCGGGCAAAGAAACATCAACCATCCATTACACGGGAAACAGCAGTTTGCATGACAAAGAAAATGCAAGAATAGGACTGGGGAGATCAGGCTTTCCCAGTCCCTTCTTAGCAAAGGACCACTAACCTTCCTGGCCAAGTCCAGCCCTTGGCTGTGTCAGACCAGCAGATTATGGAGTAGGAAGAGACCTGGTTGATCTAGAGATGGCCAAAGTGGTGGAGAGGTGTAGTAAAGTGAGGGGCCTGGATGCCAAGGCTTTTAATTTCTTCACAGCAGAAGCACACCAGGATTCACTTCATTTCCGGCCTAAGTGTCAGAGGGACTTTGCAGAACAGCAAGCCAAAAGGGGTCTTGATCCCACCTGCAGTATCTCCTGGAGGGAAAAGCAGCCAGGATGGCTTCCACGATCACTTGGGGGGACACCGTGACAACAAGAAACGGAAGATTCCAACAACAGTCAGGGAGTCGCAGCCTGAACAAACAAGGTACCCTGGTGTCATCCAGACCTAGACCAAGCCAGCTGGTGCCTGGGAGTGAATCCCAAATTTTGGGTTGAAATCATGTATTCAAGAGTTCAGACTGTCACCCAAGAGCAGCTTCCACATGTGCTGTCTGCAGTCCCTCCTCTTTCACATTTCAGCAAAATGAGTTTGCTCAAAGTAAAATCTGAGAAAAATGACTGGGATCATATAACAGCCCAGTGAAGTTGGGCAATGTTAGGCCTGATCTGCAAAGTCTCCACTATAACCATGTGTGTTGCGATGAAAAGAATGGCAGAGTACCAGGACCTGTCAGGATGAGTGCCTTATTTCATAGTTCACTAGAGTGATGTCTGAGAAATTCTCTAATTCAGCTTTGCAACTTTTTCTCTTCAGTCCTGACATCCCAGGCCTTTGTAACTAGACACAAAGTGAGTTATTCGAAGCAGCTTTTAGGAATAAAAGCATAAATTACCTCAAAGACTGACAACACAATTTACAGGTTCTTGAATCTATTTCGATTCAAGCAGCCTGGCTACCTGTCAGACTTTAATTGCAATCGCCTTGTACAGCTGCAGCCAACTCCTTTTATTCCAAGTTGAAAGCAACCTACAAGCAACCAAGCTGGTTTTTCATATGTGCAACATTTGGGTGAACCTCAGCTACTTCTACGTCTCCCTGCAGGTCACCCTGACCTAGGACTGGTCTCAGCACGGCCTAAACACTTGGTGATGAATTCCCTCATCAAGTATCCCAGCTCCCCCACAGCAGCACTGTGCCATTACTGGCTTTGTTTACAGCAGCCAAGATAACAAGCAAATTGTGTTTCTATACACAAGAGGCCAAAACACAGCCAAAAGAAACTCTACGATGGAGGTCCTCTCCCAGACAGCTCCCTCACAGAGGAACTTTCCCAGGTGGTAAAGTCTCCTGGATAAAGCATCTTGATGGCAGTGGCATTTCACTGTTGTCAAGGTCTCCACAGAGGCAGCATCTCATTGCAATATTTTGGATGATCAGCATAACTTTATCATTTATGGAGAATGAATTGCATAGCTTTTTGCTGAGCTATTAGATCTGCAGCAATGCCAAGTGAGAACCATGTGGCTGACAAGTACACAGTGCTGTAAGGTCTTGCTCAGTCAAACAAGAAATGTTTCTGGGGCATGTCATTCCCATTTCAACCTAGTCCACAACAGCAGAATTATTCCTGAAACTAGTTTGTCCCAGGACCACTGCAAAACCTCAGCACAGAGTAGACTGTAGGCTGAAGCCTAAACGATACATGTGGCAGCTCACAGACAAGTCCAGCTGGGCCCAAGCATGTAGACACATGGGCCATGCTGCTGACATGCAACATGATGCACAAACACACAGCCAGGGCCCAGTGTATCCACTCACAAACAGGTGCATGGAGAAGCAGAACAGAGAGAAAAACATGCTTTCATACCCAGAACACATACCAAAACTGATTGTTTCATATGCAAGGATGGATAGACATAAAACCATGTGCATGTCTACACACAGACTTCTGTGAGGACATGCACCAGCAGAGGACTACACACAGCACCATACAAGCAAGGGCATGTGTGTGATACACAGAAATGTCCCCCTTCTGCACTCACAGCAAACCCGCTCAGGCACTCGGGATGCCTGTGTAGAGACGCAAAGAGCTAAGGATACACATGTACCTCAGAGTGTGCACACTCTTACACAGCAATGGTGGCACGTACAGACGTGTGACCCTTCACATATACATGCATATATGTCCTTACACCCATGACACACGTGATTACTCGAGCAAGTAACTCTCAGCCGAAGCACGTGCACACACACAAGCTCACACATACACCCACACACCAAGATACCCTGGCAGGAGTGTGCCAGCACACTGTGCACATCGACAAGCACATGCTTGCACGTACCCAGAGGAGAGCTGTACACACACCGTGAGCAGGACAAGAGCCTACACACACATTTATTTATACATATTATGGCTCTCAGCATCCTGGGCTCTACTGGCTGCACTTGCATGAGCAGCTCTTACAGAAAAAGTCTGGTGAAGAAGCTGAACTCTTCATACTCATCTCTGTGTTTCTCCCACCTCCCATTCTCATCTGCCCACAATGTCACCCATCCCAAGAAGCAGGGCTGGATTGATTTAGGGAACATACCTTTTTAGAGAGGTTTCTCAGAGGAGACTTCACACAGTTGCCCATAATATGTTGAGGCTGCCTTTCCGGTGGACTTGGTTATAAAGGAACTGAAGCAATTGATCCCATTAAAGGTATTCCTTGGGAGCAAAGCAAGAAAGGCAGCACCACGCAAATCCAAACAGCTACTGGCTGCTGGGGCTTTCCCTCTTCAGGGAGCTTTTTTCTCTCTCTGCCTCTCTCTCTCCGTATTTTACTTTATGTTCACTTTCTTGAAGAGATGAAGCAGGAAGGAGAGGGAGGGGAGAGAAACAGACAGAAAGAGAGGGAGAGAGAGAGAGTGAGTGAGAAGGGGGGAGAGAGGGAGGCGGATGTATAATCTACATCAGATTAATGTTCAAATCCCTCCCACCCCCCTCAATCTGCAGGCAAGATTGTTTCACTCAGAGGAGAGGGCTGTTTCAGGGAGAATTAAAACAGAGAGGCAATGCAAGAAGTGATTTCAGTGATGAGTTCTGTGAATCTAGCTAGTTTGGGTCGACACAGCCTCTGAACACTGCATCCCTACCCACCCCCTTTCTAACTCCCCTCAGCTTTTCAATCACCACAGCGCTAGGCTGGCCAGAAGGCAATCCACTTAGGGGCTTGGAGCAGACCACAGCTCCTTTCGGAGCAGAAATGGACCACTTGTCTGCATGGGACCTGTTTCAGCTTATAAATACCAGCAGACCAAGAAGTGTCTGATTTTTTTTCTGCCACGGTGGAAGCAAGTCTGGAGACAGCAGTCGTGGGACCCTACCACACTCTCAGCCCCAGGATAGTAATATTTAACCACAAGGGAGAGACGTTGAGCCAGTCTTGCAGTAAAGTTTTTCCAGCTTTCTGAAAGTAAAAATCAATTGGCAGTTTAACCCGCACAAGTCTGCCAAAGATGGGCTCACACCCGAACCTTAAATCTAAACAGCCCCAGGTTAGATAATGTAAATCAAAGAATTTTGATGTCAGATCCATCCATTTCATTTGCAGGAGCCCAAGTCCTGGAATAAATAAGAGGCACCTGAACCTAGAGCTGGCTCTAAACTTTGGACTTTATGCCTAGAATAATAGCATAGAATAGCATAGCATAGAATAATCTCTGAAAGAAAAGGCATGAGTCCCCAGTATATTTTTCCCTGATCTCAGGCTGAGCATAAGAGCATTCAGTCTGAAAAGAGATTTAAATTGAATTAAAAACACATAATCACACTCAGGCAACAGTATCTGAGCAGGATAGTGAATGCACCTTTAGCTGTGAAGGCACCACAGCTGCAGCTCCACAGTGATAAGAAGTATGAAGAGCTACCTCCTTCAAACACCTTGGAGACCAGGATGACACTGATCTTACACCCTGTGCAGCAGGCTGGTTGGACTCTGGTGTTGAGCTGAAAGATTCCACGTCTTTGTTTGCAAGTGTAGTTCCAAACAAAAGCTTCTACAAAGACCTGCTCCATAGGCTGAGCACTTACACCACATGCTTCTTGTGAAGGAGCCAAGGACTCACTATCCTGGCAGCTCTAGGGCTGTAGGACAAAGGATGAACTGTCAATGTCAAAACAAAGCAGGGATTTCTCCCTCCACCCTGATGGTGCTGTGGCAAATTAAGTATGATTTTAAGGTGACTCAACAGTTGCTTTAGAGCTTAGAGGCTTCTTCCACCTAAGGAGATGAGTCTAGGAGTCTAAGTATGACAAAAGTCTGCAGCTGTTCCAGTTAGTCACAGACAGAAGTGCATGGTTATAGGGAATGGTGTTTCTTGCTCTTCCTTGTACTAACAGCTTCCCAAGACTGAAGGCAGTGGGACAGCTCCTCTCAGGTTCCCTCAATGCCTTCTTCATTAGATGGTTGGTAGGAGCTACACAGGCTCTCCAAAACAAAAAGCTGCAGCAGGACATGCTGGAAGACACTCCTTATCTGCCTCTTGTACCCAGGGCAGACTGAGAGGGGGACAGAGGAGAAGACCTCCATAGCAGAGCCCACCCATGCTGGGGTGGAAAGCAAAACTCTTCCTGAGCTGGGTGTGTCTCCCGCTGTCACAGGAGATGCTGAGGAAAAATACAGTCACTCCCTGGGGGCTGTGCCAGCCCTGGGCCTGGCAGTGGGGTCTTTGCAGGAGGATGCTGAAACTCTCAGCTGCTCTCAGGCTTCCATCTTTGGTCCTATTTCTCTTTCCCCTCTTAAGGCAGCTAATGGGAGGCTGATCTACCCTCTGACAAAGTGCCAGTCATTAATAATGTCCTCTGTCAGCTGGAGCCATTCCCCAGGCTCCTTGTTTATTGACGAAGTGCTTGTCTCCCTTGAGCAGAAGCTGCCACACAGCGAGTGAGGCGCCTGGGCTCCTTCCTGAGACAAATGACTTCAATTCCAGAGCAGAGAGGAGAGAGAATTGCCTTTCTGATGCTAATGAATCTCTCCCTGACAGGAAGCACGGAGGCCAGGAACACCCTGCAACTGAGAAGTGTCCATCTCCCACATTGTCCCAGAGAGAGGGAGGGAAAGAAAGGGAGTCAGACATCTCCTGCCAGAAAAATCCATCACAGTTCCCAGACTACTGTGGGACAGCTTTGGAATACAGCTGTGGAGTGTGACTTTCTGAGCTCTAAAAGCCTCTCATTGAGATGAGATGGTGACCTTCTAAACACTGGTTTGTACCAGAGCATTCAGAGCCAGCCATAGCCATCCCTGTTTTTGCCTACTCTCCAGCTTTTCTTCCCTACAGTTACAGGCAGTTGTAGGAAACGTGCAGGGCAGAGTGAGAGGGCTGAGACCTCCTGCCAGGCTTGGCAGGAGATTCACAGTCCAGAAAGGGAAGAGGGAATGTGAGCCCATGTGCACAGGTTTGCAGCACAGACACAATCCTTTGACTCTGTAACAACTCTAGTGGAGCTGCAAGAGGCCCAAGAGATGCAATCATAAACAATTTTTTAATCTCCTTATTTACTCTGACTCTCTTAAGAGCAACTGGGCAGGACACCACAATCTAGCAGACAGCCCTTGCTGAGCTCTGAGGAGGAAAATCTCTCTACAGTGGGATCTTGTTCCCATCACCACCACAGGCAGCTTAAAGATAGGCAAGGAAAGTAGAGTTGGCAGAAAGGTCATTAGAAGATTAGGTTAGAAGGAAGATATTTTCTCCCTTCCTCCAACTGACGCTGCTGTAAGAGAACAGGATGCTGAGAATAAGTGTGTCAGAAACATTTCTGTGTAGGTGCTGATCTGTGGGTATGCCTATATCTGGGGTAGTCAGTGTGCATGTGGGAGGGCTGCACATGCATGTATACTGGTTTTCCCACACTGTTCTTTGTGGCAATCACACTGTTCTTTTAAGGTCTGTGTCTCTGTTGTAAACTTTCTAAAAATCTGTAAGAACTTTGTGAAATGCAAGTCTTGCTGCTGTTCATGCATCCTTCCCTTTTTCCCAGTGTCCAAGGTGGAGAGCAGAGACCTCAAGGGATGCAGCTTGGCACAGAGCAAGGTGTCAGCTCATGGGAAAGAAGCATTTGGCACGCTGACTGACCTGAGCACATGGAAGGAAGAAGGCTGGCTGACTTGGCATTGAACAAGGAATGATTTAGGTGGTTTAATATGTCTGGATACTTTAAAAAGCAGCAGTGCTGTGCTTTGGGCTGGCACCTTAGGCAGAAATGCTCATTTCATAGGAAAATGTTGGAACTCCTCATAGCTAATCACTTGGCAGGTGCCAGAAGCTTTATCCAGTGGCAGTAAATATCCAACAGACACAACACAAATAACAAAATCAATCCAAAACATGTGATTGCTTATCAAACTGTTGCTTTGCTTGGCAAAAATTTTCAGTGGAAGTATGGATTTGTATGGGGATTATTCAGATGCAAGGCCTGTTTCAGTGCACAGTCCTTCACATGCTGGAACATTACATCATTGTTCTTAACACAACATGAACACTACAACAGGGCAATGTCAGTAGGTAATGGGTATCATATAGTAAAGCAGGGAAAAGTCTTTTCTGGTATCTTTTCACTGAAGTCCATAGTTCTACCAGGAGCCCATTAATTGCTTCAAACATTTAGTATATTAAAATACATCCCCCTTGCTTTATTTATCCTAACAGGGCAGGAATTATTGTTGTACTTTTTTCTATCCCAGAGTGGAGAGTGCACATATGGATTAGTAGCTTTCAAATCTGCTTCCAGTAACCCTTCATCTGGTGGCTACAGATCTGTATTTTACAGGAAACATATAGTTTTACAGAAACTGTCTTGTTTACTGAATGACCCCAGATGAGTCTAACCATTTGGAGTAGGCAACATCCTCTTGTTGCCAGTTCTGTCAAGGACCTCATTTTGAAGCTCCCAACCACTGGAACATGCACTGGCACTCTGAACTTCTGTGACTGATTTTGGTTTCTTCTTCTGCATCAGCTCCCAAGTGCTTTTGCTGCACATTGAGTTGTGTCTTCTAACCTCAAGTGAACTTTGGATGGTTCCATATGCCAGTCAGACAAGTACAGGTCCATCTCAAAGGGAGGCACAAGCAGGTATCGGTGGATGCAGTCCAGGCTCTCATCTAGGGAGAGGAATTCTGCAGAGAGTTTGTGAACTTTCTTTGCTGTCAGCTGTTCCAGGAGGAAAGTGTTGCTGACTCATGCTGTGCATAATATTCTCCTCCATTAGAGCAATTGGATCATAATCAATCACAAACAACAGAATGTTTATTAAAAAGACTGAGGATATTTTCTATCCCTCTCAAGGTAACAAAGCCTGGACTGCCTGTCAACTTCTGTTTAGAACAGCTCTGTCTGTAAATAGCTGGCTTCATTTTGCATCAGATGAAAATAGATGGGAACGTGCTTTCTCCTGACACCTTCCCTGCAGATCTGATCCAAGTATTTTGCATTAGCTCAACTTCCAAGTTCCTACGCAGGAGATGCGTTGGCCAGACCACAATGTACTGTGGATATTTGCTGATGATGATCCTAAAGATCATCAATGGGCTACAAAAAGACAAGTACAAACTTGACAGCTCAGAAGCTGCTGTGAGCATTTGTCATGTATATGGAGCACAGAGGTTGTTTAAAATAAACCTTATGTGGTTCCTTGTCTTTTCTCCAGAATATGGGAATTTTGTTGCACTCCATCAAACTGTGACTACTGCAAAAGCAGCTAATTCTGCCTGGCTCTCTCACCTCTTTGGAAGTAAGAGGGACAGGGGGTCACTGTTTAGCTGGCACACTGAGGTGCTTCTGAAAACATGGCTGATCATCAGATGAGCAGAGGCCTGGAAATCAATATCAATGAAATAGTCCAAACCAACCCTGCAGCATCACATGAGATTTGCCACCCTAAAACAGAGATCTGCCTCACTTCTAATTTAAGTAAGGATCTGACCGCACCTTTAAGAGGGCCAAACTGTGTATCCCAGGTCTCTGACTATATCTCAACACAGCTGGTCCCAAAGTATCTAAACCCTTTGTGTCTTATTTCAGCAGAATATGTTGAGGTTGCTGGTGTTTTTCTACTTCCTGCCTTCAGCTGTTGTGACATGATGCTTCCCAATGTTACACCATTGCCTGTTTCCTTCCAAATGCAGAGAATGTATTTTGCCTGAGTGGGATGAAACAATGCTGTGTATTCCTTCCAAAGATGGTTGCAAGATGCAAAGTACTCTAGGGGAGGAATGGGTGGAAGAAATATTAGAATATTGCTAATGTCTTCATTCATAGATAGCACTGAGTTCATGGTCTTATGCTGGTGCAGAAAGCTACTAAAAATCTAAATATGACTATAGCTAGGACAGTTCTTTATTTTTAAGTGGGGCATTTGACTGAAGGATTACTCAGGTTCATGGACACTGCTGCTGCTCTCTAAGGTCACAGGAATGTCAGAGGATTATTGAAATGGAGCCCAAAGTTAGCTAGACATCTTTTACTGAATGCACACCATATAGCTGCTTGTTATTGGAAATCAATGCCAGTCATGGACGCATCAGGGAAAAACAGTTACTGAAGCTGGAATGCTACAAAGAATCACAGCTAATTTAGCTGACAACCTGCAGCCCAGCCACTGCATGTAAAGCTAAACTTCCCTGACATTGTGTTGAAACCCAGGATTGCGTGAAACAAAAATGAAGGTGGTAAAGATTAAGAAAATGAACAGTGGACTTGGATAAATGATGATTAACTTATTACTGAAAGCTTTTTTTTCCTCTCCAAACATAAACTGAATCTAACCAGAAGGTCTGTGCACTTCAATGCATTAGATCATACTGCTGTATATTTCATGAACAGAATATTTAATGAATGTTCTTTTAGCTTGGTTTTATTTTGATGTCTTTCTATAGCCTTTTAAAACAGATTTGTTTAAAAAGTAAATCACTGACAAAGATTAATGTTTGCTGGCAGACCTACTGTAGGCAGGAGGCTTATCTATTGCCCCTTAGTGATTCTGTACGTCTGGCTCACATCCCTCAAGCTCTTTACAAGCAATAAATGTGATGAACTTTTCTCCAAGCTGAGCAAAGGGGGGACTGAGTGGATATGCTCAAGTGGAACGATGTTTCTCTGTGTCTGAGTTCATTACCCATAAAAACATGAGACGTACCTTGGAAGGTGTGGCAGGTGTCAGCAGGCAGGTGTGCACACGAACGCCGAGCGATGTTTTAAGCACGGGAATGCATAAGCATGTACAGAGGTGGTTGGTTGTGTAGCCACACAGAAGATTTAGCAGAGGCTGTACGAGCAGGCTGTGTGCACATAGACATGTATATGAAGACATGTATATGAAGGCTTTTTATGTCAATCTACATGCATGGACATGGGCTGTGGCAACTCATGCGGGGATGGAAGCACGCAGGCTGTACGGGCCCCGCGCAGGTATCCGGACCCCTGTGAAAACGCAGCTGGGAGCGGCTCTCACCAACTTCACAACAGCGGGGACAGCGGGGCTCTCCCCGAGTCTGACACACTCACCGGGCGGCCCAGGGATAGGGCATGCCCGGGGAACCCAGAGCGCGGCGGGTCCGTGTCAAGGCGGCTCCGCCGGGCGGGGAAGGGCCCCGGGCCGAGGCCGCGCGGGGGCGCGCCGGGGCCGCCGGAGCCCGGGCCGGGGCCGCCGCAGCCCCGCAGTCCCGGAGCCCCGCGGCGGAGCGCGTGGGGGACAGGCCCGCAGTGACGATCCCAGGAGCCTCGGCGGGACGGGCAGCAGCAGAGGGGCTACTGCTGTCCGCTGGAGTGTCCCTTGCGGCCGCGGGGACTGCCTTCCCTCTCCGCCCGCGCCCTCAGGGACCCTTTTGGGGCCGGTATAAGCCTTCAGAGGTGCCATAAATCACGGAAGAAAGGTCGGTGCAGGATACGGCATTTATTCCTTTTTTTCTGCCTCCTAATCTGTGCCCACTCTCTATACTCCACGCGAGCCGAGACCGTGCCACGGGACCAGCACCACCTCCGCGGTCAGTCATGCTAAGCCAGAAGTCTGTTCACCCCAAATTACTGCGCCGATTTAACAGCGTTAATGAGCAGTTTAGTTAGAGACTGTCTCAGTTTGCCACGAGCCCTGACATGCCGCTGCTTCACCTGCCTTGCAGGCACAACACAGCACGCGAGCACCTGGAAACCCAGACCTTCCCCATTTACCTTGCCACCCCAGAGAGTGACACATGAAAGTTTCCATTGCTGGCGTCAGTGCTCCAGGGCAGCCCAACCCGCTGCAGCCTCCCTCGCTAATACACGGGGCCAGCTGAAAACTTCCACTACTAAGCCAGGAGCCACTCTACCCTGGCAGGACCGGCCAGGCTTCCTACTTCTCCACAGATGGACTTCCAAGAATGGTCCTAATGCAGTGACTGCTCTTGGGCAAAATGCCTGTTAGAATCAGATGAAGCCAAAGACATTGGAAGGAACAAAGTTATCTGGCAGATGAGATGACCAGAAAGGTGAGAGGCTGGACAAGGCACCTTTTCCCTACACGCTCTCGGCTGGTCAGAAGAGAATGTTCTTGACATACTTTCCACAGAGGCAGCCTGGTGGTCACCTCCTGTCCCAAAATGGGGCCACTTCTGTCATCCCAGTTTGCTGTAAGGTCCACTAAAACCTGTTAAGAACTAAAGCTCAAGAATAAAGCGGGGTCGAGTAGGAAAAGAAAAGGAAAATTTCACAGGAAATGCAGAAAGATTCCTTCCCTATTTTAATGGTAATGTGGACACTGACATTAAAGCAGGAATGGGAGATGGTGCAGGAGAGGCTTTAAACTCCCTGTACAAATAGAAATACAAAAGTCCCTTTGGCCACAGTGCTAACAGCAGAACCCTGTAAATATTTCATGATTCTCTACGGCAATTGTTTGACCCCTTTGATCCCCATGCTACCAGAGGCAATTGACAAAAAACTGTTGGGGAATCACTTCACTGAAAAATTTAACAGTCAGGTAATGTGTGAAAGCTAAACGGCTCTGAAAACGTTCATGTCTCACATGGCAGGATCGCTTACAAATTAATATTGCCTAGCAAATGCCCGGAAAAAGCTCTCCTTGAAGATGCCAGCTAGGCCAGCACTGAGGCACAGGAGGAATGAAGCAATGAGAACCAGTAGCTGTCTGTGCCGCAGTCCCTGTACAGAACCGTGGTGAGGCAGGTGCCAAGCGGCTGCTGCACTGTGGGCGCTGCAGCCACATCACCGCTGCCCCAGGAATGCCACAAAACTTGCACTGCAGTCCTGCTGCCACCGCACTGCTGTCCCGGTCTCTGTGCTGCTGTTGCCACTGTTGTCACATTAATAAACTGTGTCTTGCTGCCAGGCTGCCACCTCACCGCCATCCCAGCTGCTGAGGAGTCACCACTCCTCTTCTGTTGCTGAACTGTGATCTGTAGCCACACTAGAGACACTACAGGACTCTCATGCTCTTCTGCTCTGCAGGGGTAATAAGCACGATCCCTTGTGCTTCACAACACACTTTTGCCACTTGGCCACTCCAACACTATCCTATCAGGCCAAAATCACATGAAACATCTTCCTCGTGCTCCCTTTTCTTGCCATTTTCCCACTTTGCTGCATTATCATTCACACACATCCCTTGCCAACTACACCCGTGAGTCACAGCACTGCTCTCGCACTGCACTGAGCTTCTGCCACTGCAGGGCCACTTTAAAACACTGCTGTCCCACTGTCCCGCATAAAACCAGCCCATACTCACACTGCACTGTCACCAGGTAAGTCTGTGGTGTTGTCCTCTTGCTAACTCAGCTGTGCTCCAAAACTGTGGCATGGTGGTAAATACTTCATTTGCTGCCTTCTGCTACAGCGGGATGGTGCTGTCAGATCAGCACAGCCCTTTGCAAATATCACACCAGAAGTGATCACTGCTGTACAGAATGGCTCTTGTCTGGAATATTGTATTACTACATCAGTAGACTGCTAAACTCCTCTGTCAGGCTACAACACTCCACAATTATCACACCCATGCACTGCCAAACTCTTACCACATGGTACCAGTATCACATCTCTGCTCTGCCCCAGGACTGCGTTAGCACACCACTGCATTGTCAGCGCCGTGTTCTCCAGACGCTCGGAGCTGCACGCACCGCATCCCAACCCAGCAGAAAGTCCACAGCAGAGTGCTCTTCTGCAACTGCTGCGCCGAGCTGGTGTGCAAACGTGTCATTAGGCTAAGATGACATCGTGACTTATACTTAATGCATCATTACACTACCCTACTTTGGTTAATTCATATACACTCAATTACAAAATGGTAAAATATCCTGAAAGAGTATTACTGCTTAATGGTATTAGAACATCACTGCACCAATATAGCATAAGCCTAATTAATAAAATATCACTGCATCCTGTATCCTGACAGTATCTTAGCATTCTCCTGGAGTACACACCCACAGTGCACTATATTGCTGTGCTGGTTATATAAACATGCCGCTTCTTCCTTCACTCTGTCTTTTTTTCTGCACAGCTACAAATCTGTCTCCCTCAGACACAACCCTCTAGTCCTGAACTGCTCCTTTTTGCTGTTACTGCAATAATGACATTCTCCATGGAGTCATCCCTGCAATCTTTTCTGTGTATCTGATTGTACCACTGTAGTGTCTGCATCTGCGACCACATCACTGCACCACCAGGAACAGGGTGATGATGTTCCACATCTGTAGAGCTGGAACAAGATATACTGGTGCTGCTGGACCACAGTGCATTGCTGCTGCAATATGCATCGCTGTGCCCCTCTCCTATGTACTGCAAAATTACTGTTTTAACTGTTTCACAGTGGGCTGTGAGGGCTAGAAAGAAGTTTTCATATTAAATGAATTATCTGCTGAGCTGTTGCTGTCTTCTAATCACAATGTGGAGCAGACTGGTGTAGCAGCACCTGCAGCCTCAGACTGCAACCCTGGATATGTCTGCACCTATGACCCGGCCACAGCCCAGGCTGCAGCCTGGGCTCTTGCAGGTGTAAGTCCTTGCCTGTTTCAAACCTTCACACACATGTTTACACAATGCTGGGCATTTATTTCTTCATTCACAGAAACAAAATTTGTATCATTCTGTGACATGACAGAATTTCTATACATCTTACGCCTGGGCCTTTATTCATCCCAGGATTTTGATACCACTACCAAAAAGAAAAAAAGCTTCATGTATCCCATGTAACAAGCTCTTTGTGTATCCTAAATTATAAAAAATTATAGCTCCCCATCTTGCCCCTGTACAGGGGGACCTACTACAGCCCAGTCCTAAAAGTCAGTCCTAAAATCTCCACTAATTTTTCATTCTGTCACAGTTACTTCAAAGAAAGCAAGTGAGAGATGAATACGGAGAGAAAATGTAATAAATAACACTACACTCCAAAAGAAAGACGCTGGTGTGTGCGTGTAAGCACTGGTGCAGTGTACTAAGTGAAAAAGTGAAAATTAGAATCGTATCTCTCTCATTTCAGTAAAGGGCACTGTTGAACCCCATAGGTAAATTTTGCTACATTTACAGCTTTCAGAACTGTCTTTTGACATGGGAATGCAAACAGCAGAGCAGGTAAAATAAAGATGCTGTTCAGATAAGGACGAAGCTCAAAACCAGAGGGGTTTCCATGAATGGGAGACCTGGCATGAATTTGTTTGTATTTCTAAAGCTTTGGGGACATACAGCTCCATGGACTTAAAATCTTTTCTTGGATACATCTTCACTTCACTCAGAAACACAGCATAAGTCAGAGCCAAGACCACATATTTCAAAGCCTGGTGCTGGAATACGGCTTTTTGTAACCTGGTTGAGCATCAATCTGCTGACCAGGCTCTTCCTTATTGTCACAACAAAATTTTAATCTAGACTTCGGATGCACCATTGACACAGGGAGGGTAATACTTGTTTTAAGTTAAACACAACTGTAAAATTCCTAAACAGCAGACTGTCAGTGAGGATGAAAAAGTGTTGTGCTTTGGAGAGAGCAGATGTGCTTTGATTTTTATCTGGAGAAGTCAAAATGAACAGAAGTATTAAACATACGGGTGTATCACCGCCTTCCATACAATTACAAATTTTTTTCTAATTCTCTCCATAATCTCAGTCTGAATGGGCTCCCTGCAAAGCCTCCCAAACACACATTAAAAAAAAAAAAGGAAATAAAAAAAAGGAGAAATAAAAGAAAGAAAGAAAAGACTCCACAATAACAAATTCCAGAAATCATAACTCTGGTTTAATCGATCATTTCCAGGGCTGGATGGAACTCAGCCACCCAGACTACTGGCTTATACCTATAATTGTGCTTCTGGAAGATTGCAGTTACATTAATCTTCCCAGAGATTACATTTTCCAGTAACATCCCTAGATGTCTCTAAAAGAAAATTTCAAGCTAGTCTCCTTCTGCCTTTTCATTTTTAGAGGGTAACCGTGTTGGGTAATTTCACTACCAAAAGCAGCTAAAAGCGACAGCTTTGTACCAAAAGAGCTTGCAAACACCAAAAGCATCTGTTCCATTCTAACATAGTGACTGGGAAGGCTTCGGAATTGGGTCAGGATTTTTTTTTTTGTCGTCCTCCCCACTACCTTCTCCTGACAGCTTCTGCCATCAGAAATGATTCATATGCTGATTGTACAGAAATGTACCATAAGGAGATGTAAACAAATACAGCAAAGCAAGGCGGGGAGCCAGAGAGATAGAATCTAATAAGTAAATAGCTTTTAAAAATCTGCTTCTCTGACTCTCACCCTCAGCAGGCAGAGCCACAACTTCCCTCGGTGACGGGGAAAGCACCGGCACTTCCCCCGTCAGCACCACCGAGAGCGCCCTCCGCAGCGCCTGGAGGGGCCGGCGGGCGCCGGGGGTTCTGACCCGCGCCTCGTCCCCGGCGCGGAGCCCTCCGCGGGGCCGACCCCGCAGCGCCCCCGGCCGTGCCGCAGCGCCGGGAGAAGTTCGGCAGGGGCGGCCAGGAAGCAGTGCATTTACAGCTGCGGGCTGTGCCCGGGGGCACGGAGGACTCCGGAGCGAGGAGCCGAAGATCTGTGAGCCGCAGGAGGAGGGGGCGCGGAGGGAAAGCGGGTGGGAAGAGAGGGAGGGGTGGGTGCCGAGGGGCGCTTTGCCCCTTACCTGGCCAAAGACCGAGCTGAGCATGGGGTGCAGCTGCTGGATGAGGGGATCCACTTCCACTGACCGATCGCTGCCGCTGGATTTGGTGGAACACTTGCTGCTGGATTTGGACAGAGGTGAAGCGCCTTCCGAGAGCTTCAGGGACTCTCTGCTGGACCTCTGCCTGTGACTGAAGAAAAAGTCCTCCTCTGCCTCCTCCCCATCCCTGTCTGAGAGCTGATGCTGGTCCTGGGGGTGACCGTGGCTGGCGTGCGGCGGGAGGTGGTGATGCTGCCTGGATGTCCGCACCGGTTCCTTGCCGCTGCCTCTCCTTGGACCTCCTTCCGCCGGCTCGGGCTGACTCTCCCCCCGTCCATGTGACAGCTTCCCCGCGCCCCTCGCTCCGTCCTCCCGGGCGCCTGGGTGGCAGAGCGGCCTGCGGGCACTGGGCTCCCCGGGGAGCTGCTCCAGGCTCACCTCCCTCCCCATCTGCCCGCCTTGTCCTTTGCCGTCCCGGACGCGGCTGCCGCGGGGCTGGGGTTGGCCGCCCGCCGCCCGCCGGCTCCCCGCCGCCTTCAGCAGCGAAGTGCGGGACTCGCTCTTCGCCATGGAGGAGCCGCTCATCGTGGGGCCGCTAGAGCCGCATCCCCGGCCGGGCGGAGCGCTGCCGCTGCGGGCAGGGCTGCGGCGCGCCGCTCACGGCATGTCCTGCGGAGACCCGCTTAAATCCCGCACCGCGGCCCATGTGACAGCGCAGACAAAGGCCGCGGCAGGGGCGCTCCGGCGGGGGCTGGCGGGCACCGTCTCCCCCTCCAGGGCTCTGCCCCCCCCACCCTCCGCGCCGCCGCCTCTCCAGGTGAGCCGGGGCCTCCCCCCGCCGGGGACCGGCTCGGGCCGGGGCGCGCCGCAGGCGAAGCGGCGCCGCCGAGGGGTGCGGGCGGCGGCGGGCGGCGCTCCCGCAGCGCGGCGGGCGTGCAGGGCCCGGCAGCCCCGGGCACGGCGATGGGGGCCGCCGGGCCGCAGCCCCCCGGCGCGGCGGCGGGCGGGAGTCGCGGGACCATCGCCCCCGGCGGCACGGACGGCGAGGTTGGAGGTGTCAGGGGGGCGACGGTGGGGGAGGCCTGACTCCCGAGGCTCCTTCAGCTCTCAGGGAAGGAGCGCAGTGCCTCCGAGGGCAGAGCCGGGAAGGTGAGCACCCCTGCCCCGTAAGGTGACCCACTGTGCCCCTCGGACAGTTCCTTCGCACCACAACCGGGACCCAGCACGGTTTGGGGGTCGTGGCCCACCTGAGTGCACCACCTGTGCGCTCAGCCTACCGACGCGGGGCCGCGGTGGACGCTGCCCCATAGGTCGGCACCTATAGGTCTGATCACTATAACAGAGAGGATTCAAAGTCTTGATCCAGATTTCACAAAGTTCAGGAGAGGAGGCTGTGCTGCTGTGTCCCTGACATAGCTCACAGGAGATGTTTTAATGCAGATTTTGAAATGGACATAAAAGCTTTGCTAGGGGACATCATGTAAGGATATAAAAATGAAGGAGTTTGTACCTAAAAAGCCAATTACTTAACATCGTTGTAATCAAACACAGGTAATTAAGTGGCAACAGGTGCTTCAATAACGATGTTCTGTTTAAAAACAGAAAGAGATAATGGCATCAAATCAGACATGTTTCCAATGGGGAAAGATCCCAGTTGCTTCTTGCTCATCCTCAGACAGTGATTGTGCCTCACTGCCAGACTTGGATACCTCAGCAGTTTATCTACCCAGAAAGATGAAGGTGTGATTATCGCATAATAAGCTTACTCATGCTCACTCTGCTCTTGCTGGCACATGCACAGCAGTTACGATGTGATGACAGTCTTCTCTGCAACAATACAAGTGCAACTTCTCTGCAGCCTGGGGTCCCATTGCAGCCTGTGCTGCTGTGCCCCCACCACTACAGACACATGTGCTGGTCAGGGCAAAGCTGCCATGGGAAGAGGAACATGCCGCAGCCCTGGCTCAGCGTTGCTCCATCTCATCAGCTGTGCGATCAGCACCAGATGCACAGCAGGCATGTGCAATTCCTGCCCAAGATGCCCTTCATCCATCCCGTGGATGGCAGAGAGGAAAAGAGGCTGGCCTCTCTGCCTCTCTCCCGCTTAGGACACTTGGCAGCAGCTGTTGTGGTGGCTAAATGGGCTGTTGAAGGGGTTCATGGCAGGGACGCTTGTCAAGCACCAACTTTCCACTCAAACCTGCAGCATCATTTCAGCTCCTAATTATAGCCAAGGTACCTTTTGGGGTTTTGTGGTGGGCTGGCTTTTATTTCAGAACAAGCTGCTCCTGTTTGTTGTCAGCAGTGCAGAATCACTACTCATGGCTGGATGAACATGACTCCTGGCTTTCCCTACTGCACCTGCATTGCTGGAGCCATGGCTGCTACAGGGGTCCTTCTGCCAGGAATCTCAGAGGTAGCAGGAGGCCGAAAGGAATATTTCTCAATATCTCCATGTCTTGGGGAGTTACTTCCATCAGTATGTAACATTGCTTCTCGAGAAGCTGCTGTTTTTGGAGTTACAGCTGGTGCTGATGAGGCATTGTTGTGAGGAAGTCCCACAGATAAGATTCCTCGCTAGTTTGACTAACACTGCCCTCACCCTCCTTGGGGTCTTTTGAGCTATTCCTGAGGACTGTAGTACCATTTCTGTCTACAGGTGGGTTGTAGCTCCTTGCCTCAATCAACTGAGCACGCAGAATTTGGAGCATATGTCTCATTAGTGAGAAGGGACTCACTAGTGCAGGTGTGATTCATCACTTTGGAGAGCACGTCAGGGATCAGGGCATGAAACGGCTTGACTAACAGAGGCAATAACAATGCAGACAGGGGCCATGTTACAGAATCGAGTAACAAAACAGCAGCAGCAGCTGAAAAAACTGTAATGGGACAGAGTGAGAGCAAAAAGCAGAAACCTGGCTGTCCACAACATCTGGGTTTCAGCTGAGAACTAACCATAGCTGTTGAGAGAATCTGGAGTACATCCTCCCACAAATTCCTTTTGGAGGTTCTTCATGTATCTCTTTTTCTAGACAAATTAATCTTGGGATCCCAGTGACTGCATAGCATCCACTGCATACTAAAGAGCTAGTTATTCTGGAGCCAAATGCCGGGGAACAACAGTGCCCCGCTGCAGAGAGAAGCACATTAATTCCAGCACAGCTGAGCAGCGAGATGTGCAGGGACATCTCTCCAGAGAGAGCGTGGCTCCTCTTCCATCTGGCAGCACAAAAGAGGACAGGCCTGAATCCTCAAGACATGAAGATTATATTATGTAACATGCACGCTTGCTGCTTCCTGAGACAGAGCTGAGTTTAACTATCCATGTGATTCAGTCCAAGGCCAAGCCAGAGAGGAGCTGTGCTTCCCTCCCGAACCTGGGGGATTCTGGAGCAAGTGAGTAGCCTGAGGCTGGCGGGGGAAGGTAGATCCAATTCCAGCGTGCAGTGACAAACAGCACTGCCTGCAAGTGTAAAATCGTGGCTTTCTGTAAGAGTGCTTATCAAAAAGCAAGCCTGTGAGCAAATGCATGAGCATTTTGGGAGGAAGGGTTTTGTCAATTCTTTTTGGCTTCACTTGTGCATAGAGATAGTTTTTGACAAAAATGGGAATACTGTTAAAACAAACAAGGGCTGCATTGCCTCCCCTGAATTCCATTTCAGAAAAGGCCTAGTAAAGGAGTTTAAGAGTAAAATGTGTGAGCACTGCCCATTAAAAAAAGTCTCGAGCAAGCTGTTGATGGGAAGGCACAAAATGCCTGTGATTTTTTTTTAGTCTTTATTATTTCTCCCACCTGCATTTTCAAGAACATAATCATCTAGGGTAAGTATGATATCATACAAACAATTTGCTAAAGCAAACTAAAGTCTAAGCTGGCCTGGGCTGAGAATCAGGATACTAATCAAGAATCTGTCCTGTAACAAAAGATGAACTGCCTAGCCCCCATTTAAGGCCTTTCCCTTTCCCCTCCATTGCTTTCAGAGGATTTTAGAAACACATCATGTTTCAACAGTCATATAGATGCCAAGTGTTGGTCTTCAGGCATATTGTATTTAGACAGGCATGTGTCTCCTCCAGAGGAAGCAAAAGCACTGACAGCTGGAGATTCTGTTTGCTTGAAGACTAGGTTTTGCTCTTCAAGTTTTTCTCCACGGGAGAGGAATAATCCCAACAGTATTACAAAGGCATTATTGTTCCAGCTGTAATCCCTGTGCTCAAATCCATCCTTCAGGTTACTTGCATTCTGATTGCAGAGAACTTCCCTTTGTATTTGTCAGGACAGTGGCAAATAGATTGGCTGTCACTGTTTTCTGTGGTCAAACAGCATTGAAAGTGGAAAGGCTGCAGTTTGATCCTGTAATAAGCCTACAGGAATGGGAAATGAGGATGAAGGGCAATGGAACAAAAATAACAGTCCACAAGAGAAATGGATGAATGACAGGAAAAACACAATTGCAGAAAAGCCAGATGACAGGGAGATAAGGGGCAGAAGAAGTGTGTAGGGACAAAGGTGAAGCTGCCTATACATTATAATGTAAATATACAGGACTGGCCAGAGGGCCAGGCTGTGCCCACAGAGCTTGCAGTGGGAAAAAGAGGTAAGTGCAGTCATGAGTGAGGAAGAAAGGAACTGTTTCCAAAGAGGAGCAACAAACCTTTTCACTGTGATGCTTTGTGAGGGCACAGATCTGGGCTTGGCTCTACAGCTTCGTGTTGTTGGCACATGAGAGGCCAGTCAGAGAAGGAGACCACATTACACACAGAGATGATGCCCCAACCCTTTCTTAACTTGTAAAAACAAATAACATGAAAGAAGGTGTAACAGAAATTCTGCTTTTCAATGGAACAGATACAACTGGGCTCCCTGAGCTATCATGCGTAGCCTAACTCTAGCCAGACTCCTATGAAGGGATCCAACCTTCCCTACTCCAGGAAGGTAACAAAAGTAAATAATTTTCCTGGAATTACTCCTCACCCCACCTCCTTCCTACACACCCTTTTTGAGTCTCAGTCTCAGTTCATACAGCTAGGAATGCAATTAATTAAGCTGATATAGCTGGCTCAGCTTTGCAGCTGTAGAGCCCCCGGCTGGCAAATGTCACCTCTTTCATATCAGACATCTCTGTTACCAAACTACAGTCAACTTCACAGTCACATCTCTGTAGAAAGCACTGCTGTGCAGGTGGAGTTGAACTACAAGGCAGGCAGGAAGCACCATTAAAAGTCTGAGTACAAGTTCCAAGAAAAAAACCCCAAACCTCTGAAAATCACTGAAGCAAAACTGATGTATTTTTAACAGTGGCAGTGGTCTCTCTCTATTTGACACAGTATGGAGGCATAAAATGATAATATGACAAATAGTAAATAACAAAGGGATGCTCAATTGGTCAGCTTGTCTTTGGTTTACACTGAGAGCAACAATTAACGTAGGAGGGAGAAAATTAAATCACTTCATAACTTTCCACTTTTCAGAAGACCTAAGCAAAGCTCTTTGGTAGGAGCAAAGCTTTTCACAAGCTCATGCAGATGTTTTACAAGCACAATAAACTACATATGTGATGGAGTCGTCTCTTTCTGAAATGTGATCTGGACTTCAGGATTATGGCTGCTTTTCAGAGAGACAGGTGGACTCTTTAGCTGCATTTAAAAGGATTCCTGATTATCAGGTAAAAAGCCTGCATTTTTTTATTTTTTTCCCTTTTTTTTCAACTAGGAACATTTAATCTTTGCCAGTTAAAAAAAAAAAAAAAAAGGTTATTTATCAACTGCCTAAAGCATTAGTTCAGGGAATGGAAAGAGAGCAGCACTGAAGGCCAGATACTTGCAATTTGGGTGGGAAGTAGTTCAGGGAAAAAACTGAATAAATTACTATTGCTTTTATTGTCTAGCAGCCAGATCTCAGGCCAGTCTCCTGGCATAGAAGACAACTTGTATTTATTTTGGGAGAGGGATATTTTCCAGTGGGAAGAGTATTAAGGTGTATCAAGATTATCATACATCAGTCCTCATATTTTATTCAGCCACTTTTGATGCACCTGGGAAATCAGAATAAAAGTAGTCACTGCTTTCATCCTTTGACTCTTTCAACACCAACAACTAAAATATGAGCTGAACAACTAAATGTGTCATGGAACAACTCCATTATACAATGTAAACTTAGTTATACAACAAACAGGCAAGAGTATGAAATAACCATAGTGAGTTGAAATTCATTTGGGATCAACTGGAGTGAATCACTTATTATCTCCAGGGCAGCTGTTCTCTCTCCAAAGAGCTGCTCTCTCTCAAATTTTTTATTTAATGAACATTAATTCTGGTACATAACCAGCCCAGTTATAAGTACAATATAGCTCCAGGGAGAGACAGGGTTTGGCACATCTGGTTTATAACCAGAAAGAAAAGCTGTTAAAAAGGAAGCTGAATTACAAAATGTGGTCAGGTTTGTTAGCAGCCAGTAGCGCCTTTCAGATGACAAATAGCCCTGGGATGCCAGTGAGGAAGGACACCTTGTTTGAGCTGAAACAGCTCCTGTGCACACATGCCCACCTCCCTGCTGAGCCAGCAGGCTCGTGGAGGGAGAGGGACAAGATGCTGCTACAGTGTCACTGGCACAGGAAACTAGACAAAGGCACTGAGAATGCCTTATCTTTAAGGAACTTTTTTTTTTCAATAATTAAATAGAAGACCTGATGTCCCGAACAAAATTACAGCTTAGGTAGTATCGCCCTGCCTAAATTACCTTTCAATTTCAGATAAAGTATTTTGTCAACTGTACAAATAAGTTTGTTGCAAAATGCTTTGTATTCCTCATTTCAGAGGGCTGCTATGTTTTAGTAGTGGATCTAACAACATCTAATTAGTACAATTATCAAGTTATATTGAATAATTTAGGTTTTTACTAATTTCCAACATTTCTTTAAACATCTAGAGAAGCATTTCTATTACTCTTAATAATTATTAAAGGATCAAATTAACTCATACAGAATAAGTAGTTTTATCTGTGCAGTGGCAAAAATCAGCTTTGCAGTTTTCAGGTAGTCCACGTACACCAGTTGTAAGCAGGGAACTGCTGTCACAAGACAAGTTTATGACCACCCTTACTGCCCATAATTTTGCTTGAATCACAAATGATAAATTCTGGTACTTCCCCCCGGTGAAGAGCTCCTACAGGGATTCCAGCTTTACTGCACTATGGCTTAGTTCCTTTCACCGTGAAGAACAGGAAGTAACATCTGCTTTCCAAAGGGGTTCTCAGGCTTTTGGATGTAAGATTCTCTGTTCAGATTCAAAGTAGAAAGTGTTGCAGGATTCTAAAAATCTTTCAACACAGCAAGTAGAGAAGCTGAAGGAAACAGAAATCTGCCTCTGGGTATGACTTCTAAATGCAAAGTGTGGACACGTGCTGTTACGTCCTTTGTCTTTTTAGGCGGATTTTAAGGAGATGTTAATATTTGCCATCTGAAGCCCAAGTTTACATCTCTTTTATCTGCTTATTAATAACATCAAACTGTTTTAAAACTGTGTTACCTGCATTAGTTTACTGGAAGGGCTCTCACTTCAGGCTATCTTTACACTTCGGGCTTTGTTCAATCTGAACAATATATGTCTGGGCTGAATCAATCCTCTGAAAACTATCTCCTTAAGTAAACATGAAGGGTTCATGTTGTAAATATGCCCGTTTTAGTGTGAAGGCTCACTCCTAGTCTTTACTAAAATATATAAACATTGGGAAGAGCTGGCGATTTCCTAAAATAGCTGAATAGCTGTAAGAGGGAAGTGAATGATCATTTACAATGAATTAAAATATTAAAAATTGTAATTCAAAAATGTATTATTGATTAGCAAAAAAGTGTCTCTTTTATTACTTTTCAGTGACTTTCTGGGATATCCACTGTCAGGAAGGAAGCATTTCCCAGTTTCCAGGTGCTCTTGCCTGTTTACCCAGCTGAGGAAAACCTAAGGCATCGTAGGATCTTATCATCACTGGCACTTTATGAAATGTCTTAATTACCTCAATTTCCTATAGCTTCTGTCACTTTCCAGATGATTTAGAGCTGCAAACAAGGGTCCCAGAAGACTTATAAAGACTCTGCTCATGACACCACTTAAATATGTACCTGACAGCAAGTCATACTCTTTCTAATAATATCAAATATTTAAAAATATATATTATCTGAGCTTAGACAGTTGAAACGTATTGTTAATGGGTTTGTGCATTAAAGGCGTGAGGACTAATGACAGACGAGGCAGATCAAACAGAGGTTTTTCCTGACACTCCAGCTCTGAAGAACTCAAATGTGGATAAGACTGTTATGTAAGACAGGCTTTTGGATATCACTGAAGTGCTTTACAATTAAGACTGAATATTAATAAAAGACTTAAACTGAAAACCTCCAGCTATTAGAAGGATTAGGACTTTGCAGTGGGCTAGGGGAATACATACAATGTCAAAGCCATTTTCTTGGTTGTGATCAAAGGCAGAAAAGGCTGTGGCAGAAACAACATCTTAGAAGAACAGGAATAGAGCTGCAGCATCACATAACAATACTGATGATTAATAACAACAATAATAACAGCAGCAGCAGCTGCTTGTGCAGAAGAAAAAAGACAAAACTTAGGAGTGGAGCCTAGAGATTCTTGCTCAGCAATGTGCCCTCTGACAGTAGGTATCTGCACAAGAAGAGAACAGCATCTGCTCATCGACACCCCTGTGGCTGTACTGGCTGTCCTGGGAAGAGCACGGTAGAACAGAATTCCCACCCGGTACTTCTGTCACTCAATGGTGATGTCAGCTCCTCATACCAGAGGAGCGGAGCAGCGGCCAAAGAAACAAGCGTGGATGTTTACAGGCCTCAATGCTACATAAACAAACTGAGGTTAATTAGATTTATTTTCTGGAGATTGATAATATTTTCCAAAACCAATATCTCAAGGAAGTGCCCTAAAGGGTATTTATTTTGAGACCCTGGGCCATTTCTCTGTGAATCTCATGGGAACAATTGCTCTGAGAGTTGCATTGTGTTCTAGTGAAATATCAGGTTGTAATACACTATAACCAGGCAAATAGTATTGGCCGCATTTTGAATATATTTCTTACTTACAAGGTGTCCTCCTCTTGGAGGAACCTGGAGACTGACCCTCTCTGCCAGAGTGTCATTCCCACACCATGACTTCTACATGCCTGCAGCATGTTCCCTCCCAGGGCATGGCCTTGGCCACTGGAACTGGAAATGGTTCAGTTGCCCAGGCTCAGGAGCAGGGACACTGAAAAGCCTTCATTGGGTTAAGCAGAGACAGCTGGAAATGCGTCACTAATAAGGAATAACTTTGAAAGCAGTTTGGGTGCAGAGGGATTAAGGAATGCCATATGGTATCAGGAATAAAAGAAGAAGCTACAGAGATGTTCAGAAGAGCTGAAAATCTGGAAATACAAAAGGCAACTGGGAAAACATAAATTGCATGTGTATGTGATACGAATCCATGTTTATTTAAAAGCCATGTATGCCAGTAAAAAGGAAGACAATCAGAAGCTTTATTTTTCTTAATACTCAATTTTGGTGCATTTAAAATGTTTAAGAGGTTCCAGTCAATTCAGACAGTGACTCCTTAGAAATCCATATACATGATGAGATAGTACACTTCATATAAAAATGAAATGTTAAGATTTATTTCCTTTAGGCAAAGATTTTAAAAAAATGAAAGTGAAGCTGAAGAAATGCATGTGCCTGGCTGATTCTTACCTTTTCAAAGATTACTAAGGGGTGTATCTCCCAAGAATTTTTCAGAAAATCCAAATTAAGGTCTGTCCTCTTCATAGGGAATTTATTCACCCTCAAAATTTTCAAACTAATAGAAGGTCCAAGAACCAGCCTCTGGAAGTCATCCAGTCCAGAACTGAGTGCAAGTCAGATCTAAACTCCATGGAAACACAAAATACGCCATACAAGGGATCTGAGAGATGTAAGCTCAAAATCAAATCATGGAGAACCACACATGGTCTATGATATGGGATGGACTGAGAATATATTTGGCATGCAGAAGCAACCAGAAATGTCGTGGATCAGCTTTGCACATTTTGCCAGCAGCAGCAGAGCTTGCACAACACGGACAAGAGCTCTGCAATGCCACCTCCAGTGAAATGTTCATAGGGGAAAGCTCAGTGTTGCAGTAGGAAATGAATATGCTATCAGCTTTAAAGGAAATAAAACATTTATTACATTTGGCAATGCCACACGAGTACCATGCTCATGCAGTCTTACATGCAATTAAAAAATAAAACAACAAATACAGCTAGAAATATCCAGGTAAAATTCAGAGGTGACACTGATAAGCCTGTCACTATTAAAGGGTTACTGAGGCTAGATATATGTGTAAATAGGAGACTGAAAAACATTTGAGGGTAGTGGCAAGAGTGTTGTTTACTGTGCCAGAGGCAAAGCAAGCTCTAGACTTGAGCCAATGGCAGCACAGGTAGGAAAGTAGGTACAACATGGAATGCAAAGAAAAGCTTGATACTGATTTTCCAGCTGAAAGACTCCAGTCATATCTCTCAGATTTCCAATGATGGAAGTTTTATTGGTCTCAGTCACTAACTAAGTAAAAAAGACAAGTGACAGAGAAAACCCAACATGCTGCTTTCTCAGTGGTGCTGACACCGTATTCTGTCACTGTGGATAACTTCCAGTCTCCATTATCCTCACTTCAACAATGTGATGGAAATCAGTATTAAAATAAGTTATCATTTATTGGCAAACCCTGTTGATGAAACTGTTGCAGTCAGATGCTAATACATATCTAATATCAGATAATTTGATGTGAGGCAAGTAAATCCAAATTACTCACAATTAATTCAAATTCTAATTGATCCTTAGGAAACTGTCAATTAGATTTATTTCTTTTTTGCAATCTAAAAATATGCAAAATGACACTCGCCTGTACCCTTGTTGTAACAATTAGCTGAAGCATTCAGGCCAGTAGTAGCTATTGGTTCATAAATTAGTGTGCTCTTCCACCTAATAGACTTTGCATCATTTTATTAATGAAGTTCCAAAGTTCATTACTACTTCAATTTATAATGCCTGGCTTGAAATCTTGAGGATTATTGACAAAGTTGAAATAAAAATACAATTACAGGCAAGACTATATTAACTAGATAAATAATTCTTGAAGTACTATTACTGTATTTACAACTAAAACTTGAACACATACTCTATGTAAAATTTTGAGTGTTTATAATGCAAAATAATAGTCTCTGATGCAGCATCTCAGAAAACTACACTAATAAAATAGGGCTTCTCACCTGTAGACAATGTATTGAACAAAATAAAAAATGAGAACACATACTGAAAAAAACCTGAAGTTAGAAACGGAACTGGAGGTTTGAAATAATATAAAGAGATAGATAAAAAAGAACAAACTCACAAGTTACACCTTGTAGTCCCCAGATCCACCAGCTTTACAAACATGACACAATAGGGATCATCACTTATGGTGATCGGTAACTCTAAACAAATACTTACAGGAGGCTGTGAACAGAGGAGGCTGTCCTAGAAGACAGGCATATGCTGTACAGAAACACAGAATGCATTTCTCCAACTCCAGGAGCAAGATTTTTGCCTTGACTGACAATGTGACAGCTTGGGAGCAGTTTTAATAAGTTGAAACAACTTAATCTAGATATGGTATCACCAAGTGGGCTTAGCACATCCTAACAACAGTAGTTTTATACATTTGTAGACATCATCAACTTTATGCCACACTCTAAATTCTTCAGAGAATATTGATGATATTTAGCTTTTATTAGTTATAAATCCCTTTTAGAGCTGTGTATCATAGAGGGATTGTTTTGTAAATTTTGATGACAATGATCTGGTTGGAGTAGAAAGGTGAGATACTGAGTGTTTAAACAGTTTAGCCTCCTAGACACAGGAACTCTGTGGAAGAAGCCCAGCAGAAACACATGGTCATTGAGCAGCTGAAATTCTGACTGATTACTGAAAGCAATGCAAGCAGAGCCCCTGCACAACTCCCTGCAGGCAAGAGAGCCTGGAAATTAATTAAAATTAATAAAATTAAATAAAATTAATATTAATTAAATAAAATGAAGAAAAATTAAAAAGTAATAATAAGCAACACTTGTCCATTATAATGGCAGTAGCGTGAATTGTACACATGTTTAAACAAGATGTCAATGCTAAACACTACTGATTACCCAGATAATGTTTCAGTCACTGACCCCATCCCTCAGCCTGTGGTGCTGTCTCACTCCCACTGAGAGCTGGGGAGGATGAAAGTTTTCCCACAGTTATTCCCTCCAGTCCAGTGCTACTCCTGGAAGCACAGTATGGTCATATTATCTGAATCCCCAGTTGCTGCAGAAACACTGATCTGGAACATTGCATCCTGTACCCCCTGGAACAGCAAATGCTTTACAGGTCCTCCTGTGACCCAAGAGCCAGGAGGACAGCATGGGAGGAATCGTCAGCAAGAAAGCCTTAATGAAGAAATGAAATAGGTCTCCCTTGGAGAGGAGGCTTACTGGAGTGTAACAAAAACAAGCCCCATCCCTCCTCCCCTGTGCGCACATACACACACCCTAGAGGCTTTTGCGAAGCCACGGGAACGGAAATAATTTTGTTTGAATCCATCAAGCATTAAAATCCGTTCGCTGAGGGATTGAAGTGAAAAATGAGCCGGAGATAGGAATTAGAAGCTCACCGCCTGGGCTGTCAAAAGGGATTTTCCCCAGATAGAAAACAAGCAATTGGAAATGCAGGGAAGTAAATCCTTTCAGGCTCTGACATGTATGAGCGCTCTTGGTTTCCCCTCCCAGCCCTCTTGGTTCTGGGTTCATGAAGTCGAACCTGGACACATCTCTTTGTGCGCTCTCTGGTAAAACTGACCATCCTTGGGATCCCCTGCCAGGGGTCTCCTCAAGAATGTTGCGAGCCTCAGGCCAAGAGGAGTGATGAGACACCCAGGGGAGCCAGCTGCACTTCCATACTCATGGCTACCGAAAGTGCCAAAGGGAAGACAGGGCAGCTGCTAAAAGGATAAACCAACAGCTCTAAGAACCATTTTATCTACTGTGTAAAATTTGCTGAAGACAAAGAGCAAAGTTGACATTCTAATTATAATCACTTATGAGTTATAAGCACCTTAGTTTACCCCTCAAAAAAAACCTCAAAAAACACTGCGCCTCATGTAACTGAAATATGGTTTCTTTTTCTCAAGGTTGATACAAATATCTCTGCACCAGTTACATTTTGTTGATGTTTCAGAGGTTTATTTGCAATCGTAAAAGCCAAATGTCTGCTTTTCCCAAAATGAAACAGATATTACAGAAAATAATGTGGCAGCTAGGAAGAGTTTGGACCACTGTGCAGAGGCAACCTCTAGTCCAGGTCATGAGGTGCATGTCCCATTCACGTATCTCTGCAGCCTTACAGCTGGACTTTGAGAAATAAATTACCATTGCAGCACTGTTTGGTTTACACAAGGTAGACTTCCCCTTTCGCTCGTTGCCAAAGCTGAAGGCAAGAACTATTTATAGTAAGGTTTCTGTATGAAGATAATCAACACAACCCACAGTAAAAAAGCTACTATAGCATTGAGTCCATGGGACAGGGAGGGAGGGCAGCCAAAAGAGAGACCACCAAGGAAACCCATATGGATCTACCAAATGGCCTTAACACAGAATGTTTACACTGATCAAACTGTGCAACAGCTGCACACTGCTGAGCCAATTGTCTACTGAATGAAGAACAGAGACTAAGAAAGAAACAAAGAGGGGAAAAAAAAGAGAAGATGAAGGGCCAGATATGCAGGATTTAAACTATAGGAAGAATCAACAGACTGGAGACAAAGAGCCATCTAACCCCAGCCCAGTTCCAGACACGCATGCAAATTGGTTTAAGAATAGGACAGAGGTAGAAAAAGAACAAGGTAGGCATTTATACAACAGGACCCCTGGTGCTTTGTGGCTTTGAATTCAAAAGCCAGTTAAGAGAACAGACAACTCAAAGAAGTTTAATTTGACATAAAATTTTTATGTACGCTAATATGCTTCAAGATAAAGTCCACTGTTACCTAGAAACAATGACATACGTGTTTGTAGCAAATATTTTCTTTAACACATGCTGTCCTCTGCTGTTGTGTAAAATGCTTTCCTATTGTACTGTGACTCTGATAATAACACTACCACTTAGGTGGTGTTTCATGACTACAGATCCCACTGTGCTTAACCCAGGAGGTATCATTATCTCTGTTTCACATGTGGAGTCATGGAAGCACCTAAAGAGGAAGTGAGTCCATAGCAAGATCAGGAAACCAACTGCAGTTTTATAGCGTTAGCTTGTATAGAAGAGAAGCCTCAGGAGGTTTAAATGGGATTTGCTGGCAGCATAAAGCCTGTTTGAAAACACCCATGGCAAGAGTTCATCTTAATGGTGAGCCAAGGATAAACATGGACAAAGAAAAGATAGAGGTGATAATACTATGGCCATGAGTCAGAAAGAATCAGCAAGTGTCAGCTTTGAAGATGCTGTAGAAAGAATTTGTGTTTTGTTCACACTGATGATATTCACAGCTGTCTCCCTGCTCTTTGAGAAGCTGATGAGTTATCACCAGAATCTTGCAACAGGACCACAGTGCCCAGATAGCTAAGCAAAAGACTTGGAAAAGATGCTGGCTGAAGTCAGCTAGTGGCTGTGTGGCTCTAGGGACAATACTGGGGTGAGGGTTGATCTGTATCCGAAAAGTCTTATGTGCCATCCCCATTCTTGTCCCCTTCCTGCTGAAGATGCTGCTGCACTGAACCTGAAAGGTCTGGTTATAAATAACTTTTCCCTGCAGCTCCTCAATGAGCCACTGAGGCGGAATGAGTCATCTCTGCCAGCTCCATGGCCCCCCCAAAATGACTGCGTCAGGTTGGGAGCGTGGCTGCCAAACTCAGTGGCACACACTGTTCTCTCTCAAAGGGCAGTGGCCTTGGGGGACAGGGGCACTAAACAAGCCAGATCTACTCATTACTCATAAGCACCCAAAAGGCAGTGGCTTTGTGAATAATGTAACATCCATCAAGAGGGCTTAGGAATGTGCACTGGCACTTCAACCCCCTTTGTCCACACCATTATCCACATCACTCTGGTTTTCAGCTGGAGCTTCTAACCCATTAATTGGTTTGTTATGGGACTGATTGAGCAGATCTCTGAGCATGAACCTCTCATTCTGCTCACAAAGAACTTTTTCCTGACCAAGATTTGGGGACGTTGTTCAGCAATTGGGCTCGGCAACAAGCAAGTGAACTGACAAACCCTTACCTCTAGGTAAAGTGTGCTACTGTGCACATCTCAGTATTCCCTATGATAAAATAACATAAGAATTTTAACAAGAAAAGTCAGATTTGCTTATTCCTTTGTGAGACAATTTAATCCAGCTGACAGACAGCTGTATCTCTTTTAGTTCTGTTGCAGGAAAATAGAGTGTGATTGGTGCGATTTCCTGGCCTTGCATAGGACACCAGGTGCCCAGAGTAAAGAAATTCTAATGATTATTTGTTTGTTCATGTTGACTTTATTCAGAGACATATGGAGCTCTCCTGAAACATGTCCTTTCTCAAACCTAAGACAATAAAGATAGATGTTTCATGAATTTTAGGATAAACACCTATGTAAGCAAGTAAAAACACAAGTTCTAGCCAAGAAAATCACACTAATTTACTGTGTTTATCAGGGACTGAAGGGGTTGGGCATGAATACTTAACACTGGGGGAAATAATTTAAACAAATACTGGATTAAAAGGAAGGAAAAGAACATCAGGAAAAGAACACAAGCAGGGTCCTGAAGCCAGTATTACTGTTCTTTTAAAACAAACTAACTAAACAAAACCAAAAAAAAAAAAAAACCAGAACCACCAGAAAGCAAGATTTGGAGACAGAACAAGAGGAAATCTGCTACATTTCTTTCACGTCAAGAGTTTAGGACAATGTGATCAAAATGATTCTTGTATGTTTTCAATAAACCAAGTTTAATGGCTGTATCCTGTGTTCACTCAAGCATTGTGTGAGAAAGCAAGCTCTGGACAGCAGCACACACAATCAACAAAATTGAACAGTTCAGTTAAAGTCAAACCTTTGCAAGCAGGATCTTGAAAAATAAAATTCACTAATAGCTGTTATTTGAATTGAAAATAAGTTAGAGTGATGAAAATCCACACAAACAGAATAAACAGAGCAATGTATTTCAGTTCTCTCCATTTGCCAGTGTTCAGTGGTCCTGTCAAGAGCAATATTCCCCAGCCCTGTGGCCCCTGCCAGTGGTCCACTGCACTGGTGGTGGCAGCAGGTAAGTCTGCTTTCAGGTCACGCCGTGATGCAAACAATGACAGAGCTTGGCAGACTTTTTGCTACCAGCTGAGTTATGCAGTGTTGTCTGAACAGAGGCAGAGGATGATGAAGCTTTACATGAGTTGCCTCTTCATTTTCCCTCCAGTTTATAATTCATCATCAAAGCAACAAGGTATGTTCTATAAAAAGTTAATGACTTTGACCTGATAGAGCTTTAAAACAGACCTACTCTAGAATTTTTTGGGTTCATCATGTGCAGCTTCATCATTTTTGTATTTATGTCAGGGAATATTTTATCTTCCATGATTTTTTTTCCTCAACAGAAGTGATTTACTCCATAGAAGAATCTAAACCTTGAAAAGATTCTAGTCCTGCCATCTACCACCTTCTTAGCACTTAAAAGTTATTTACTGGTACCTGGCTCTCATAAAAGGACAATTCTCCTTTCTGCTACTACCTCTAATCTGTCTTCCCTTTCCTCATTATTACCCTTTCCCTGCCTCCTAACAAGGATACAGAGAATGTTACCTGTTTTCTCTTGCAATGTTCCCATATCAGTGAGCAATAACACAAGAGCCTCACTTCCCTACTTTCAGAAACGCAATGCTTTGGTGCTTTGCTGTATTTGAATCTCAGAGCAAGGTGTTTTATCCATAGCTGGATCCATCCTGTTACTTGCCACTTGCATGCAGAGATAGTAGCCAGTACAAGATACAGGACATATCTCAATACATTTTGCTCATTTGCAAAGTACAATTCCAATTACTTCCAGAGGTATGACCAGTGTATCCAGAGGGAGCATCTGTCCTAACAATACCTGGGAATGCCAATGGCAAAGGCTAGAGTGACAGTTCTATGGCTAAGAGAATGGTAATTCTGATTCTAGAGAAGCACAATATATAGTTTTATTAATGAGTAAGAAAACAATTAATAAAAAGAAAACTAGGAATATGGGAGGCAAAAGTCTTAGTAAGGGCCAAGATCCTGATGGAAGAGGGAAATACTAATGAGATACAGTTTCTTGCTTTAAATATTTGTAAAGGCCAACACATCCCAAAATACCCTTCAGGACATGAAAAAAATCCCAGCAAAACAATTCCATCAACGTGTCCTAATTGCCACAGGACTGTGAGCCATCCTCTTGTCACACACAGCAAACTTGGAAATTAAAGGTACTGAAACCAACAGGAATGAAAGAGCTACTGCTAGAGAAGGATGAGAATTTTGATGGAGCAGCTGAGCACTGTAGCTGCTACTGCCTACAAGGGGCTGCCACTTGCAACCATCAGACAAGAAACAGAGTTCCTTCAGTTGAACTGGTGCTTGCAGGATCCTATCTATATTCTTTCTTACCTGAGACCAGGTACCTCTCTAGCCTCCAGGTCTGTTTCATCCTCATGACATGAAGATGTCATTCTTTGGCTGCTCTGAACAAGGGGAATTCCAGCTCCTAAAGACAAAAAGTGAACAAACAATTAGCTCAAATCTACCGGTGGGTTCTCTGTCTTTTAGACTAGGATTGCTCAAAGTTGTACGCCTATTTCCTAGAAAAGCAAGCCTTTTTAAGTCCTAGAGGCTGTCTGCCAATCTCTGCAGAAATGTATACAGACTTTCCTAAACATCTCATGGGAGGATGTTTTCTGTTATGTCTCAGCTTGTGCCGTTTCCCACAGAGAGCAGGGTGTACAAGGTGAACAGCGATAACCAGGAGTTTTCATAAGCAACACTCCCTCGCAATAGACAAAAATGCATGCTCATCAAGTTCCAATTTGAACACTATACTTGAAAACTGACCAAGAAAATATTTAAACTGAAAATTTCAAGAAACAGGGGAAGCAGTTAAAAAATTCCAACTCAGCCCACGGCAGGTGCAGGTAACAGTAATGCAGGACCCATAATTCAACTCTAATTTCATTCCTGCATTCCTTCACCATCATATTTTTTTTTCTCCTTTCTGATCCACTGAATCCACTTTGCTTTCCCCTCTGCCTATTCTACTGCATGGAGCAGAGATGTAATAATTATGCAACAAGATTTTTCTTAAATTGCAAGGTGGAATGATTAAAATGGGGGTATGAACAGAAGAAAAATGCTCCTGATGGAACTAAAAAGTTAAGCACAGGTAGAAAGGTGCTGATGCCCAATGTACATCCAGTTGCTTGGCCATAGTGTACAGGAAATTCCACAGTTGAAGTGCACTGTTATCCAACTCAGCTATAGCAGGACTTCAAATAATGACAAGGACACAGCATTTATATTTGCTGTCATTGTTGTTTAACAGAAAAGTATATTCTGTTTAGCCTATCTGGACATTTCAGTTTCTCTTAGGATGTAGTTTAGAAAAGAAAAATAAAAAGCAGAAGAAACTGATTATTCTCCTGTGGGTAGGAATATGGAGGAGGTCACCATATGTGTAGGATAAATATCCTCCTATTGCAAACTTGTATCAGTCAGTCACCATCAGCTGCTCTGCAGGATAAAAATGCCTCAGACACGGCGCACTCAAACATCAGAATTGCCCATCTAATTTACAGTGCTTACTGCTGTTCAGCAGGATCAGCATGAGGACAAAGGTGATTTCTTGCTCTTTTGCCAATTGCCCTTTCCTTTATTTTTCTTTTTATTCTTCTTTTTTCTTTTTTTTTTTTAATAATTGAATGTTCACCTCCTCCCTGTCCCCAGTGTTAAAACTCTGAAGAGACATCAACAGAGTCATGGGATTCACAAAGGAACTAACTGATTATGCTTGGGTTAGGAAATTGGAATTTTCAGCAGATGCTCTCCAATACTGCTTTTACACCCATCTTTCATTGATTTTGTTATACAGTATCAAAAGGGCACTGTAGGCCCCCATCTGGATCTAGTGCCAATGCACTGAACAAAATGTCACTCTGTCCCAAGGGAGAAGAGAATGAATGGGTAAAGAGGAACAATGTGAGAAAGAGAAAGCAGCACAGGGAAGAAAAGAAAGACCAAGAAATAGCTGGGGGGGCAGAAAAAAATCTTTCTTTTTCCTCTGTGTACCTTCTCTTGTTTCCTTCCCACACTTGAGTCTCCCTTGTCCTCTCACCTGGGTAGTGGGTTAATCTGGTGTGCAGTATGATGGCTTTAAACTGAAACTCAGTCCAAACCTGACTTTTCAATTTCTAAAGCTCTGGAAGGGAACAAGCAGAAGGTAAGAGCATCCCAGAGGAAGCAAGGCTTCTCTGGCAGAGCTGCTGCAGCAGCAAAGCTATTAATAAATGTTTGCAATCTTTTAATCGCTCTTCTAAATTGCCTTCGTGTTCTTGCAAACCCCATAGTGTGTCAGTGCAGCTGCCTCCTCCCGCCTGCCTCCCCGTGTTCGTGCATGTGAGTGAGGGGGAACATCAGGAACTTGCTCAGATCCAAGGGCTGCTGCAGCATTAGAGAGAAATGATTTTGACAAGTGCCTATTTAAATCTTCCCTATTACAAAGGAAGCGGCCCTATTAGTTACACCTGTGAACCATATTTGCACCTGGTTTTCCTTCTCCAGCAAGTCCCACCTCCTCAATTAAGACACTGAACTTTTTTTTTATTAAAATATCACATCTGATCAGTCAGGCTTGGGACGTGCCACCCGAGATGCCACGTCTTGTGATGTGATAGCACTGCAGTCTCAATCACCAAGAAATCACTCTGGCTTAAGCAAAGATATTCTTGGCCACGGAATATTTTTGTACACTTTATGAGACCCACTATGGAGCTGATAGCCACCAGGGTACAACACAAATATTTTGCTCTTCAGGCTTTTCTACATGGTCAATTAGTCAGAATGTAAGTGGACTGGAGAGCTGTGATCCTATTTATGGTAAGAGATAACATTTCAGGATGAAAAGGATTAATACTTTTAAATAAATTGTCTATTTGCCTCTTCATGTTTCTAAAGCATATCCATTATTGTCAAAACTAGGATATAGCAGACAAAGCTACCTTCTAACGTCATGGTGGAGATCAGCTTAATCCTTTCTCTATTCCCTCCCCCAGCTCAAACTATCATCTTCATCCTAATTATAATAGCATTTGAAATTATCATGGTTTAAAAAAAGACGCCAGCTTATATAATATTCTTATTGCTTATTAATGATTTCAGAAGGGAGAGCAAGCTGCCTTGCATTCTGGGAATTATGCAAACCAAGGCTCAGCCATACCTTGTTGGACTCCACCAGTTTCTTATTTGGAAGCCTGATGCATGAGGATTACCATGTAATAACAGATGTTAAGGCTCTCAGTGAATGACAGGCCTGCTGCACATACTTGAACAAGAAGACATGACAGGCGTCACATTTCACAGTGATTAGCCTTGGGCACTTTTCAAAGGCAGAAGACTCGAGGCAAAGTGGCTTTAACCGAGGCAAAGTGGCTTTAACCGCCCTGCAAGTGTGATAATCCCCTCAGCGCAGCCTGAGGAGTTTGATTGCTGTTCGGTATGGGAGCTTATGAATACCGAGACAGAGAACAGCAGACTGCATCAGTGACACGGTTACTTGGCACTGGCAGCCACAAAGACGGGCTGCTTGCATATGGAGTTCTTAAGTCCATTACTTAATCTAAAGTTACTTATACCCTGTCCTCAAAACATCACCTGCTTTATAAAGCTACAATGTGTGAAAGGCACCAAAGAACTGAACTCGAGATTTAGTACCTGTCCTTCAATTTCCTGTCTTTGTCACTGTGGTAGCTTTCTGTTGGAGAATATGGGGTGGAGTTGGAGGGAACATTAACGGGAGCAGGAGCTCTGTATCCATGTTATAAATTGCTGAAATTTTATTTTAAAACAAGCTTCAATATAAGATGACACCATCCGTCTCTGATACTAAGAGACTATTAAAAGACTAATGAAGCTGCTTGCCCCCACACTTACAGAGAAAGACCTGCACCCTGCAAGTCCCAAAAATAAAAGAGCTTTGTATGTATAATTTAAGTAAATTAATTAAATAAAATCATTCCGAAATAATTTAGTTACTGTCTGTGATCTGACTCACAGGTGCTGATCTTACAATTCTGGGTAACATTATAATAGAGAAACAACAGAGAGTAGATACTCTTTTTCAAGCAATAGATTTATCAATGCAGCAATATACATAAAAGTGTTGAGAGCTGAAGTTGAACGTATATTTTATTGGAATGTAATAAATACCCAAAATCATCATTGTATGCTTTTTAAAAATCCTACATCTTATAAAACAAGAACTTAATACTTACTGATTTAACAGCTGTCCCTCTGTGTGCCACAAACAACTCTAAGAAAATTGTTGGTTTGGCCAAGTGGTTGGGGTGGGAACAGGGAAGTAGAAGAGATAGAACGAGTTGAAAGAACCAATGCATCTTCTGGAGACAAACTGTCACATCTAGAAAAATTCCCATGCCAGCATCTTCAGAAATAAACGGGGATGTCCTGCAGACAGCGCTGGACATTAAACAGCAATGCTGTGAGTGTGGTGCTATTGCATCAGCGGGATCCCTCCCTGGCACTTACCCTGAAAATGGTTTCCCTACACCAGTGCCAGTTTTGGTCTTGGCAAAGAGAAGCCACACTGCAAAACCACTGGCTTCTACAGGACAAAAGTCTTGCAGTTCTACACATCCTATACAGAGGGGAAAAACCCACACTTAACTGGTTCCAGCTTAGTTTCTGACCTGTAAGCAGGTTCTGATTTTAAGCTACACACAGTCCACAGCAATTCCTGATGTGTCTCACATTCTGTCTGTACACCATCTTGTGCCTTGCTGACTGAAAGAGCGGTATTGGCTTGGCATGGACATGTGGGCAGCCCAGGGTGCTGACACACAACAAGCATATGCTGAAATGTGGGGGAAAGTGAGCTCCCTTAGGAAAGATGGAAAATGAAACCAGACGCCACCAATACTGAGAGAGAGAAGAAACCAGATATGATCCTTTAGATGACTTGATGGAAGCTGCTCATGTTCAGAGACAGTAGGACCAAATTCAGCTCTAATTAAGTCACTAATGTTACAGGGAGATAAACATGATCTTTTATGCATCACAGGTATGAAACAGGAACACAGAAGGTCATATTGAAACAACTCCTTGAGTTCCAGCATGGACACTGTGGAATTTTACTGAGGAGGCTTGAGGGTTGTACCCTGGGTCAATTCCCCCCAGTTATCTCACTGGCAGATGCTATCAAGCACTGTGAAAAGGTTCTTATGTGCATCACCAGGAGCTCTAGCTTGGAACCAACCAGCAGCAGGCAGAAGGCATCTCAAATGTAGCTCAAACCTCTGTGCCCTCAAGGCAACTGGTGGCAACAGCTTTGAAAATCCAGCAAGGTTTTTTTTTGTTTGCTGTGGTCTTCATGGTGCATATAGCTAAAAAAGTGGCAAATATTGACACTCTGACTCAGATGGAAGCATATCTTTAGAAAGAAAATGGGAAAAACATTTTTAAAGCCCTAGCAAGCTTCCCAAAATAGACCAGATGCTCCCAGTGCTTTTTATCTTCTCTGATCTGTGACAGCCATTGCCTCTGGAAATCTGTTTGCATTTACTGGTCTTTGTGAGCACCCCCAGTCAGCACAGCAGAAACAAAGTCACTCTTGATTCTCCCCACCAAATCACATCACACACTACATCCTACTCTGCTTTTGAGGGGCTTTCACCTGCTGTGCTGGGCTGTGGGACGCTGCAGCTAAAATTGGATCTAGGCAAGAGCAGACGGGTGGGGAGGTCTCTGTCAGAACGGGTCAGGCAAAGAGTTGAGACCCGTGCGCCCCAGCTAGGCAGTGACTGACACGCTCCATGCGCCAAGCTGACACCAGCACAAGCTGAGACCCTGCAGCTGCCCAGGGGTGCCCTGGCTGTACCCCACCGAGCAGCTCCAGCACAGCCCCCCTTCTCCCCTGCACATGCTGCTGCTGCCCAGCCAGAGCCAGGCAGCAGGCACGCATTATATAAGGTTGCTCCAGGATGCCTGTCCTGTTGCCTCAGCACTGAGTGATGGATGCACTGGAAAATGTTTTTCATTGCCTCCCTCATCAGGGAGACCAGTGCTCTGCAGAAGACTCTGATCCTACACTGCTCCTAGGCTGCTGGAGTTAAACATAAAGCCACATAAAGAAAGGATTATTCAATATGCAGCAACATAAGCAGATACATCTTACTGTAAAATAGGGCCTTGGCTTAATCTGCTCATGGGAATTCAGGGGAAAGGAGAAGCAGAGAGCAAAGATCTGCAAGACAACTGCAGCACTAGACACATGGTTTTTGTTTCAGAGTGGCCCCTACACCAAGGCTATGTTTATGCCATAGGAGTTTCTGTTATCTCATTTATTATATTGTCTAAGTACACAAAACCTCAATAATTTATTTGTAGCACTCCTTGAAGTAGATAAATGTCATTAGCCTCATTTTGCCAATGTGAAACTCAGGCTTGGAGAGCTTAAAGGCCAGATTTTTATGCATAGGAAGGTGCCCAGCTCCTGCTGTAATTAAAGGAAATTATATACCTACATATTTTGACAATAGAAATCAGTGGGGCTGCTAGGAATTTCAGGTTGCAGGCAAACCTATCCACTAATTTTATGTAATTGAAAGTGCTCTGCTCTTGTAAAAATTCTCTTTTTTTTCTTTTCTTTTTCAACTAAATTCAAATATCTCAGCACAGTCTCCACTCTGTCAGACACCTCTGCTGTCTAAGATGTACTGGTTACTAAAGAGTCATGGGTGTTTGTTTTTTTTTCTTTCTTTCATAAGCTTACTTCCCAGATAAGCAATCTCTCACTTTGTTGGGGTTGTTTGTTGTTTTCTAATACTTTCCCTTTGGTGGTTATTCCACAGATTTCTGGAAATTTACAGAGGAAAAATCTTACAGTATCCTCAATAACAACCACCCCTTCAGATTGCACCTCATGTTTCAGTGCATTCAGCACAGAACAAAACACGAGTCCTGTCTCGCAGGCTGCTCTGAGATCTGCTATGTCTGAAAATCCCGGGTTCAGGTGTGGGCTGGAAAGTGAGTAAGACTTGCTGAGACCATTCTTAAGTTTATGGCAGTCTTTGCCATAACATTATGGAATGTTGTAAGACTCCCTATAGGCAGCAATAAGTTAAAATCCCGCTAATGCTACTCGATTCTTTGTGAAGGAGCAATTTTCCAATTACACATAATTAATAGTAATTACCCTTTATCTTCAGAGACCAGAACAAAGAATAATTAATCCATCTTAACATTCCCGTTAAGGAGGTATTAAATATGGGGGTTTTACACAACACATTACATAGTAAGTTATCTGGTTTACAGTTGAGTCTGTGTTCCCTAATATGGAAAGGAAAGAGAAAAGAATCCTGAACTATCTGAACTAACATTCTAGTTCTTGATTAATTTAGTTAACTGGTTTGGAAGCAGCTGTTAGCTTCTTGCAGCAGCTTGCTGCAAATGAAGTGTGCTGCCTCCAGATCTCTCCTATAGAGCAGCAGTTTTACCATATTTGATAAATAGTAACACTCAAGTGGACAGCTTACTAATTTTAACATATATCTATGAATAAGGTATTTGCAATTATCCCCATTGCAGAGCTGGAGAAAATGAAACCCAAAATTCTAGGTCCATCTTCTCACTTGGCACATCACCTTTTTGTACTGCTCTTCTCTCACACTGGTTTTTGCTGCACAGGGAGACTCCTGATTCTGTGTTCATGCTAGACAGCACACTCCAAACTCACAGACACTTAATGCCCATCAGCAGATCTTAATATTTGGCTTCAATCTTCCAATGTGGCTTCCAATTTCCAATATCTTAATGGAAGCTCACCTTATAAACACATGGGATATCTCTCAGAGCACATCCTGTTATTGACTATTAAAGAAAACTCAAAAGAAATGTGAATTTACTATTTTGAACTTAAGCAAGTAGTCCGAGATCACACTGCCAGCACTGAAAGAGGCTGCAACAGAATTTGCTTCAAACATATGGTTTTGGAAGACAATTACTCCACGTGGCAGGATGACAGCAAAGATGAGGGCAGAGCTGCAGGCAGCACACAGGGCAGCTCATGTGGCAGCTCTGACAGACCAGCAGCCTCTGACCCATGACAGCTTGGGTGTACAGAAAGCTTATGATTAATGATTACATGTTAGGGTGATAAAAAAAATAGGGATAGCTTTTAGCCCTATGTGTATTGATCTGAGGGAACCTGAACTCAAAAGAGAGGAGAGACAGAAAATAAGGGAGAGTACAAAGGAAGAGACCTAAGGGAGAAGGAGAATGTCCCAAATGTTAAATGAAAGCATCTGCATGAAAAGCTCCAGGCCAGCACGCTCAGAGAACGCACTCTTCTGTCTCAGTGACCTTGTGAAGATAAACTGAACAAAAAGCTTCAGGCAACATCAGACAGGATTTAAGAAGCAGTTTTAATTTTAGCCAGATTGTTTTGTATTTTCAGCGCTGAGGTTATCTGGGGATGCAATGTGCACACAGTGGAACAAAATGTAGTTGTCTCCCCCAACTCTGCTACCACACCTGATGGCAAATTCAGCTCTGTGCTTCCAGGGAGAAGCAAAAATCATTATTTTGGCTACACAGGGAAGACATAATTGTGGTATCACAAGGACAGAGTATCACAATGCATCCTAATTTTATTCCAGAATGTAATTACTTGGCTACTTCATGCACAAGCAACATACCAGACCTATACGCCAACACAGTATGTGCTGATATGTCAGTTCTTTCTACTCGGTTTATGTCCTTGATCTCTAGCTCCAGACTGACAGCTATTTACTGCCCCTGTACCTTAGCTTCCTCATCTACAAAATGGATGCATTCTACAGAAAAAGAGTGCAAGGATTCACTAAAGTATGTGTGTGTGTTATTGAATACATTTATTAGTAATTTTAATTACAGCAAATACACACAAATCCTAGGCGCTGGCTGCACACAAGAAAACATGCATTCATCACAGTCTACTGCAGATTATTAGCACAATTAATTCCCTACAAATGTATTCTGACCTGCAATCTGGAGATACAGATGGTGTGTAAACCCAAAGCAAGGGGCTAGACCTTCAAGCCTGTAGTAAAATGTCAAATAATGAACTAACATGGTAATAAAACCAACCCAGACCGACTGGTACGAGCTCCTCTGCAGGCACACTACCACAAATAAGAAACAGCAGTTGGGAAAAGGAGACCTCAGGATTCCTCCTGCACCTCCTAGCACCACCGCTTGCTTGGACAATCACTGGTGAACATTTACACTGATGGAGAATCTTCTATCAAAGGTTCTCAAACTGCTTTACAAATGGTCTCTAATGTGTATAGACAGTGCATGCTATTTCTCCCCTCCCTCCATGCTCTGCCCTCCATAACCTCTATTTGATAAGATATCCCAAGACCATTTTCTCTCTGCAGGAGAGACATCCAGCCTCTCTCTTGGCAGGTCTCTTGACCCATTCTTCCATTTAAATAGCATTTTCTTATTTTTTTCTCTCTCAGATCTTTTCTTAGGAGAGTTCTTTCCCACCTTGAGTGTTTAACTCACCATCATTTGCAATAGTTTCTTGAATGCCTGACACTGGAATCCACACAGCAGAGCTGGCAGAGGATGACAGTGAGGAGATGGGAAAACAAACGTGAAGATGTTGTAACCTTTTAGTCCTGCGCTGTCAGCTCAGCACGCCAGGATGCCTGACTGGACTTGCACACCTTGTACTAACACAGACAGTGACTGTGCAGGGAGCTGTGGCGACTCGGGTCTGCTCTGTGCATCCTCCAAACCAACCACAGGGTGCTAAGGCAATAGCCTACGTGAAACGAAGCAGCACGGGGCCATCTCACAGCACGGCTCTCTGCACCGTGTCTCTCCGAATCAGCCTTTTGGACCGAAAGCAGAGGCCTGTGCTGTGCACAGGGCCCAGCCTGTAGCATGCATAGTGCACATGTCCTATTGGATTACAGGGCAGAGTGCACTCACATGCTCTGCTTGTCAGAGCCCAGCGTGCCTCTGCAAGAAGGAAATAAAGGAGAGGATGGACAAAAGCAACCTGAGCAGCACAGGGCAACCTGAGCCCTGTCAGAAGGCAGGATAGGGCACCACATCACAAACACAGGGGCAGAAGGGAAACACACCTGGTAGGCAAACTGTAAGCCTAAACTGGAATCTCACTCCACAAAGAAAATCAATGGGAATCTTCATGGACTTTAATATTGTTCAAAAATGTGAGACTAGCTTATCACCTAGGAGCTGATTGTATTGACGAGTGGAACAGATTACAGTTAGATCCCCATTTGGATACTAAAACACAGAGCAATATGGCAAAGATCAATGCAGTGCAGTCCTCTTATCGAGAAAATGCTTCTATCTGCATTAGCTTCAAAACTGCCCCCAGTCCCTTTGATCGTGGTCCAAGAGAAAAGGTCTCTTAGAAGTCCATGCTGGGCTTCGTGCTTTTTCCTCCCCAGGCAACTCACATTTTGCAGTTCTTAGAAAAAAGCACGACCTGAAAACGTGATCACAGGTGAAGGAGAGGAGTTAATAGCCAAGGGGAGAGAGCAGCAGAACAGGCATCTGTTTCAGAGGGCAGAAGTTTATCACCCAGGACAGGATTTCCACTGGCTTTATCATTGTTTTCTGTGTCTAGAATGAAGGTCATTAAAGATGTTTCCACTCTGAATTAGCAATGAGCTCCCACTTAATCTATACTGTCTCAGCACTCCTATGTGACTTGGCTCCAAGAACCTCGGCGAAACTCTTTCTCCCATCTCACGTTCAGATATCTACCTCACATCTTTTCCATTATTTCCCTCATTCCCTTTTCCTTAGTTAATTCTCCTACCAGATCTTTTCAAAGAGCCCTCACTGCTTCCTCGACAGTGCCACACATCAGTTTGGGACATCACTACAGAAATAATTATAGGAAGTAGCTCTGTTCCACAGTTTTCTTAGCTGTTGTCATCAATTAGCACATGTCCCCAAACCCCCAATACCTGAAGCCTGAGGAGCTACAAATACTGGAGCAGTTTTTTTGAGGTAGCAAAGACAGAGCCCTTCCAGGAGCACGGGGGAGGCTCTGGACGCTCGGCTGAAGCCTTCGAGGCGCAGGTTCTCGCCCGCCTCCTCCGGACGTCCCGCGGCTCTCATCACACGGAGACGTCCCGTCTCCCTGATTTAGACTTTTTAGGCACAAGATAAGGGGGGCTTGGCCAGGGCGGGTCGGTGCAACGCAGCGAAAGGGAGTAAAGGCGAGCATCTGACCCCCGGCGGACCCCGCGCTCCCGCCGCCCCTCAGCCGCCCCCTCACGCCGGCCCGCGCGCGCCCCCTGGCGGCGGGCGGGAGCGGGGGGGCGGCGCGCGGGCCCGGGAGCGGAGCGCGCGGCGGGAGGGACAGCGGGAAGCGGCGCGTGCCGGGAATGGCGGGACCAGGAGCCACCGTGCCCCCGGACTCGGCACTGCTGAGACCCGGGCAGCGGGACCAGGAGCCACCGTCCCCCCGGACTCGGCACTGCTGAGACCCGGGCAGAGGGACCAGGAGCCACCGTCCCCCCGGACTCGGCACTGCTGAGACCCGGGCAGCGGGACCAGGGAGCCACCGTCCCCCCGGACTCGGCACTGCTGAGACCGCGCCTCAAGCGCTCTCTCCAGTTCTGGGCCTCCCAATTCAGGAAGGATATTGGGGTGTAATATACCCCAGCCAGAACGTGCCCGGATTTCCTCCACTAACAGTGCAGTGGGTCCAAAGGAGGGCTGCGGAGCTGGGAAAGGGTCTGGAGCGTATGTGTTTGTGAAGAGCGGCTGAGGGAGTTTGCCGTGTTTAGCCTGGCGGAAGCTCAGGAGGGACCTTATCGCTCTCCAGAAGTACCTGAAAGGGAACTGGAGTCGCGTAGAGATCGGGCTTTTCCCCCAGGCAACAGGCGACAGGACAAGAGGACACAGCGTTAAGCTGCGCCAAGGGAATTTTAGGTTGGTCATGAGGAGGAACTTCTTCACAGAAAGGGTGATCAGACATTGGAATGGGCTACCCATGGTGATGGAGGTGTTTAAGGAAAGACCGGACGTGGTCTGCCTAACAAGGTGGCGACCGGTCACAGCATGAGCACGATGACCTCAGGTCTTTTCCACCCTGAACGATTCCGGCTCCGTGATCCGCGGGCGGCTCGCGGCAGCACCGCGCACGCGCGGCCCATGAACGGTGGCGGGGCCGCCCCGGCGGCGGGGGCGGTGCTGTCCTCCCCTTGTCCCCGCCCCCACGCACCGCCCATTGGCTACAGTGGGCGGAGGCGCCTCCCCATTGGCCAGGCGCGCCGTCGGTCCGTGCCGCGCGCCGCCGCCGCCATGGTGCGGTTCAAGAACAGGTGAGGCGGGCGGGAGGCGCCGCTGCGGTGTCCGGGCCGGCCCCGCGCCGCTCACACCGCGCTGTCCCGCAGGTACGTGCTCTGCGAGGTGGTCTCGGAGGACCCTCGGTGCCGGCAGTGCATCGAGGACCGCGTGCTGGGCCTCGCCGTCAGAGACGCCATCACACGGGTGCACGGGGATTATGGCCTGGCGTGCTGCTCCATCTCCTTCACAGGTGCGGGCGGGTCGGGCGGCCCCGGGGCGCGGGCTCCCTCCAGGCCCGCTCACCCGTGCGTGTGTGTCCCGCAGTGAAGTACCTGAACGCCTACACCGGGACGGTGATGCTGCGGTGCCGCAAGGACTCGTACCGGCTGCTGTGCTCCGCGCTGCCCTTCGTGCGGTTCCTGGAGAGCCGCGGCCAGCGCTACCCCTGCTTCCTCAACACCCTGCACGTCGGAGGTCAGAAGCCCGCCGGGCATGGGGGGAGGACGGAGCTTTAATCACACCTGCCACGACGCCGTGGTGCTGCTCTGGGTGCGACAGACCTTCCTCGTGTGTTACTGACAGCAACTGCTTTCCGCAGATCTAAATAAGAAACAGGCACCAGCAGTTCTTTTTTTTGAAACCCTCGTTAATTTTGCTTGAAGCTTCATTACATTTATCACAAAACCAGAGCAGCAAATACAATGTTACATTATTTTAAAATGTATTTTCAAAGTATAGTATCTTCTGTATTGTGAAAATTAACCCCCAGGACAACTAACAGGCACTGCATGTTAGAAATTATTACTCCACCACTTCACCGCAGCAGTGCAGAAGTCTACAGCCCCACTGTAGCACTTACATTAACAACCTTGTTTCCTGGGGCATTTGTCACTTGATACAATGCTCTTTGGGAAACACAGACACAGCTCTGAAACACTGGGTTGTGTAGATTGTTAGATGCTGTTCTTGTGACTTCCACAGGTACCATAAGAACATGTCAGAAATTCCTGATTCAGTATAACAGAACACAGCTGCTGAGGTTGTTGCAAAACTGTACAAATGAAGGTGAGTTTCTCCAGCCCCTTTCCTAAAATGCAGCCCGAGTTCCTGGGGTTTTTGTAGGATATGCTGGGCTACTTCCAAATTCTTGGCCTGAGAAATGTTTCTGTCTTTAGAAGGGGAGGACAGTCCAGTGTATGTAAAGAGATCAAGTAATAACCCTCTGTTGCTTTCTTTATTGCAGAGGAAAGACAATGCATACAGAAGTCCTTGTTGAGCTGTTCCCTTACAGAAGAGCAGTCTCAAAGTGGAGATGAGGAGGATGATGATGGCACAGAGACAGACTGAATGTCACTTGCTACTGTTCACCTCTATTCCATACTTGTTTAATCAAGATGTGACTGCTTATCTTCAGCGTTAAGCAGTGCAGGGGACTGGAAAAGCATTTGTTCATATTTAGACTTCATTCCCCATTGCAAATGTTTTTAAACAAATTAAAAAAAAATAAAACATGATTTCACTTAAGTAGGCTTCTTGCCTGTTTCACTCCAGGAGTCAAAAACATTTGCACTCCTGAGGAGTGCAGCAGCTCAACGTGTTCTTCATGCTGAGGTAGAAGGGAGCTTTAGGCAGTTGGCACAGATAAGGAATGTAGTTATTCATCAGCATACAAAAAGCATTTACATCTGCTTTTTACTCTAAGTGCACTGTTAGCCACAGGGCTCTCCACTGTTTTGAGTGAGAAAAGCACCAGTTGTGTACACAGGAGCAGTGAGTACATGGAATGTGTGGCAGAGCTGCCAGGCTCAACTCCATCCCCCCCATTATAAAACTCATAGGTACAAGTACTGCTTAGATATTTATTAAGTTTACACCAATCAGTTACAGGAAAGTAGCATTGCTGGTATTATCTCGAATCCATAGGAAAACAAGATACAATTGAAGATGCTGCCCCTGTGGGGACAGCCCCTGCAGCAGGGACAGCCTGCCTTGCCTGCATCACTTCCCTTATCCTAGTGCCTGTGACATGTGGAGGTGAGTTACACCAGCTCCAGCTATTCTCTCTTCCCAATGCAAAGAAAAGTTGACTATAAATGTGCAGAGATAACAGAACACAACAAATACTGGTTAGACACTTAAATAGTTACTCCTGTTCCTTAGCTTAAAATGACTTGCTGTAACCACAGTTCACTGCATATTTGAATTTCCCTTAGTTGCTTTCTCTGCCCTCGCCAATGTTTTCCCATATGCATTTAAAGTGTTGACAGGAAGATGTGTTACCACTGTCAGGTATCTTGCCTTAGTTTCTTTGCAGTCCCCTGACAAGCTGTACTGTCTTTCATTGAGTGGGGTTAGTTGTGACCAAGCGTGAAGTCAAGCTGCTTTCAAAGAATGTCTTGCAGGTGTTTCCTCTATCCTCCTGGAGCACTTGGAAATATTCTTTACCTCCCCCCTCTCCTCTTCTTTCTCGTTTACAGCCACATGTGATGGACTCTTTGGTACCAGCTTCCATGAGGCACACATGTGGAGTCTGCTGCTCTGAAATCAAGCACCCATGTATTGACATCAGCTTTTTAAACAGGGACACAACCACTGAGTGCCAGTGGTGCTGGAACACCTGACTCCAGGTGCCTCAGACACACATTTCCTTGCTCACATCACTGTCAGAGGGACAGAGCATGCTGCAGACTGTGCCACTGGGGCTGAAGACAACAGAAGACACTGTCAGTTTCCCTCCCTAAGTTCAGTGGTACTTTTTACCAGCACCCTGCAATTAATTCTGCCAGCAGGAAGGTAAAATGTGAAGCTGTGCAATGTTCTAGGGCTCCAGGCTGTGCAGCACTGTTAAGTCCATGTGCGTATGATTTATTGCAACTGTTGGCCTTGACTGGTACGTTACACCTAAAATTCATTTTATTCAACAAAATCCACACCACTTAGCTCAGTAGCTCAAATCAAACCACAAGCAGTGCAGAATGTGACCACCCAAAGAAAGAACGGGGAGGGGTCCAGAGGAGACATTTTCATAGCACAGATCAACTGAAATCCCAGAACCAAGCACGTACAGGCCCTTATCCCAGTACAAGAGAAGCCCAGTTTCTTGCTGGGGTGTAAAAGTTATCTACAGACTTCAGCTATCAGTTGTTCTTCCAACTCAAGAGCAGCCAGTGTCAAACCACCATTCAGAAGGTTACCAGGAGCCCTAAAGGGGAGTGTTTATTCTGGATTATCAGGTTTAAAAGAATGAGTAGCCCATGGTTGGCAAAAAACAAAAAGTAGCAGCCTCACTCACCCACATTAAAACAGATCTGAACAACTGAGAGAAGTCAGCAGGTTCCTTCTACCACTAGTGCCATTTTGAAATACAAAAATCATCAAGCCACTTTAAAACCAAGTAGACAAGTTCTGCTTTACACTCACCTCAGCTTTGTATCTTTCCAAGCCAGGAGAACAGGAGGAATTCTTGCTCTTCAGATAAAGAACAGATATAGCAGCTAACACTCTAAAGCCAATAAGCTGTTTTGCCTGTATCCAGTGCAGCCAAAACCAGTTTCTCAAGAGAGCAGTTTGACAGCTTTACTGCAACAGCACTACTGTCAGTCAGCTGGACTTCTGCCCATGAATAATTACAGGAAAATCAAGGCTCTCTACCTTTTCTCTTGGGTAATATTGCAGTACTTTGGCAGTGCCACACACCTGTAAGGACTTTCACACTGTTTATCAGGCCCAAAGGACTGACTCAGCAAATAGAAACCTTGGCAGATTTGTCTCTGGGTTGTCATTTCCAAAACTCTGTTTCAGTATAAATTCATTAAGCAGTTGGAATCAAAACATGTCACTTAACATATACTGTCATGGTTTCCTCCTGAAGCCCCTAGAAGTCCTGGAAAAACAAGTTTAGGCTGTTCAAATTTAAATACTCAAACTATAGCAGCAAAACAAAGCAAAATTAAAAGAAAACCAGGAGAGGAAACTTCTCTTGAATAGCAGAATCACTTTGTGTGAACAACAGAGGTGCTGAACAATAGCTTCTGCTTCTGTTTCTTTCTTTTCTTGCCTCCCTTTTCCTCTGTGAAGAATTAAAATAATACTGTCATTCTTATCATGGAACAGGAACATCACACAGAAATTATAAATGGTCTTCCCTGGCTTAAGTGGCTTCTACAGATCCACAACACTTACTCTCAATTTACTCAACACCAGGTAGTTTAACAAAAAAATTACTACAGATGAACTAAGGGAGACTGCATCACATCTGAAACACAATTATAAACTAGCCTAAATGACTGTAAAGTTGCTGTTGCAACAGCAGATCCTAGGACTGCAGCGTCCAGCAGTTTGCCTTTCCAACAAGTATCACTTTGATATGTGTCCGAAAAAACCACAACTGGAGCAGACACTCCACTGAAACTCCCAGGCCCTCCCATCCAACTCTCTCCATCATCCAGTGCAGTCTCCAAACAGAAGCCAAAGCTAAACATCAGAACTGAGCATTAAAAATAAGTTTCACCAGCCAGCATCAGGTTAAAGTTCACCTCAATTTGTTTCACATTCCCCAGTTTGAAATTTCAGCTAGCAGTTACCTGGACGTTTTGGTCAAACTGAAGTGGTAGTTCAGCAGCTCAGGTATTTTCAGTTTAGAAATGTATAACCTGAACTTCCTTAAGATAAAGCTTAATTTAGGTTCCAGTAGAGACATGGCCAACATGATTGTCAAAAGCCACCTTTGTCCTAACAGGACTCTGCTAGTTGGAGATCTCAGCTCCCACTGAGATCTGCTGCTTTAAGAGGCTGCTTTAAGCTGACAGAAGCCTTAGTCAAGCTGTTCAGAAACCACAACCTGACAATTTTTACAACTGTTCTCTGGCCAATTTTTGGTCCCCAGAATTGCTGCTTTCACTTCTCCCAGAGGAAGAAGGGGAAATACTCAATTTTTTCACTTCAGAAAGCTTTCCTGCCCTTCCCCCTGCCTTTTACCTGATAAATGATCAGCTGTGGACGGTTTGTCCAGTTTCAGGAGGGCTGCCTCAATAGCTTGGCTGAAGGAATTCTGGAAGCTGGGCACAGGTATCCGGTCAGAGCTGTCACTTTCTCCATCACTCTCTCCGGGCACAGGGAGAGCCAGAGTGCTCTCATCTGAAAGAAGGAAGGACATGCAGAAGGCTGTATAAAACTTTCACAACACAAATGCCTCTCTACACTCCAGATCCTTCTTTTGAAGTTACAAGATTTTTCACATTTAGGTGCATGGTAAAGAACCTGAAGTATTAATACCAAATTCTCTTACCTCTTGTCTTTGGAGCAGGTTTTGGCCACGTTTCTGGTTTTGCCTTTCCAACTCTCAACATCTATCAAAACAGTCATAGGATATGATTAAATTCCACATACTTGAACAATCCTGCAGACCCCCTAAGTGACAAGAAAATCTAGAAACCCTTCCAGCACTCAAACCTTATGACGTCTCCCTAAGATTTATCCCACATTGTTTTTGTAGGGGAAGCAATTGTAGTCTCAGCCTAATCCCCAAATAAGACACAGGTAATTCTGACAAGGTTCACCCTGCTACATGGCTTACCTGGGCAAAGGAAGGGAAGGGAGACTCTTCTTCCAAGCTTCCACAGAGCAATGGGCTGACCAGGCTGGCAGCAGGTGACAATGGAGTTGGAATAGACTCTACAGAGAAAGGAACTGAGAATTAAAGCCAGTCACGTTTGGCCAAGGCAGTCATTATGCTGCTTATCAGGATGTAACAGAAATAAAGTTTTATCCTATGTAATTACTCATTTTGATCTCATTGGTTCTATCCATTGGTCACACAGTGGGATCTCTCAAATTTCCTCAATCTTTTTATTTAAGGAAAATTTAGGTTTTCTTGTGGGTTTCTTTTGGTTTTTTTAGTTTCTTTGTTTGCTTGAGGGGTTTTGTTTACTTATTTTGGTAAACTGGGGTGGGGGGGGTGCTTTTTGGGTGGGTTTATTTTAGAATAATGTCTTAAGAGAAGATGGAGATGATAGAAAGAAAAAATGCCAGTAGTGTTTTCCTGGCAAACACAATTTTCTTCCCTTTTTGGGGCAGTTTCCTTTCTTCTGCCTCATGTAAAAAATGGGGTGCAGATCTCATACTGTCAAGGCAGAGGCAGTAAAAAGCAGACAAAGGAACAGAATGTTTCTTAACCACATCTGCCTTTTGTGTATTATCTCATAGGCAGCCTAGGAAAGAATCACAGAATAGTTTGGGTTGGAAAGGACTTGAAGACCATCTCAATTCACCCCCCTGCCATGGGCAGGCACACCTTTCACTATACCAGGCTGCTCCAAGCCCCATCCAACGTCGCCTTGAACACTTTCAGGGATGAAGCAGCTGAGCTTCTCTGAAAAGAAGCTGTCTTTGATCAATATTGAGAAAGTTTAGCATGATGACCTGAGCAATAGATCCCAAAAGAATGATCAAGGTGTGTTTTTCCAGATGCTCACCTGTCTGAAACAAAGGGCTTCTGCCAAGAGGAGACTGACAGAAGCCCTGATGATCAACGCTGGTAGTTTCTCCAGAGCAAGAGGTAAAAGCAGGGAACTGCTGCAGATTCTCTAGAGCAATATGGACCTCTGGATCTAGAAAGAGATTTTAAATTAAAGCACTACACAATGTGGGGGAGGACTGTCAATATGCAAGTCATTTCAGGAGTCTAGGAGGTGCCAACTCATTTCTTTCAACCCTCTATTTGGAGACCAGTACAAGCCCTGCTGCTGGATGGAAGCAGTTTCTAGGCCTTTTTTTGCTTTCCTCACTTTTCACTTCACATCATGATTACTATAAAAACAGAGAGCTATGTACACCACGGAGATAACTGTGCCCTTGAATGCCCTCCATCTCTCCCAAAATGCACAAGTATGCAGCAATTGCATAACATCACTTAACATCCTGACTAAAACAGCTTATGCTTGTCATTACTCAGACATTGCTCCTAATACTTAGTAATCTTGTTCTAAGCACACACTACAAACTACAGGCCTCAGAGTTCATCCTATAGCTCAAGAAATCAGCTCAGCAATCAAATATGACTGGAAATCCACCAGTTATGTGCCATCAAGACTTACACTTGCCCTGTTTCTTGTTTTCTTCCATCTCAATCCTGCGTTCGCGCCGCCGTTCATCGCGAGCTTTCTTCTGCCGCAGACGTTTCCTCTTCTCAAGGTCATCTAGGAGCAACACACAATACTAGATATCAAAAAACCCACACCAATACTCTGGCAAGGTTTCCTCCAGCTCTGAGAACAACCTTATAACGCATTAGTAACAAAATATGCTTACATTCAGCATATGCTCTTCAAGCAGTTGGGATTTTTTATTCTTTCTGTAACTGCTGTCTATGAAGCAGTGAGTTGGGGCTGCTCTGTCTAGCAGTCACCAGACAGACAGCTACTACAAGAGGAGTAAAGCTCTAAAGTACCTACCATTAAAGGGATAAGAACAACTACAAACCTGAGAACAACTCTAAAGTCTCCTTAGAGATGACAGGTGGCTTCAGAGCCAGTTCACAAATGCTGAACTCACAGGTGAGGGGCAAGTGACAGAGGTAGCGATGACGCTGTCTTATATCCTGATAAAGAGAGAGTGATACATCACCACAAGGACTAGAGGCAGCCATGGTGATGAACAGAAATAGAATGCACAATAAACATCAAATCAAATGGAAAAAAATAGCACCAGTGACACAATAGTTACTTTAAAAACTACAAACACGTGATGGATGCCCTGAGTCAGAATCAAATGTTCCAAGATTTCCACCAGCTACATCATAATCAGACTTGGATGCAGTTACTCCAGTTTGCTTACTGATTTTCACGTTCTTCCTCCCTTCTCACTCTCGTCACTGGAATAAAATTCCGCAGCATCAGATTTGAAACGCAATTATTTTTGTATTGGACCTTCTAGGAAAAAAATCTATACTGCAGCTTACTTATCAAAAGCAACATAAGGCCCAGCACCTTCCACAGATGCCCTTCATAGATTAGCATCCCTACCATCCTTATTATTTCTTACTACTGAAGTGAATCAAGTCTCCTCTACAATGACCAACCTGCTAAAACAAGGCCCTTTATTAATAAGAAGATAAAATAACTACCTCTGTCATGGAGTAGCCAGTTATCTCCACTACAGCTGCAGTTATCTTCTCTGGACTCTTCTCCAAGCTGCCATATTCACGCACAAGGCATCGAACGTTCACAGGGTGAAGGTACATGCACTGCCCATCCTCCGCTGAAAGGCAACCCATCATCATCACTCCTTCCCTGCCTGCTCATTTTCAGCACCCTTCTCCCCACCTCAGGACATCCTCCACTAAGAAAATTAAAGCTCCTTTCTCAATTCCTGTAGGACTTTTATTTCACAGGGGTTAGCTGCATCTAATGAACTGACACATTCCTCAAGGAGGGTCCCAGAGGAGGCATCTCTGCCCCCACGATTCCAGGATTTCATTGCACTGACCTTGATAGAAATAGTAAAAAGGAGAGTTGCCAAGATGCCCACTGCCAACTGTATCTTTAGATTCTTGGCAGCTTGTTTCAGCTGGATTTGGCTCCTCTACTGTGTTCATAACAGGTTCTCCTACAGTGTCCACTTCAGGTACTTCCTCCTCATCCAGCACTGCCTCTTCCACTTCCACAGGAGGCGAAAAGGAACTTGCCAGGTCAGAGGAAGGCTCCACAAGCTCCTCATCAAACGCAGAGAGATATTCCACATCACACTGCCACAGCAGAGAGGATAGAGTTAATACCACGCCACCTACTCCAAAGATCATCATCGCTGCAAAAATCTTTGGCACAAGCTCCCCACACACTGCAGTGTGAGGTGGCAGAATTAAGTGTTAACAGGATCTGCCAGAGCAGATTTGTCACCCACCTTTTTCTCTTGGGAAACAGCAGGCTCCACAGCTTTGGAGCTTTCTAGGACCAATTCTTCCACAGCTGCACTGATTCCAGCAATGCCATTCTTTTTATCCTGGTCAGCAGACAGTGCTGTTTCTCGCTCCTGGAGATCATCCAAAGGGATCAAGTTTCAATTTGTCCTTTAAGCCAGGAGATCACCCCCACAGTTATTTTTAGCCTTGCCCTGGCATTCCTTTACTGGAATACCATCCCATAAAAACCATTCTGCTGCGTTATCCTGAACACCACATCAGATACCTGGAGCCCAAAGGCTACAGTCTCCTCCAAGGTGTATAATTCTACTCCAGCAGCAAACACCAGCAATTCGCTAGAGACCAGAATAATCACACACCACCATCCACACAGCAGAACAAGGATGCTCAGCACACTCCTAGAAATAAAGCTACCAGAAGGCTCCCAAGAGGTTACCTTCAGCTCCTGGATAGCTGCCTCAATAAAACAGGCTTCTGGGGTGTGTTTTTCTTCCTCATACTGTTTCAGTAACGCCGCTTTCTCCTCCAGGATCACCAGCTGCAAGACCTGTTCCCTGGATGCCAGAAGCAGCTTTGAATACTGACTGTGCTGGTCATCTGCACAGAAGGAGCACCAAATCATTAATATCTGGATGCAGAGCCACCAGTTTGGAGTGCTGCTTCTTCTGAAGTTTTGTTATTGCTCGCTTTTGTGAGTTAATCACTCAGGGCAGACAACACTCAGCAAGAGTTTGATACAGACTCCACAAATTACCATTATATCACAAGCTGGTGTCACATAGCTGCTCTGACACCTCCCCCACACAGCAGTTCATCTGCCAGTTCACCACTGAGTTGCTGCACATCAGTAAAAATTAAGCCTAAACTTCCACGCTGTAGGAGCATCACCTTTGAGAAGCCTTGAGAGTGTCAGAGCTTCCTGAAACACTGCAGTCTGCAGCTTCTTCCTCTTCTCTCAAAAACACTGCTATTGGAAATTTCTGCAAAGCCACCCTGGCTAGTTCATATGCCCACGATGAATTAAAAATCCACACAAAACATTACTACAAAGTTTTTACAAGAAGCACAGCAAAAATAGTAAACTAAAGAATTGCAGTTTAGCAAAAGGTGACCATTGCTGCTACTTTACAGCAACCACAGCATCCCATATTAACACAAACCCTATATTCACTGCTCCCCCATGGGTCCAACCTTGTCTACAGACACCAAATTAATGGTGAATTTCCTGGCTTTAGAGTGTTCTGAAATTCTGTATTTGTTCTTCTGTTTGTTGTATGAAAAGACTCAAAATCCCCTGGTTTCAACTACTGAGAAACATGTAAGACCACAGCCTGCATGCTGGATATCCATCAAATGTTAGAAGACTCCACTTTTTCCAGAGAGTTTAAATGCCTGCAGCCTTTCCTAAATGTGACTGCAAAATGAAGTGAGCCAAGACAGCCCACAAAGCAGCAATGTTCAGTAAAATTATTTCTTTAGTCACAAAATTTTTGCGATACTAACAGATAAGATGATGATGAGTTAGTCACACTCTTGACTGCAGAAAACTGAAGATGTCAGGCAACAGATGTTTGGAATAAGGTTTGCAATAATTTTGATTATTTCCCCATAGCATTCACTGACTTCAGCTGATAAGTGAAGACGATGAAAGCCTTGTTGAAGATTACAGCCTTGAAATAGTTTAGACACAGAGACAGTTATTTTTGTGAAGCTGTATAATGAGTCAGGAGGAAAAAAGTTAAGGACACCAAAGAGCCAATAAAAGCAGCAAGAGTCACACCAATGACTACAGGATACAAAGGACACATCAAACTATAAGCAGTGACTGTGAAGGCAGGAGTCTGCAGTTCAGTCACTTGAAGGGGCACAGCACACAAGTTAAAGCCTTTACAGAAAAACAGTGTGAGTAGAAAGCTTACTGTTAATGTGTGTCATCAAGCTTTTCTGCCACTAAGCCCCATGTTTTGCAGCCAGGGTCAACTGTCTCAACACAAATCCTGGTCACAGGAACAGGATTCCAACCACCAGGACTGAGAAACACTCACCTCTGATGTAAACAGGCTTTACCACGTTCATCCACTGGGATTTGGGCAGTGCTACCAGAACACCTTTCTCTCGTCTCATCAGTTGCATCGTGATGGTATCACCAATTGCATACTGACGCGTTTCCATGGCAACAACACTGCAATGCACGGAGCAGGTTAGCAGTGTCAAAAGAACATTGCAAAAAGATGCATGATTTAATCAACGTTGTCTCACCTCTTGAGATCCTTCTTATGAACAGAGCCATAACAAATAGGACACTTACTCCAGGTCTTCTCACTCAAGGACAGATAGTGAAGGATACATGCCCAGCAGAAGATGTGCCCACAGCGGGTGATCTTGGCAGCAGTTGGTGGGTACAGACATATGGGGCAAGAGGGCACTTCATGGCTACAGATTCGCTGAAATGGCACATGAGAAGAACAGTACAAGACTCAGAAATCAGTTCCTGGGATCCAGAATAAGCCACCTGTAAGATCTATTCTAACATATTATCTTCCAGCTCTTTAGGCTCTGTTTATTTACCAAGAAATTAGTGCACTGTGAACTAACACCTTCAGACTGCACACAGAATAACCTTCTAAGCAACCCATCTTATTTCTTATGTCTTATTTCTACTCTAATGACATTAAAAAATAAGTCTTCTCATGTTTCCCCTCAGGTATTCATCATCTCTCAGACTCAGCAGCATCCTCATGTGAATTCAGACAGCGAGAAGGCAAGTGAGCTCTGTGGCCTCTCCCACAAGCAGACTTGTGCAGCCCTGTGTAACTGTGAGACTGAACTTACCCACTTCCATGAAAATGCTAGGTCTAGTCAGACACTTTGGTAGCTTCTCTGTGTGGCAGCGACATAACTGCCAAGCAAGCACCTAGATTTTTCAGCTCTCTTGTAGTGACAGGTAGCAGTAAGCCTCCTCTCCACCTACACCATGCACCAGACTGTCTTGGCAGATATGAATTGCTGCTTGAGGCAACCCAAAACTTCTGACCACAATTCTCAAGAGATTTTTCCATTTTGTTGCTAGGCAAGATAGGCCACCTATGCACAGAATAATTCTTCAAAATTCTACACTCTAGTCCTCTTCTGTGGACTCATGCCCAAGTTTTCTGTTAATATCTCGATCACAAGGACTCTGTCTACAGAATGTCAGATACTATTTTTGATGAGCTCCCATCTGCGAAAGCAAGAAGCTGCTAATTTTCCTAATAGATTTTAGCACTTCTCTTTTCCTGTCATGAAAGTATTTCATAATATATTCCATGACAGATCTTTCCCAGTATTGTGGGAGTGACAGAAAAGGCCTCAACTCGAAAACAGATGAGTTTTATGTAACATCACAGAGGGAAAGAGGTAGTTAAAGACAGGTTGAGGTTCTTAAGAAGGAAAAAAAAAAAAACCTAGCCCATCACAACTGACCACTTGCTCCACAAAGTCCCAGTTGACCAAGGTATCTGGATCAGCAAAGTGGACTGTGTAGTCCTGTTCTTCAGAGACAACAAACTGGCAGCTGGGGAAAGGCAAAGAGACAGATGATCCACTCAGTTGTTTCTAAAAACTTTTTGAGAACTATCCTATAGGACTCTCTCAGCTTCTTCTTTGTCCAGCAGAAAACTGCTGGATGCAGTCAGTAACTTTTATCAACAAGAAATCAAGAGTTCAGTTCACAACCAGATTTTCAGGATACAGGTGTGTCTAATTTCAGTTAGACACTGCATCACACAGTAAGTACAGAATGAGCCAGGCAGACTGGTTTTCTAGAAACGTGTAGGAAACAGTCAGCTGCAATGGGGATCTATTAAAAAACAGGGAATCCACAAGGGGGAAAATCTCATCCCAAAAACTACAGCTAGTGGGGTTCCTGCAAATAGACTCCACTACAATAAGCCACAAAACATTACAGAGAAATCAGAAGCATCAATGCTGAAAACACTTTTTATCTTTAACATTATCAGAGATAGGATGTCCTGAACACACTTCAAATTCTGGGGAAATTTCCAGTCAAAAAGGAATTCTGCTACTAGGTTACTATATTGATCATCATTTGGGTTATACTACATACTTTGGGGCCTGCAAAATAATCACCATTTCAAGAACTAAGACCCATATAAGTAACTGCCTTTGGAACTTAAAAATTCAGATTAACTTTCATCTAGCAATGCTATCCCTTCTATCTCAACAAAGCAACTTCTGGGAAAAAAAAAAAAACATTTTCTATAAGGAACTATACAGATATTCCCAAATAGGAATGTCATGTCCCAAAGCCGTGCTTGAAAATTTGAGCAGAGGATTTTTGTTTGTATCTAAAGGACTCACTCCAACAGATACTTTTGCAAATACATGAAGACAACATCCCTTTAAAATATAGTCATTACCACTAGGAACACTACAGAAAGGTAATTTCATCTTGGGAAAGACAAGACAATTAGTCAAGCCCAAACACAGTTCCTTGACTTGTCACCCCTTACAGTTCCATGTCTCTGCAGAAGTCTAAGAGCCCCACGGATCTCCCACTCACTTGGCCTGCAGGAAGAGCTCCTTGTTGAACGGTTTATGTCCCCACTTGTTCCTTTTCCCCCAGTTGCCATGTCCATTCCCATCAAAATGTCCTGCTTGGCCACGGGGTTCAAAGGTGAAGTTCAGTAAGTGGTTCAGATTAATCTTCTTGGGACCAGAGAACTGGGCAGGGCTGAACTCTGCCCGTTGAGCCTCTGCTACCTAAGAGAGAACAGCATGGGTTAGAAATTGCTGGAGTTCACAGCAAGGCATCAGGACAGGGGGACATCCAGGCCCCATCAGTGACAGCACACAGCACGTGCAGCATCTCCTACTCACCTACCCCACCCTTGTTGTGCAAATCAAGCAGTGCAGTGTTAGAAATGCACGAGAACCTGCAAGTCACAACTCAGTGCTCTTACCCCACACTGAGCAAAAGGAGGAGAGAGTTAAAACAACCACAAAGACAAGTAAAAGCTGGCAAACATAGTCAAGAAGCTGTTCAAATCCTGACAATACTCTTTTAGACAGTAATACAAGCCTGTTTGCACAGGCTGTACTTGTTTTGGTTAGTTTGCATGTAATGAAGCAACAAATCAGAATTCAACAGAGGCAATACGTGAATTTTCAGCCAGTGATCTAGGTGAGAAGTGCTGCTCATCCATCAACACTGAAAAACCAGAGTATCAGTTAAAGCCCACAAACACTCTATAGCATTTAGATCCACATCAGCATAAAAGCCTCAATCTGGTTTTACCTTTCTATCAGCAAGACCAATACAATTACTTCTGCTATACCACTACCACCTGTAAATTTGTGCCCCTGAACTGCTTGGACACAATCAATCTTCAGAGGGCAAACTTTGGCCTGTTTAGAAGATTGGTTGGCAGTCCCCTGGAAGACAGTGCTGACGGGCAAAAGAGTCCAAAAGACTGGACATACTTCCAGAAATCTTAAAGGCACTGGAACACGCTGTCCTCTTGTGCCAAAAAATGAGGGAAGACCAGCCTGGCTCAACAGAGAGTTTTAAATGGAACTCAGGAAAAAAAGGAATTAATGACCTGAGGAAGAAGGGATGGGAACTCAACAGCACTACAAGAATGTCATGAGGTTATGCAGGGAAAGAAGTGAAGGGCCACAGCCTGACTAGAACTTAATCTGGTCACTGCTGTAAAATACAAATAAATGCTTTCATAAATACATCAGCTACAAAAAGAGAGCTAAAGAAAATCCCCATGCTTTACTGGATGCAGAAAGAAACAGTGGCAAAGGGTGAGGAAAAGGCTGAGATACTTAATGCCTTTTTTCCCCTCAGCCTTTAATAGTAAGGCCAGTTGACCTCAGGCTACCCAGCCCCCTGAGCTGGAAGACTGGGACAAGGAGCAGAATGAAGCCCCATACTCAGAGAAACAGTCAGGGCCCTGCTGTGCCACTCAGACACCCCCAACCCCAGGGGCTGGATGGGATCCACCCACAGGGACTGAGGGAGCTGGAAGCAGCGATCATCATTTACCAGCAGCCCTGGAAAACTGGGAGGCCCCAGCTGACTGGAAGTCAGCAAATGTGACACACACCTTAAAGAAGGGCTGGAAGGAGGATCTGGGGAGTTACAGGCCTGTCAATCTGACCTCTGTGATGGAGGAGATTATCCTTCAAGCCATCACACAGAGCGTACAGGACAACCAGGGGACCAGGCCCAGCCAACGTGGGTTTATGAAAGGCAGGTTCTGCCTGACTAACCTGATCTCCTCCTATGACAAGGTGACACAGTGCATGAGGGAAAACCTGTGGATGTTGTCTGCCTGGACTTTAGAAAAGCCTTTGGTACAGTTTCTCAGAGCACTCTCCTGAAGAAAGTGGCTGCCCATGCCTTGGACAAGCACACAACTCCCAAGTAAGAAAACCTGTCTGGACGGCTGGGCCCAGAGAGCAGAGGGACAGGGTATGACATCCAGCTGGGCCCCCACGAGTGGGGTTCCCCAGAGCTCAGCATTTGGGCCAGTCCTGTTTAATGTCTTTATCAGTGATCTGGACAAGGGGACTGAGGGCACCCTACGCAAGTTCACAGATGACACCAAGCTGGGTGGGAATGTAGATCTGCTGGAGGACAGGAGGGCTCTGCAGAGGGATCTGGACAAGCTGCACTGATGGGTCAAGGCCAGTGGTGTGAGGATGAACAATGCCAAGTGCCAGGTCCTACACTTGGGTCACAACAGCCCCTTGGAATGCTCCCAGCCTGGGAAAGAGCAGCTGGAAAGTTGCCCATCAGGGAAAGACCTGGGGGTGCTGGTAAACAGCAGCTGAACATGAACCAGGTGTGCCCAGGGGGGCAAGGCAGCCAGTGGCACCTGGGCTGTACAAAAAACCAGCATGGCCAGCAGGAAGAGGGCAATCAAACTGTGTCAGTATATATTTTCACAAAGGACCCGTATCATATGTACATGGCCTGCCTTGGCACCCATTCCTCAGATGGCATTTTCTCTCAGAGCACAGCAAAGAGCACGCCTCTTCTGTAGTTGCCAAGTTGCTCAGCTCACACTCCCTCTGGCATCTCAACAATGTTAGCACCTCTTATTACTCTCTCCCTTCCCAACCCAGGAACTGAACACAGCAGACTTAGCAAGGCAGGTCAGGGTGATCCTCTCATCCCAGGAAAGGAGGCCTTGGAGTCATGGCATTACACTTCTCACCTCATCTCGTCTTCCACCATTAGAAGAGCTAAAAGTTTTGCCACTTCCGCCGCTGCCTCCCCTTTGAGGGGGCATCTTGTTAAAAGCTTTGCTTTTCTGTGGATTGGAGCGACGGGGCTGACTGGAAAAGTTCTCATTTTTTGAATATGAAGTTTCTCTTTTACGATTATAACGCTGTTTGGATCCATTGGCATTCTTTCCATCTGAAAGGAAAATAAAAGAAGAATCAGATCAGCAGCCTCAGAGTGGCCCTGTGTACTGCACCTCAGCTAAATTCACCTCAGCGATGAGCTCACCTCAGCCACTACCTTAGGTGGACATTACAGTGGACATATCAGGACATTAAATCCCCCAGCAACCCAAACCACTTCATTCCTATCACTGTCAAAAGAGCTGGACAAAGAGTTTTAAAGAATATATTTGCTGTGCTCTACCTTTTATTAAAAAAGTTGAATTTCTTTTTTCTAGATTTGGAATTGCCACCACCAGATATTAGTGTGTTACTGGTACATTAAGTTATAAATGTTAACATCACATACCACATCTTCATACCCCATTACAAGAACTGACAACAATTAGTTCTTTTTTTCATTTGATCTGCCTAAAACACACCATTTATCATATTTATTCACACATAAAATACACTATGTAAATACACCGCTGCCTGCATTGTTCTTAAAGGCTTCCATTGCCTGTTTTCAATCACTTCTGCACTTTTTGCTTGAAAGATCCTAGCAGATCTAATTCTGTTTTTAAAATACTTTTATGTCATCAGGCCAACAAATGCTAACTGATCGAAGCACAAACCAAATGCTTTGTGGCCTTGCAGGGCACATACCTAAGATCTGAGTACTAAGTCCACCCACCTATGCAACAACAACTGTCTGCCAAAAACTGTACTCAGCACACTGCTGACCCTAACACAGGACACAGTGGTGAAGCACAAAGCAAAATACTGCAGGAATAAAGAGCAGAAAAATCAATCCAGCCCTTGAGAGGGGTGTTCTGTGCCTCAACAGCTGCTAAATCAAACTGCTAGAACAGAGTTAATGCTATGAAGGTATTTCTAGTAGTCTTAACACAAGATCGGAGTTGCCCAAGCACACAGCAGGCTGCGGGCTGGGTGCTTAACCTGGCACTCCCACCATCTGCCCCAAGTTTTATTTGTAGCAGAGCTATGGTGGGTGATTTGCTCAGAAACAAAACTCCTCAGGCCCCACAGGACACCTACTCACACCAGCCAGCCCCAAAGTCACTCTGGATACCCAGTAAACACTACACAAACAGCAGGACCTCACACAATATCTAGCTGCACTTTAGAAAAGCCTATTAGATTCCCTTTTCCCACTTTGCAGTCTTCCTCCTCACCCCTTAACATAAATCTTCCATGGCAGGCAAACACATCACTGTGATTCAGGATCACGTTTCTCATATGGGCAGTTTCGTTGCCAGTGCTCCCAGTTTCTCCCTTTCCCAACACCACTTCCCATCTACCCAAGCATTTAAAACAGCTGGAATGCATCATCCACATAAAGTATCCTTTGCTGTTGTTATTTTAAGTTTTTTCTTCCACCCGCATCCCCCAGAAAAGGTGAGCTGAGAGCAGGATGGTTTGCGTGTTATGGTTTATCACTGAGAATCCAACTTCTAAAGAATAAATTAAGCAATCAAAGTGGCTGGACCAGGTTCTCTGCTGGTCTGCTGTTTCTTGCACTTGTCAGACTTCTCTGGCTGCAACGACAGCTAAAACAGGACACTATCATTACTTTCACACGATGTGACAGGCCCATACTGCAAACAAACTTCATCATCAGAATTGGTAATTTACTCTGCTATTCAAAAGGCTGATCCTTGAATTCAGAATTAAACCAACTCTGTCAGAACCACAGCTGGGTAACTCAAACACATGCCTGCAGAGCTGGCAGTGCTTTAATGTGCATCAGGCTAAAAGGACACGGCTTGAGCGTTATCAGGAGGAAACACACCAGAAGCTGCCGAGGACTGAGGGTGTGACCAGGTCTGGCTGAATGATTAGACAGACCTTTTTTGAGAATGTTTGCAGGGAAGAAGGAATAACCAACACCTCAGGGTCTCTGGTAAAAAATTAAGTAGTTTTGAAGCAGTTTAGACTACTCAAGTTACTCAGGAGCAGAACTTGTCAGCTTAGAGCTCAGCCACCCTCTTATATCTGGAATTTCAGCAAATGCACTAGAGGGGCACATGCCTGTTGTGCCTGTACCACTTTGCAGTTTCTCTGCCATCTTCAAATGGGGAAAATAAAGTCTAAAGCAGGTGTTTACGAATCCCCGAACAGCTCACCCCTGGAGCTGACAGAAGAATCTCCTACCACTTAAAGTTTTAAAAGAGTTACTCACCACCAGCTTTGTCAGGCAGATGGTTTACACACATTCCTGTCATACTACAGGTCCTTTTAAGGCACCTCCTAGAGCCTCTGGGAGTCACTTCAGTGACTCTCACATTTTATAGGAAAGAACTCTCCACTTGAGCCTTTTTTAAAAGGACCCTACAACAGTCTAACAATGCTTCACTCCTGATTTTAGAGATGGGCAGTTTCACCCCCCCACCACGAGAATAACTGACCTCAGCAAAAGCCTGGTCCATCAGAGTGGTAATGAAATTGGTCAGCAGACATCCAGGAGCTGTACCATCTGTAAATTGGTTTTTCCCTACCCTGAATCTAAGCAATGCTGTCCCTTCCAACCTTCCCAGCAAGCAACCATGCCAGGGAGCTCCCTGCTTTCCATCACCCATCCCAGCACTCCCACAAAGGGCAGGGCAGGACAGGCTGCACTCTGGCACAGAGAAAAGTGGAAGAGTCTCACTGCCATCCTCTCTTGTGAAATCCCAGTTTTAAGCAGGGTAAGTTTGGATTTGGTAGTTTCTTTTTTGCTTCTTTTCTTGGCAAATGAGGACTTAGCATCAGCCAGAATGCTGGTGGGGTACTTACTCTTCCACTCAGGTCCTCAGTCCCTTTGCTGTTTTCATGGCATCTACCCTACACACATACACACACACACACACACAGACATATATATACACAAAATATGTAGCTTTAGCTACCTATTCACACTCCAAAAGACTTATAAAAAATACTGCCTGTATAATTTAAAATCACTAACAATAAAACTCTTCTGGCATTTTGGAGCAAACCCTGAGATTTGTGGTTTCCCCTGCTGCTAGAAGACCTGTATCTCCAAAGATCAAGAGATGGGAGGTGAAGCTCACAGCATTAGAAGCAGCTGTAGGTGACCACTTGGGCACTGGAGCTGCAACACTGGCTTGCTATTGGGGTGAGAACTGCTGTTTCCTTCCACCTTTTTCCCCTCTTTTCTGCTGAGCTTTGCTGAAGCTGGCAGCATTGCATAAGTGGTCTGGATCACTCTAAAGCCACTGAGTGGTTTGATGAAAACACACAGAGGCCACTGCTGCTGCCAAAGCAAACATCCCAGTGAGCAGGAGGTGACCGAGCTCTCACAGCCCAGCCAAGCAGGCTCACACTGGGTGTGATAAGGCCCAGGAAGGTTTGTGACAGCTAACACTGTCCATCAGCTCCACATGACTGCAGAGAACCCCAACATGCCTATTTTGCCTTAGCTACTTTATTCCACTCTAATTGGATGTGATTCCTGTTGGCACACTAATACAACACAAAGAAACTTTTCTGTTAGAAACTTTCAGTTTAATTTAGTCTCTGAGGGCAAATTTGAAAGACAGGAGGAACCAAACTTCAACAAATACAAGGGAATACAGAACTCTATTTGGCCAATTTCCAGCTGCACTGCAAGAGAAGCTACCATAAGGGTTCAGGAATATACATTTCTTCATTTCCTCAGCCGGACAGTTACAGCAGGTAACTTTGGAAAGCATCAAATGGCAAGTGCTTGACTGGATTTAACCCAGTGACCATCTGAGGAAGGTCTGTGGTCCACAGGATTACCTTCCATTTCAGAGGAGATGCAAGATTTCCAGAATGCATCCTATCCCTGTTTATTCCTAAATATATAGAATATATTCCTATTACACATAGCCTAAATATATATTCATACACCTTAAAGAGGTGCACCATTTCAGCTACAAGGACACTGATTAGGAACTCCAGAAAAAGATTCCATATGGTGACATGCCAGTGTCCCACAGCCATCAGCTATGAAAACACAGCCACAGTTTTGCCCAGCTGCATCTTGTGCAGTTGTTTGCCCTAATTTCACTAAGGGAATCTTTTTGTTTTAGTTTTCACTACCCTCCAGTTAAGATACTCCTAAATAAACATCTACTCCTATGAAAAGAGATTCTAATTTGTCCAGCTCTCTCTGATTCCCTGTAAAGGAAGCAACTCACCCCTCTGCCCTCCACTGTAGTTTGGAAACAAGTATCACTGAAGTGGAATTATGCTATGACAAAACTTTCCTCTATTTTATTAAAAAAAAAAAAAAAAAAAAGAGGTCTTAAAAAGTTTTGGCGATTATTTAATTAAAAGTTTTGGAGTAGAAGAGAGCAATCATCAAGATTCCTCTCCCCACTGCTCCTGTGCTACCAGTGCCATTATTTCAATGTGAAAGGTGACACTCCACAAAAATAACCTAACATTTTTATTCTGGGCTAGAACAACAGGCCTTTTACATCCTTCCTCAGTCCAGATACTGTGTCTTCTATACGAAGGGATACCAGCCACAGCACAAATCATCTTAACCCCTTCCTGATCATCTTAACCCCTTCCTGAAGGACGTTTGTATTCTGTGAACAATTCTCCACAGAGCATCACACACCGCTACAAAAGAAGCTGGAGCGAGGAGGCGCCTCTTAGCAAGACAAGGACAGAAAAAGTTCTTCTTAAAAAGACTTCCAAGTGTTTGAATTCAAAGTTAAAATTTCATTGTAATTGCACAGTTACACCACAACCTGGGGAGCTGTGGGTGTGTCACCTCCATGTCCCACTTCTGTCAATCCTGGGGAAGGCCAATTAATACAGGTGAAGAGCAGGTAATACTTGGTTAGCCAGGATATGACCACGCTTAGAAGGTCCAGAAAGGAGTCAACAAACACCTCCAAGATACTTATTTTGTCAACCCTCTGGAGCGCACTGCTGCCTTTTCAGAGGCCTCAAGTAATACAGTTGAAACAAACCACTGAGGAGGAAGGAAATTAGTACAGCAATGGTGGTGTAGCAACCTGTTGACACTCTCTCATATACTTCCAGGACTAACATCACCAATTTTAATCACTACTGCCCGATGTCTAGGTTTAGGAAAAACACTCACTCTCTTCCTAAACAAGTTTAGAGAGTGGTGTGGGCTTAGGTATTACCTTGAAATGATGACAGGCACCACAGTGGCTTCTGACAAACTGCTCTGTCAGCAGAACCAGCTGTTTGCAATCCCAGGTGAGACACTGTGGGTTGAACGCCACATGAGCAAACAACAGCCAGCCAACCCTGAGCTCCCCCAAAGCAGGTCACTGAAACACCGGAGCAAGGGGAACGCTGTGTACGGATACCGGACCCTCGGTGAGGTGTAACACTTAAGGGCTCTATTCACAGGCACTGGGGAATGGATGTTCTTACTATAGCACCAGGGCTTTAGCGCTCAAGCTGCTTACTCCAACACTAAGGAAGATAAAGCATTAATCCTTAAAGGAAGAGGAGAGTAGGAATCCCAGCTCACCAAACGAGCGAGCAGAGCCGGAAGAGGAAGGAAAAAGAAACCAAAAACAGGCAGTGACCTAAAACACCGCCTATTAAATGCAGCTGAGACACAAACAATCCGACAAGGCGAAGTTGAGCTTCGCCACAAGCCCAAGGGCGGCCCAAGGCCGTGTGTCCCCGCAGCCCCAGCTCACCCTCCCCGCGGAGCCCCCTCCCAGCTCTCACCGCCTTTGGGCTTAGACTCCCCCGCGGCGGGCCCGGCCGAGGCGCACCGCGGCTGCTGCCCTTTGCTGCCGGCCGAGGATCCGGGCGCACCGGAGCCGCAGGGGCTGCTCTTGTCCATGGCGGGGGCTGCGGGGGTCGCGCCGGGCGGGCTCTGCAGCATCAACGGGCGCCCCGGGCGAGCGGCGGCCCTGGGCAGGGGGGCACGACGGGCGCTGGCGGAGCCGGCGGGGGCCCAGGCTCATGGCCCGCGGGGGCGACCGGCGGGGGCGGCGCAGCGCGGACTCGGCCTCCTTCATGGCGACATCTTCTCGCTGCTCCGCTCGAACCGGGGAAGGCCGCGGGAGGCCGGGCCGGGCCTGCGGGGCTCCGGGCGCGGGGGAGAGAAGAGCTGCTCACGGAGCCCCGCGGGGCCCGGCGCTGCTGCCGCCCGAGGGGTCGGCACCACCCCGGCACCCACCGGCTGCTCGGCGCCGCACCGGCCCCGGCTCGGCCGCCGCTGCCCCGTAATGGCGACGAGTCGCCCGCAGCAGTGGCCGGACCCGGATGCAGACGGGCCGGGCGGGCCCCCGGGCATGACGGGACTTGTAGTCCTGAGCCGCGCGGGGCACGCCGGGAGCCGCGGGCCGGGCCGAGCGCGGAGCCCCGAGCCCGCCCCACGCTCCCCGCCCCGCACCGGCGGGATCGCCCCCCTCAGCAGCATAGAAAATTATGTGGTATAAAATCTTTGCCATCGGTTTGTAGCAAATGACGGTAAGTTAAAAAAAAAAAAAAAGGACCTCATCAGGCCTACTTGAAGTGGTATTTTTGAACTTTTCCCTCAAAGTAAAAGGGGGAAAAACCCACAAGGCAACTTGGATCCTAAAGACATTTATTTTAACCTTTAAAATGCATTCTTGAATGCATCTCCTGATGCCTTTTCCATTATTTTAGGGATGAGAGCTTCAAGTTCTGTGGGAGAGCAATTCCCAGCTTTTAAAAAAAAAGTACGGGTGCAGCATGTAGGGACATCTTTACTCCCGTAATTCATACCATGATCTGAATGTAGAGCCCCTCACGGAAAAGCTTCACTGCTAGTTTTGTATGCACAGGCCACATGCTCTGTAACACCAGTATGATCAACAAATCCAGAAATTTGTGTTTTACACATTTCAAACAAATCCCCTATAAATATTATTTTAAGAAAAGCCTCCTAAGTGCCCTATTTTAACATCTGATTGCTCCCTCTTTAGGTCTATTATTCTTAGAATTACTGACCAAACTGTGAGTGTAGTTACAGCAGTGTTTAGATCTTCTGGATTTGAGGTGGGGGGGGGGGAACCCTCTACTTTCTAACGAAGTTGTTTCTCCACATTTGAAAAGAAATAAGAAACAGCACATGCAGTACCAGATAGAGAGTAGACAGACACAAAACTTTTAAAAGCAAACCACAACATTTTTATTAGCAAAGTAGCCTGCTGTTTGGAAAGAAAATAAATACAGCCATGTAGTTCAAATAGCGCTCAATAGGAAGGTATCAGCAGCAAACACTTGCTCTCGTTACATGAGCTGCAGTGGGTGCCACACTCAACACTGCACAGCCCGACTGGCACCCGGCAGAGCATCGCTTCAGACAGCTCCGTATCCCGCATCACAACCGCCAGACCGCACACAATGAACAGGGCACCGATAGTAAAAAACATTCAAAGCTGCAGGAGCAACCCCCTGCCAGAACACGCGGCAAGCAGCCCCGCAGGTACCGTCACTGCCGGCGCGCTCTCGGGCGCCGCTCGGCGCCACGCCGTGGCCGGGCAGCGCTGGCCGGGTGTGCCGGGCACGGGAAGGGCGCGGGCCGCGGAGGAACCCGCAGCTCCCCTCACGGCCCCCCGCGCCCCGCAGCTCCCCTCACGGCCCCCCGCGCCCCGCAGCTCCCCTCACGGCCCGCCGCGCCCCGCAGCTCCCCTCACGGCCCCCCGCGCCCCGCAGCTCCCCTCACGGCCCGCCGCGCCCCGCCGCCCCCGTCCAGCGGCCCCGCCCCCGCCGCCATCGCTCCGGAGCGCCGCGGCCCCGCCCCCTGCGTGCCGGCCGCCGGCCATTCGCCACCGCCAGGAGCGTCCCAGCGCTCATTGGCCAGGCGCGGGATGGTGGGCGGGGCGCTCCCAGCCCGGCGTGCCGCGCGCCCGCTCCCGTTCCCATGGCGACGGTGACGCCGCCGGTTCCGCGGCCGCTGCGGCCCCGGTAACCGGGGGCACCAGGGGAGCGGCTGCGGCCTGTCTCTGCCTAAAGCAATTGTAATGCTGTGGACGCTGTAATGAACAGGGAGGGGATGGACTAAAGGCCTCCCGCTGCTCCTGAAAGCGCCTTTGCTGTACAAGAGCCCGGTTCGTTCTTTCGGCCTGGTTTGCCATTAGCTCTAGTTGGTCAAGGAGCTTTGAGCCCACTCTGGGAAGAGTTGCTGAGTTTTTTCTCAGTACGATAGCTGCTGTCAGCAGAGTCTGAGGTTACTGGAAAAACACAGAGGACACTGGGCTTATCTTCAAGGCTTCACATATTTTCCTTCCCTGCGACATGTCACCAGGAGTTGGACATGGGACAGACAGATGTCCTTCGACCCAGGCCAAGGGCTACTCTAGCTCCTACTTGTCACTGACAGAGCGCAGGCCCAGCTAACCACAGCGCTCCTTGGTGACTGATGTATTTAGCTCACCTTTCAGGTATTCTGGATTTTGGAAGAGATTTCTTTTGAGGTGACACCAGGCCCCAGGAAAAGTCCAAAGCAGCACATAAACACACTATTTCACTTTTCCAGCTGTTCCCCCTTGATGCCTGGTGTGGATAGTGTTCCATGAAAGGCTATTACAATCAATCATTTATCCTCTTTGTAATGATTGTGATTTCTCTTTCAACTTCCCATTTCTCCATAGCCCAGATGGACCCTGCAGAAGCTGCTGCTGCATTTCTTTGGCATGTGTGTATCCTCTACCACAGCTGCCTGATCATACACGGGTATTTGTTTCAACCAGCAAAGAGGGTTTAATTGCAGGAGCAACCCCCTGGCAGACCCGTCTGCCAAGCAGCCTCACAGGTATTGTCTTTCCCATTGTGCCCTTAGTGCCACCACTGTCACTGGGCAGCACCAGCCAGGTGTGCCGGGGCTCAAACACGGGCTCACGTTAAGCAGCCGGTCCCTGGCTGGGAGCTGAGGCCCTGCCACCCACACTGACACACGCAGTGCCTGGAGGCTCCCAGTCCCCGCAGCTGGTGTCCTGTTGTCCTTTACTGCCAGGCCTGCAGGGGTGGCTCCACTCCATGCCCGGGATCACCTGCAGCCGAGGCCCCATCCGGATGGAGCCCAGGCCTGAGGGCAGCATGGGAACACCACGGCCCCACACAGAGCCCTGCACGCTCCCTGAGGCTGTGCTGCCCGTGGCCTGCCCAGAGCCAGCCACCCACCATCACCACAACATACAAATCAGCCAGAAAAAACAACCTGGCCGGGGTAGAACTTGGCTTTTATTCTCCAGTGCACTTTTCCAGAGACAGCAGAAAAAAGAAACAGCTCAGGTTTTGGGACAGCACATCCAGCAAAACAAGAGGGGGAAAATTATTTTATAAAAAAGTAAAATCAAAAGAATTAGAGAAGTTTGGAACACAAAGAGCTAAACACACTGTTAGTACTTGCATAGCACTAGCAGTAATTAGGAAATACAGTAGATGGCTATAAAACTTGCAAAAGCAAAACTGCTCCAACAGCTCTAGTAGCAAAGGAGGAGCCTTCTGGAAAAAAATAAATACAAGGAAGACTTTTTTGGTACTTTTCCTTTTTATATCCACGATGTAATGTCATCTGTTACAACATAATCCCTGCCATTGCCCTTGAAGATCAAGGCCTGTGTCCTCAGGAAGGCTGCAGTAACTAGTCATAGAGTCCTGCAACTGGATGCAAGTTTCTGTAACAGTCCATGGTTCTAGCCAGACTTGAAAAGAAGAATAGCGACTTGGCCGAGGTAGAAGTAGATGAAGTGCTTGGTCTCATGAGTCACGTAGCTGCCAAAATTCCGTCCCACAATGCAGTGCCAAGTGGGATTGTATTTCTTGTCAAACTCCTGCAAAACAGATTACTACAAATTAAGAACTCCTCTAATAGGTATTCACCTTCTGAGCAAGGCAATCAGAGGAAGAACAGATGCTCTTTAAGTAAGGATTATTTTATGTACATCTTATTGTTCACCTGCTGCTTAGTCAGACACAAAAAGCCCACAGCGCTTCCTAACTGAGCAGCAGTAAGTTTAAAATATTACTTTTGTTGAAGGAAAGTAGTCTTCTATTCCCCCATAATTCATAACATGATTGAATCCACAATTCTCAAGTAAAAGATTCACCATTAGTTTTGTACCTGCAGAGACAAAGCCATAATTTAGACTTCACTGTTTATCAGCAGCACAGCTACTAAACAGAAAATGCTCTGCCACATGCTCTGTAACAACAGTATGATCAATAAATCTAAGGAGTTGTGCTTTATATATTTTCAAACAAATCCTCCATAAATTCCCAGTAGTTGCAACAAAGGATATCTGAAAAGTACTAAACTCTCTTTTTAACTTTAATAGGTACTTTCTGCGTCTGGAGAAAAAAAGCCTTTCAGTATTCCGCTCACAGCAAACAAGTATTTCTTTAGCAGAAGCAATCGTTCTGCATGGATGAATTACTTCTCATGTTAGAGAAGCTTCTCCACCACAAGTATCTCAAATTTTAAAGTTACCTCCACCTCAGGTATCCTGGAGCAGAGCCCCAGGCTTTGAGTGGTACAGGAGCAGAACAGCTCCAGCTGGGTGGATAGAGAAAACTGGATAAAGAAACTGCCAGGCAACTACACCCTCCCAGCCTCAGTCCCCACTCTTCACAGAACTGACTAATAACAACATTAGGGTCTGGGGACTTATTGCTCTTTATTGGGTTTTTCCTTGTCTCTGGACAGTCCTTTTAATCTCTCATGTCGTGATTTCTGCTGACAGTTATAACTTCCTTATTTTCCAGCTTGAACCAGGTCTTGAGGCCCTTTTTCACAGTGTTAGGTAAAAGTTAATGTATCTATGTGAAAATTCACAGCTTGTGGCCTAAACCTTTATCAAACTTGGCTCCTCGTGCCAAGCAGTTAACTCCAGAGAGTTTCAGTCCAATCGGCATCAACATTTCAACAGCTCTCCGATCACTTTAACTTCTACTGACGCACTTTGATTTCTCCGTTCTCCTGAGCTGACGAAGCAGGAAATATAATCCCAACTAGATCTTTCTCATGTATTGTTAATCTTACATAAAGGATGAGACAGATGTTGCAAACAACTGATAACCAATGCCACCAGGATTTTTTTCTTTTTTTCTTATATCACTATGTAAGGATGGGTGTGATTACAGAGAATTACAGACAATTACTCTTCCCCTGCTATTTTTGATCCAGCTGGCAAGAATTGTAAAGAGATCCTTAAGATTAAATCAAATACACACGAAATCAAGAAGAACAAGCTACCTCTCAGAGGAAAACCAAAGAAGAGCTCACTAGAGTCCCTGTGTTTTGTACCAGCTCATCTGTCACAGGGACAGTCAGCTGCCACTCTGTCCTCACGTGGACAATGGGACAGTGGCAAAAGAGGCCGTAAGCAGAAAGCACTGCAAGAAAAAAGCAGGACCTAGAAAGGGCCCGTAAAGGGTGGGTAAAGGAACACATGGACATCAGCCTAAAGAGAAAGTCAAACTTGATTATCTAGCGTCTCTAGAACTTGTTTTTCTAGCGCTACTTGCCTAGCAGCATTCCCCCCAATTGATTTTTCATGTGCATAGAGATATTATGAGCACATGACAAGCTAACATCTACCTTCTTTATGTGAGCAGCGATGTCCTTCTCGATGTTGTATTTCTCCAAGGCTTGAGTTGCACATTCCACAGCATCCTGCTGCATCTCTTCCGACATGTCCGCATTTTTGATCACTGCCTTTCGATCACTCATGATTGCCTGCTTGGAGGAAAAAAAGGAAGGAAATTTAAAGTTGCAGGAGCACCTGCCACAAACACCTGCTGCCGAGCAGCCCCACAGGTATCGCCGCGCGGTGCCCCCGCCCTGGCCGGGTGTGCCGGGCACGGCCCCGACCCGAGCAGCGGCGGCTCCAACGCCGGCTCACGCTGGGCACCCGCTCCGCGGCGGGAGCCGCACACGCGCCGCCGCCCCGCCGGCCCTGCCCAGCCCCGCTCCAGCCCGGCGCCGCCCGGGAGCGCCGCGAGAGAGCGCGGCCGCTCCATCGCCCGGCCCGACGGCCCTTCCCTGCCCCGAGGGAGGCGAAGAAAGCCCGGAACGAGCGCCCAAGGGCTCGGAGCGCCGCGGGGCTGCAGGGTGCCGCCGGCAGCTGCCGGGCATGCGGGAAAACCGGCGGCGGCGGCCGGGGAAGAGCCCAGGCACGGGGGCTGCCCAGTCCCAGACTTCCCGAGCCGGACCCGACCCCTCTCGGAAGCTGCCCCTGCCCAACGCTGAAGTCGGCAACGCCTTGCCCTCACCGTCGAGCGGGCGCCGCGATATCGGCGCGGCGCGGATGCAGAGCCGGTGGCGGTGCAGGGGGCGCGGAGCGATCACGCACTCGGCTCCGCCGCCGCGGCTGTTTAACCGACCCGCGCGCGCCGCCGGCGCCTCCGAGCGCCCCCAGCCCCGCCCCCTCAGCACCGGCCGCTAGCCATTGGTCACCGCCACCGTCACCCCGAGATCTGATTGGCCTCGCTCCGGCGCTCTTGCAGGGTTTTGCCGCAGCACTTTCTTTCAGCCCGGCATGCCTTGCGGCCGTTCCCATGGCGACCGGCGGCCGCGGCGGGGCGAGGCCTTGGGCGGCCCCGGTGCCCGCCGGCCCAGCGCGGGACGGGCCAGCAGTCCTGGCTCTCGGGCCGTGCCCAGCCCTTCCCCGTCGCTTTGTTTTTTTCTTCACGGCTGAGCTGCTTGAACGCAGGAAGGAAGAAGGGGAAGGAATAACCCCGAGCGCCGGTACAGGTTGGGCGCTGACCGGCTGGAAAGCGGCTCTGCGGAGATGGAACTTGGGGTCCTCGTCGACAACAAACTGTCCCTGAGCCAGCAGTGTGCCCTGGGGGCCAAGAAAGCCGATGGAATCCTGGGGAGCATTGCCAGCCGGTCAGGGAGGTGATGCTGCCCCTCTGCTCAGGCCTCGTGAGGCACCTCTGGAGTGCTGTGTCCAGCTCTGTGCTCCTCAGGACAAGAGAGACACGGAGCTCCTGGAGCTGGTCCAGTGCAGGGCAGCACGGGTGATTAAAGGACCAGAGTATCTCTCCTGTGAAGGAAGGCTGAGGAAGCCAGGCCTGTTCAGCTTCAAGGAAAGACAACTGACAGGGGACCTCATTAATGTGTACAAATATCTAAAGGGTGGGTGTCAGAGGATGGACCAGGTCTTCTCAGTGGTGCTGAGAAATAGGACAAGAGGCAGAGAACAGGCAGAAACTGATGCGCAGGAAGTTCCACCTGAGCAAGAAGAATTTCTTCACTGTGCAAGTGACTGTGCACTGCAACAGGTTGCCCTGAGAGGTTGTGGAGTCCCCCTCAGTGGAGATATTCCAGAACCATTTGGACACAATCCTGTGCCATGTGCTCTTGGATGACCGTGCTGGAGCAGGAAGGTTGGACCGTGTGACCCACAGTGGTCCCTTCCAGCTTGACCCGTTCTGTGACTCTGTGAATGCAGCTGGTCACCGGTGTCTGTGCAGTGTCCATCCCCACTGTGGGACTCTCCCAGTCTCAGCTCTGGTAGGCAAAGATCATCTGCCACTATAGCTCAGGCTGAGAAAAATACCCAACAAAACCAAATATGAGGCTTTTGAGGGCATTCTACTACAAAGAATATAGAATTAAAAAATATTATATGAGGAAAATAGGAGAAAATCATGATGTGGTCTGATGATGGTGCTAAAAGTTCCAATATGGCAGGAAGGTCTTGGGTGAGGGAGCCCAGCTCATGCCCTGGGAATGCAGTCCCTGGGCTGATTTCAATAGCATGATATCATCTCTCCTGAGAATGGGTAAAGTAACTTCTTTGTATCTACAAAGCTGGCAGAACTCCTGGATGATTCAAATAATGTGATAAGCCGGACAGGTTTTGGGGGAGGGGAGGGGAGGGGAGAAAAGAAAGTTTCTAATGTGTCCTAATGCTCCTAACCAGAATCAAGGCATCTTTCACTCCTTGCAGTTCATCAAAACTCACAAACCCTCCCTCCTGTTCCCCACGAGGCTTCACTTTAACTGAAGTAAACTGCAACATTAGAAATCTGAAGTAAAGCTAAATAAAATAAAGTTGAAGTATTTGCAAAATTACTCAAGTACACCGCGAGGGTTGTGTTTGGTTTGGGTTTTTGGTTTTTTTTTTTCCCCGTCACATTTGTCCTCACAGCAGAGGTTCCGTCGCGCCGTGGAGCAACGGTGGCACCGGGGGGCAGGGGGCTCGGTGACCGCGTCCGGGAGAAGCGGCGGCGCCTCGGGCTGCGGGGAACGCGCTGCGGGGAACGCGCCTCTCCCGGGCCCGTGCCGGTGGGAGCAGGGGCGGGCAGAGCGCTTCTCCCGGGCCCGTGCCGGTGGGAGCGGGGCGGGCGGGGCGCCTCTCCCGGGCCCGTGCCGGTGGGAGCAGGGTCGGGCAGAGCGCCGCTGCCGGGCCCGTGCCGGTGGGAGCAGGGGCGGGCAGAGCGCCTCTCCCGGTCCCGTGCCGGTGGGAGCAGGGGCGGGCAGAGCGCCTCTCCCGGTCCCGTGCCAGTTGGAGCGGGGCGGGCGGGGCGCCTCTCCCGGGCCCGTGCCGGTGGGAGCGGGGCGGGCGGGGCGCCTCTCCCGGGCCCGTGCCGGTGGGAGCGGGTCGGGCGGGGCGCCGCTGCCGGGCCCGTGCCCGCCGCTGCCGCCCGGCGGCGCTGAAGATGGCGGCGGCGCGGCTGTGTGGGTGCCGCTGCCGGGCGCTGCTGTCCCGGCCCGCCGGAGCTCTGCGGGCGCGGCGCGGCTTGGCCGCGGGGCCGGAGATGCACTTCGGCTTCCAGACCGTGACGGAGGAGGAGCGCAGGGAGAAAAGTGAGGGGGCGGCGGCGGCGGGAGAGGGCGAGCCGGGCCCGGCCCGGAGCCGAGCTGGGCTCCCGGGCAGCCGGTGATCGTTCTCCGGAGTTCCGGGGACGTGTTTGCGGCTGGGCCCTTGTTTGAGGCGTTACCGGGAGTCTCGGTGAATAAAATAATATCGCTAATAATATCGCTGTTACTTCCCTCGGCTCGGGAAGGCTGTGTTTCTCCAGAGACCTTTGTCAGGCAACATGCTCAGTAGTTTCGATTTTTTTTTTTTCTTTTTGTAATGAGTTTTGTGGTATTTTTTCAGCTCCACATAGTGGACAGACCTCCACAGGGCAATAAAGGACAAATTTTACTTAAACATGACCATTTTTAAGTAAATTGCATCTCATTCCCGTGTCCTTTCTTTGCAGTTTATCAGGTCTTTGAAACTGTGGCCAAGAAATACGATGTAATGAATGATTCAATGACTCTAGGAATTCATCGTGTGTGGAAGGATATCCTCATGCATAAAATGAACCCTTGCCCAGGAACACTCCTCCTTGATGTTGCTGGGGGAACAGGTAAATAAATAATTTTGGTGAGTTCCATATGACAATGCCATGCTGTTTTTCAGCTGTTTGAGTCTGCTCAGAATTACGTTTCCTGCTGGGGTTTTTTTTCTCACCCTTAGCTCCCTGTCTTTAAACTAGTGAAGCATCTACTTGACTTTCCCAGAGAAGGGTTGAGAACTGTTATCTTTGTGTTTTGTAATATCTTGCTTTGAGGTTATAGTCCTGCCATGATGTGTTATGGGAAACTGTGTGAATTTGTAGAATGTCATGGACTCTTTGATTTTACTAAGTTCCCTTTTTGTCTATGTACATGTACACACGCACTCTGTCTATTACAGTATGTCTGAGGGGGTGTTTTTATAAATATATATGACTAAAAAGAAATAGTAAGTCAGTTGGATGTTCAAAGCCTTATGTTTTAACTTCCTGGAGTCAGAAAACATTCCAAAGTATGTATCTTTCCTTTGAAACAACTGCAGGTGACATTGCCTTTCGATTCATTAATTATGTTCGCTCTGTACGACAACACCAGCTCCAGAGGAAGCTCAAACACCATCAGAATTTATCATGGCAGGAAATTTTCGAGAGTTACCAGAAAGACCAGTTTAACTCACTAGGGGATTCCCAAGTGGTGGTCTGTGACATCAACAGAGAAATGTTAAAAGTTGGGAAGCAGAAAGCACAGCATCTTGGCTACTCTGAAGGTAAATGATGCATTGTACTGCGGCAGTAACGTTCCTGATAGCAAGAAATTGTAAGGGACAGAGGTTTTTTTGCTGTACATTCAGGAAGAGTGGGAGCTGTGCATGGGGAAAAGGAGCATGAGTTGCACAGTCACTGATTGTGCATTTTGTCTGCTTGCCAGTAACCTGGACATCCGTGCTCCACAGACAGACATGGTCTTGATCCTTTGGGGACTAGGAAGCAGCACAGCTGCAACTGCATCACGTACTGATAGTCCTGATGGAGGGAGTGTGGCTTTTCGTGTACCCCAACCCGTGGGAGCTTTCTAGCAAACTTGTGTTAAGTGTTTTGGCCATTGTTGCATGGCAAGATGTTAGTAATTGTCTATAGCTACACTTTGAGCAGAGATTCTCTTTCTACAACTTTGCTACAAACAAATGACAGCCAACAGTGCTTTCCACTATAATGCAGGTTTTGGGTGAAATCTTTGTGGCACACACACACTGTATGTGTAGAATGGTGTGTTGGCTGATCTGCAAAATGAACTACTCTGTCTTGAAAGATTTGCAAGTAGAGGCCAAGGTGTCTTTCCTCTAACAAAACTGCTAAATGGAAACATTTGTTTTCAATATCACTTTAAAAATAATCAAATTCTTCTAGTTCTTCTAGAATGAGTAAGTTCTAGCCTTTCTGGAGCAGTCTGAGCTGAAATCTATGACTTGTCTTTCACTACAGGCTTGTCCTGGGTACTTGGGAATGCTGAAGAGTTGCCCTTTGATGATGATAAGTTTGATGTTTACACAATTGCCTTTGGAATCCGAAATGTAACTCGTATTGATTTGGTAAGTTACTATAGTGTATCCTGACATGGGGTCCTTATGATTTTTTATTCTACAAAGGAAGCAAAGTAGGAACTCCTTTGGATAAAGGAAGATCCTAGTCTACTCCTGAAACATTTAAAATAAGTGGCATGTAGTATGCAACTTGTGTGAATAGAAAATGCAATTAAGTGTCCCACCTTTATCATAAAAAGATTTATACCAGTTGCACCCAATCCTTCCAGCTTGGCAAGGCACATAGTCTCAGGTTCCTAAGGCAAAGGGCTGCATGTTACAGTCATTTCCCACCTTCTCCTGCCCTATGGCATGGATGGATCACACATGCACAGGGCAGTCAGTCTGCATACCTCAAATCTTCCTGCAGCACCTGAGCTATATCCCACCAACAGTGGGTCCAATGCTTCCTGTCCCCTTCTGTTTCCCTGCCTGAGACAACAGAAGTGCCAGAGCAGAGTGAGAAGGAGGCAGCTGCCCCCACTGCTGCTGAACCAGCCTGTTCAGCCCACTGCTGCTGAGTGTCTGAACACTGCCTGGTGGCAGGGCTCCCTATAAAGAACAAGTAGGATTTTAATTAGGATGAGCAGTACTCTTTGTTCTGAACTATCTCTGTCCTTTGAGAAGGACGGGCTCTTGTGGGGGTGACACCTGTCTGGAGGCACCAGTTGTCTGTTTTGGAGGAGTGTGTTACAACCTTGGCAGAGCTCCTGTGGAAGGTGAAGCATTTGGATCCAAACCACCTTGAACCATATGCCTTTGAACTTAATGTGCATGTGGCTTTTCCTTGTGCTTTGTCTGCACCCTTCCAAAGCACAGGCTCTTTGCCTTCATGCATACAGCAGTCTGGTAGCAGAGCTCCCTGGAGACCTGTTACAAAACACACCCAAGCTGCCAACTCTTTTGTAGTGTTGATATTTTATCCCATAGGAACAGGACAGTTGAAGTCAAGCAAATGTACAACTTTCAGAGGTTCTGGGATACAACTCTGCTCTTGTATGAAAGAACATACAGTTTTAAACAGGATTTTGCTAGATTCTTGTCAGGTATTCTATTTTGATGCAGGATGGAATTTTCAAAGTAGCCAAAGATTTTCTTCTTCTTTCTCTTATCTTCCTGTTCTTACGCACTGCTCATCCGAAACCCAGTATCGTTCCTTCTTTGAACCTTTGGGTGTGCCTCACAGTAAAATCTTTTGATTGAAAAAAAATTATCATGCCTGTTTTTGATTTTCAGTTTCTTGTAGCTGAGTCACCTTCTCCCTTTTGTGTTTGGTCTGTAATTATAAGAGCTCTGCCAACAAACTTGCATCAACTGTGAGTAGGGAAAGAAAAGAAAATTGCAAACTCGATATCACAGTTTTGACACAAAGCCTTGTAAAAATCTATTTTTTGTAACAGCAAGAGTATTTGTGCTTTGGGTTTGTGGCACATTTGGGTTTTTTTTTAATACTTGTCTTGGGATGCTTCTCTACAGTAAATATTGCAGATTACCAGTCAGGATACTCTTCATTCCCCTCAGTTCATCAGAGTTGCATGATATTATCACATGGCATGATAATAGGCAGGTGGTGTTCTACAGAAACAAACTTATCACATCTGCTTTGTCTCAGGCACTGCAAGAGGCCTATCGCGTGCTGAAACCAGGAGGAAGATTTCTCTGCCTTGAATTTAGTCATGTCAACAACCCTCTTCTTTCCAGGTAGGAACATGGTCACGCTTTATGCCAGGTCACAAGGCTCTCTTGTTTGTACTCAGACAGAACAAAAGGTGGAGACACTTTGAGACCACGTCTTGGTGCACTTTTAAAGTGAGCTACAGATTGCATAGCATAGTGGCACAGAGACCAGCTCGTGTTGGAGAGGGTTTAAATTTGTTTCTATCAATCTGTATTTCCCATCTCTCTGTGCAGGCTCTATGATCTCTACAGTTTCCAGGTTATCCCTGTTCTGGGTGAGGTCATTGCTGGTGACTGGAAGTCTTACCAGTATCTGGTGGAGAGCATCCGACAGTTCCCCCCTCAGGTAAGACAGGATTTCCCTAAATTCACTAACACACAAAACATAATTCCAACATAATCTTGTGGCCAGCTGGCTTACGGGCCTTCAGGTTGTTAATACTCATGGCACTTATTTTTCAGGAGGAGCTGAAGGCAATGATAGAAGATGCAGGCTTTTTCAAAGTGGATTATGAGAACTTGAACTTTGGCATTGTTGCCATTCACTCGGGTTTCAAACTGTGAGTCTGGGTAGCAAAACACCAAAAGTATAATTTTCATGAGGGATATGAAAGCTGTGGAATTTTAAAGGTATCAAAAGGAGTTCTAAGTTGTGCAGCAGATACTTGCTCAGGAGCTGGGCTCAGATGAACACAAGTTACCTCTCCCCACCAAGAAACCTGTGGAGTGACTCCAGTGGTGGTTCTTACACTTGCATTTCCCTTCAAGTGCAATGTAAAGGATGTGGCCAAAACTGAGCAGTGCTGACAAGTGAAGCAAGTTGGCAGTGGGTGTGGATAAAGACACTGACTGATTAGTCTCCAAATAAGATGCCTTTCTTTTTACTAAGCTTTAAAGGAGGATATTATACTTGTGAGAAGTAACTTGGATTTATGAAGTAACTATGGACTTTCATGAAGCTGTTATTATCTTTGTCATGTGGAGTTTAGGGATTTTTTCCCATGGCTCCTTCTTTCAAAGGCGAATGAAGGCTTATGAAATAAAAGGGCTCCGCATCAACTTTTTCCACTTAAATCAGTCTTGCAAGAAGGTTTCCTAAGAAAGGATGGATTTGGGGTGTGGGAATCGAGGTGGGGATGTTCATCCTTCATTCACATGGCAATAAAGAGGGTAATTCAAGAGGGCAAAGGGATAAACTTGTTCCAACGGTTTTATTAGCAAAGAAGCCATCTTTTGAAAGAAAATAAATACAAGGAAGACATTTTTGCTTTTCTATATAGCCACAATGAAAATACCAGCCGCTACAGCAAAATCCCTGACCATTAACAATGCAATACAAGACCTGATGATCAAGATGTGTTTCCCCAGGAAGGCTGAAGGTGGGAATCAGTGTGCAGTCCTGTACCCAGGTGCAAGTTTCTGTAACAGTCCATGGTTCTAGCCAGACTTGAAAAGAAGAATAGCGACTTGGCCGAGGTAGAAGTAGATGAAGTGCTTGGTCTCATGAGTCACGTAGCTGCCAAAATTTCTTCCCACGATGCAGTGCCACGTGGGATTGTATTTCTTGTCAAATTCCTACAGAACAGAGAATTAGAAAGTCAGCATTTTCATGGTAATTATACTAATATTGTCTAACAGTTGGGGAGGTTTTTTGGCAATGATTTGTCACTTGATAACAAGTATCACTTTTGGAAGAAGGCAATTAAAGAGCAGCATATGCTCTTAAGCACAAAGATCATCTGTCACTTTATAACTCATCTGCTGCTTAGTCATACCAAAAAAAAAAAAAGTGCTTCCAAGTAGAGCAGGAATAAGCTTAAAACATATGTTTGGGGAGGTAACTTTTCTCCTACAGTCATGCCATGATCTCAAACCGTAACTTCTAAGAATTTGTCTGCTTATTCTGAATCTCCAATGAAACTGGTATTTTTCTATATTGGCTTATATTTCTGAAGCTAATGGACTCCGTTAGCTTTTTATTTTTGCAGTAAGGATGTTGAAAGGACACTTGATGGAAAATTCTCTGCCATATCTGTGACACCTGGTCATGAGATGATGATGTGACATTCTGCTGTCAGGAGCCTGCTACAAATAAACTCCTGTGTGCAGGTCTACAGTGAGCAAACCCATGCAGTCAGTGGATTTATACTGCAGTACCTAACAGCTATCAGCTGAAGAGATTTTTGTGAGGACATGGAAGTTTCTGTTCTGCTTAACCAAACCCTTCAGCTCCTTGCAGCTCAGTCAGGCTCCCAGTAGGAGTCAAGAGAGAAAATGTGACAAACTGTAAGCTATGAACCATCTGTTCAGCATTAGCATGAACAGCTTGTCTTACATGTGGTGGGAAAAGGCAAAAAACCAGACCCACTTATTACATGGTCGGCAAAGCACCATTCTTTAAATAGGCTGCACAGAGCCCGTGTCTTGTACCAGCTCATCAGTCACAGGGACTGTCAGCTGCCACTCTGTCCTCACGTGGACAATGGGACAGTGGCAGAAAAGGTGTAGGCATTACAAGAGAAAAGCAGAAGAACCTAGAAAGGTCCACATAAAGGGTGGGGAATGGAACAGAAAGAGAGAAAGTCTAACTTGATTATCTGGTGCCTCTAGAACTTGTTTCTCTAGAGCTACTTGCCTAGCAGCGTTCTCCCCAATTGATTTTTCATGAGCACATGACAAGCCAACATCTACCTTCTTTATGTGAGCAGCGATGTCCTTCTCGATGTTGTATTTCTCCAAGGCTTGAGTTGCACATTCCACCGAGTCTTGCTGCATCTCCTCTGACATGTCCGCATTTTTGATCACTGCCTTTCGATCACTCATGATTGCCTGCTTGGAGGAAAAAAAGAAGGAAATTCAAAATTGCAGGAGCATCTGCCACAAACACCTGCTGCCGAGCAGCCCCACAGGTATCGCCGCGCGGTGCCCCCGCCCTGGCCGGGTGTGCCGGGCACGGCCCCGGCCCCGGCCCGAGCAGCGGCGGCTCCAACGCCGGCTCACGCTGGGCACCCGCTCCGCGGCGGGAGCCGCACACGCGCCGCCGCCCCGCCGGCCCTGCCCAGCCCCGCTCCAGCCCGGCGCCGCCCGGGAGCTCCGCGAGAGAGCGCGGCCGCTCCATCGCCCGGCCCGACGGCCCTTCCCTGCCCCGAGGGAGGCGAGGAAATCCCGGCACGAGCGGCCAAGGGCTCGGAGCGCCGCGGGGCTGCAGGGTGCCGCCGGCAGCTGCCGGGCATGCGGGAAAACCGGCGGCGGCGGCCGGGGAAGAGCCCAGGCACGGTGGCGCCGCCGGGACACGCGGGGTCCCTGGATGGCGGGGTCTCCGGAGCCCCGTGCCTCACCGTGCGGGCGCTGCGGGACCGGCGCGCTCTGGAGCGGACGGCGCGGGCTCTGCTCCGTGCGCGCCTCGCAGCGCCTATGCCCCGCCCCCTGCGCGCCGACCGCCCCCATTGGCCGCCGGCACCGCCTCCCAGGCGCCCATTGGCCAGCGCTGTCGGTCCGCGAGCGCCCATTGGCTGCGGTGCGGCGCCCGGCCGGGTTTTCCTGCGGCGTTGTCTTGCGGCCCGGGATGCCCCGCGCCGCGTCCGTTCCCATGGCAACCCGCGGGCTGCGGGCAGGGAACGGGAACGGGCGCGTGTTCTGGGATCGTCACATGGATTTGGGCTGTGTATGGAAAGCTTCCCGTCCTGACTCCCGTGCTGCTGGCCTGCTGCGCCGGGGGGCGGTTAGATTGTATATTAGGAGGAATTTCTTCGCAGAACCGGTGATTAGACACTGGAAGGGGCTGCCCAAGGGAGGCGCGGGGTTCACTGTCCCTGGCGCTGTTTAAGGAAAGACTGGACATGACACTGAGTGCCGTGGTCTGGTTGACAGGGTGGCGTTTGGTCACCGATTGGACTCAATGATCTGAGGTCTTTTCTAATCTAATTCTGTGATTCTGTGTGGCATCACCAGGTGATCCTGGGTAAAAAACTTGTTCCTTGAAGCTCAGTCTCCAAGGCACTGTAAAGTGTCCACCAGCTTCTGTAAAATGCCTTTCCATAGGTCATATGTGGGCACCAAAAGCCATTTTATTACTTGCCGCAGCCTGGATCACAGAGATGCTAAGATTAACTAATAACAGACTTTGTTTCTCTTTGGAACAAGCTCTTATTGGGAATATCCCTTTCAATAGTATGTGATATGACTGACAGAACACTGGGATATTACCTAGGGCAGCTGTTTCAGCAATATGCCCTTTACTGGGAGTGAAGCCCACCCATGTCAAAGGAAGGAGTTCCACAGCTTCTGAGTGGCACTTGATCACCTGTGCTGTTCACTTGTCTGTTTTCAGTTGTGTCTTTTCAAGTCACACTAAGTGACCTCTGATAGAAATCCCTGACCCATGTTTACTGGTTATGATCAAGTCAGCTGCAAACTGTGTTCCTTTAGAGAACCAAATCTATCAGACTTCTTTGCCACCTTTTGCAGACCTCACTATTTCTGCAACTCTTGCCTTTTTTTGTTTGTTTGTGTTTGGTTTGGGGGTTATTTTGGCTGGTTGGTTGGGTTGGTTTTGTTTTGGGTTTTTTTTTTTTTTTTTTTTTTTTTTTTTTTTTGTTGTTGTTGTTGTTGTTGTTGTTTCAATGAAGCAAGATGTTTTGGTAGATCCTCGGTGCTCTGTTTTCTTAGTTTCTCCCTCCCTGGGGCACTTTCTGCTTACACTTTTGTCAGCAGATAGAGCATTGCTGTTGAGTCTTCCACAGCTGATCTGTTAATAACAGGCCTCTGAACCATGTCTACAGCAAACAGCACAGGATGATTTAAAAGAGGTTTTTAAATACTGGTTGACAGGACTCCCATTTCCTTGTAGAAATTTTTTAAAAACCCACCTCTAGAGCAGTCATTCACCTCACCTGCAATGTAAAAATTCTGCATATTCATAAATAGTTACCTGCTCAGTGTCATTCAGAGCAAAAGCAGCATAACTGCAAGCAGCTCTTAGCTTTTGCAAACTCTAAGGCAACCTCAGAGGAATACACTGCCCCCAGAAATACAGAAACTGCATAACGTAATACTTTTGTCACTCTAGAATATCTCAGGAATAATTCCTGACTCCCAGGTTTTAGCATTCCAATTAGAGATACAGTTCACAACTTTGCTCGTGTGCTACAAACATGAAGAAGTTTTAAATGGTCTTGGGGCCACAGTAAGTGATTAATTTCCAGAACCATGCTCAGTATCTGCAGCACTCGCAGTAGTTCTTTGAGTACTGGACAGTTTTGTGCTGACAGAATGGAACCATTTAACAATCTTCCAAGTGCTCCCACTGAACTTCAGAAACACCCATGAATCTCTGAGGAGGTGGTTGTGTTTGGTAGCTGCAGGCAAATTTCTCTGCATTTATTAAGAAATGGTTTGCTGAAGGAACAATTGTGATGACGACTGCAGGAAATGTCAGTGTGGGTGAGACACACATTGTTAATGGGAAACATTAAAGCCTGGGATACATCAGAGTCCTACTTGTTAATCAAGAGTATAAAAGTACAGTTTCCCTCAGGACAGAGCTGCGGGGAAAGGCAGAACAAATAAACACAGGAGATGACAGCTGGGGTAGAGGAGGTGCTGAAGGAAACTGGTAATGCTAAGGTATCTCATGAGACTGCTCTCCCACTTTAGGCTGTAAGCACTTTTCACCAGGTGGTTTTTATGTTGCACAACCCATCACTGTACTAACAGAGTTTTTTCCTGGGGCTCCTAGTTAATACCAAAACATGAAATAATCATTATTAGCAATGAAACAACTTCCATCTTCTTTTTCTTTTCATAAAGGCGAAGAAATCTACACATTGAAATTGTCTTTGTAAACCTGGGATTTATATGCAAGTGCTTCCAATCTAATTTTGTATCAACAGCTTTGCGGTGGTGGAAAAATGTCAGCAGCTCCAAGTGGGGTTATCTCCATGGTCTCCAGAGAAACTGGATCCATTTACTGAGTGCTGCAGTCAATGCAGGGGAACCAGCACATGAGGGGTCTCTCTCCCTCTCTCCAAGTGCAGCCAGGGCCCAGGGGGGCTCAGCACCACCAAGGTTAGACCCACTGAGGCACTGACATGCCCCACAGGCAGCTCATCTGCCCTCTGTGAGCTTTTCTTTTTGGTGGTTGCAGGTGTCTGAGTCAAGGTCGTAATTCCCTCATTTGTGGTGAAGTTGCATCAAACCCCTTCATTAAGGAGATGTGTGTTTTCCCCTTTAAATGCAGCTTGGGCTGCAGGGAACAAGCATCAGGCAGTCTGTTCTCCCACTGGAGTGTGTGGGAGCAGCACTGAACTGGCAGTTTTAAGTTTAGCCTGTGCTGCATTGGGAATGTGGGATCATCTTGTCCAAATTGTTCGTTTAGTTGTTGCCTTTAAATAGTTACTTGATGCTATTTTGGGTTAAAAGCTCTGGCAGCCATTCAGCTCCCTCCCAAATTCCTCTTTCTTTTTCTGTGTAAATAATACTGTCCCCGTTCTCTCTGATGGTCAAAAGAAGAGGCCAAAATGCATAAATCAAGGGGGGACTTCTCAGAGTGGGAATTACCTGATATGATGATTGTGGTGTTAATCATAGTTATTGATAGATACTTGAAGCCTTTCCTTGTTATGATTTCTCTACACATCTTAAATTACTTACAGGCTGAGCTTCTATGTTTGTAAAACTTCAGCATTTGCAGGGTCTCGATCTTGACAAGTCTGAGATTAAAGCAATAACACAGTATTACAGCTCTGCAGAGGATTGGATTAGTGATGTTAAACACAGGCTTTATTTCAATACCCTTGAAAGAATTCAAGTATCATAGTAATTACATGTTTTATGGATCCTAGGTGAGTATATTATGGATGTCTAAACAAATAATGAGGTAATTGCACAATTAAGAGTGGGACAAGGTTTTGCTCTCACCTCCAGACAGCAAATTCCCTTTGCCAAATAAAAGCACCCAGGTCATCTGCCATGCTGCTGTCCAGCTTCAGAGACACTGAACATTTCAGCAGCACTACTAAACTTTTACACTCACTTTCTTCTGTCTTGCAAGTGCTCTTCTTCTGACCAAAACACATGCCAGGGTGTTTCAGCTGTGACTGCACAAAACTTCATCTTCCCCAAATAAAATACTGAAAGGGCATTTAGGCTCCGGGCTGTCACTGAGAGCCCTGCAGAAAAGTCTCTCGTTCTTCCAGCTTTGGTAAAGGGATGTTACCTGAGAGAAAACAAAAAACAAGTTGTGTGAGACCAGCTCTAAGTTACCTTGTGGGCAGCACACCTTGGCATGGAAGTGTTTCTCCAGTTTACTCCATGTACAGGCTGCCTAAATATCCTGAGAAAGCCAGGGAAGTGAGTCCTGCCTGGCCTCCTGTAAGGAGTTTCTCACTGTCTGCAGGAACTTCAGAGTCAGGTCAGCCTCTGTGCTGCTTCTGGACCAATAAAGTACACATTGTTTTACACAGATGGCTACAGTAATTTCTTTTACTGCTCCCTATTATTGACTGGTATTTCTGAAAGTAAATGCAGCTATGGGGTTGTTTTCTTCAGGTGAGATTAAGAGGTTTTTATAAGCAAGTCAATACCTGGTGGAGCTACAAAATATTCCTCCACTTTCTCTCTGGCATTTTCCAGCAGTTCTTTGGTGCAGTTGCCTTCTGTCACATCATCTTCTCTGAGGTACAGACACCTGAAGGACAAAGATTACTGGTTGTCTTCAAGCTGTTCTGTGAATACGAGGTAGGAAGGGTGCCTTATCTCTAAATCTGGTGTTGGTTTCTTAAATAAACACTCAGGCAGGCACTGGAACATTGTGAAGCATCCGAAAATGGCACTGGCAGGCATTTGAGGAGCAATGTGACAGTTAAGACAGACTGAAGAACCGAAGTTCAACTTTGCTTTGCTCACACATAAAAATTACATGTGCCAATGACAACTTTCCCCCACTCAGAACCCCAGGAAGACGTTTTGAACAAAGGGGTCACATGCATGGTGATTCCCAGGAAGAAAAGGTCACAGGAGCAAGCAGTTTGATGCATTAACAAATAAAAGGAGGCTGCTGTGATTCACCACCTGTCCTCCAGCACTGAATCCATGGGTTCCACGCCATCGGTGTTTACTTCATGAAGCTGATCTGCAAACTGGATCGCTTTCTGCAGCCGCTCCACGCCCTCCGAATCCCGGAAATCCACTAGGGCCAGGTGCTCCAGGTGGTCCAGCACTTCCACCGACACTTTCTGCTGCACAAAAGCATCAATACGGACAGAAGAAAAAAAAGTCAAAAATTAGCACGTTTAACAGCGCTACTTTTTTTTTAATGAGAAACTTGCTACGCGTCAAAACCGGAGTTTACAAAGAATCCTGAAGTCGTTAAGGCTGGAAAAGACCTTTGAGGTCATCAAATCCAGACCAGCGACAGGGAGCGGCAGACTGCTGTTCCCTCTCTGGGGAATTACCGGGTGTTTTACCCCGTGCCCGCTGTCCGCCTCGCGGGGGGCGGAGCGGCAGGTCCCGAGCGGGCTCTGGGGGGTTTCCCGGAGCGGTCCCTGCGGCGGGTGCTGCCCGTGCTGCCGGTGCCGGTGCCGGTGCCGGTGCCGCGGGAGGCCCCGCCCGGCGCGGAGCCAGGGCCCGAGCAGCAGCGCGCGCATGGCGGCCCCGCCTCACGGCCCCGCGCGCGCGCCGGATGTGCGTCACTGGCGGCGCGCGCGGCGCGGCCCGGCCCGGCGGCGGCGCGATGAACAGCGTGGGCGAGGCGTGCACCGAGCTGAAGCGCGAGTACGACCAGTGCTTCAACCGCTGGTTCGCGGAGAAGTTCCTCAAGGGCGACAGCGCCGGCGACCCCTGCGGGCAGCTCTTCAAGCGCTACCAGCTTTGCGTGCAGGTGCGTCCGGCCCGGGCCGCCCTCGCTCCCTGCCCCGAGCAGCCTTCCCCCGCGCTGAGCCTTTCTGCCGCCGGCCCGGCACCCCCGGCAGCCCCGGGCCTCGCCAGCCGCCCCAGCGCAGCGCTGCGTTTATCTCGCCCCGTGTCTGTTGGTCATGACATGAACATTTCACGGGCGTCTCCTGTTTTTATTGTACACGACTTCTTAAGGCGGATCTGTAGACTGCAGCACGATTCTGTTAGACTGTAGTGCAGTGAGTTCTCGGTTCATCCTTCAGCAGCTCCAGCATTGAAGCTTTATTCAAACGAGCCTTTAAGACTACTTTTTCTAGATCACTTGTCTTTTAGATCATTTCTATTCAGGCAACAAACGATAGGACAAGAGATTACAAACTTAAGGTTTAGGTTGGACATTAGGAGGAGTTTTTTCTCAGGGTGATCAGATGTTGGAATGGGCTGCCCAGGGAGGTGTAGTCAGTGTTTAAGGACAGCTTGGGCATGGCCATGGTCTGGTTGACTTGGTGCCGTTACTCATGGGCCATAGGTTGGGTTGGACGATCTCAGAGGTGTTTTACAGCCTCAATGATTCTGTGGTTCCGTGTTTTGTACCAAAGAGAACATCGTGTAGCCCTATAAATAAGTGCTGAATTTAATTATTTGGTTTTCTTCTTTTCAGAAAGCAATCAAGGAAAAGGACATACCCATTGAGGGCCTGGAGTTCATGGGCCCAAATAAAGGAAAAACTGAAAACTCCTCTTGATGTTGGCTGGATGGGTGGAGTCACCAACAGGAACCTCTGGACTAAGCACCATCACCGGGTGTGCCACAGGTGCCACCTGGAGAAGACCTTTGTTAACAGCTGTCTAGGAAGTGACAAATGTTCTCTGCTTGTGAAAACAAACAGCTAAAAGAAAAGAAAAGAAAAAAATCCTGTGCTAACTGCTGCCTCCTTGCCAGTGAATCTTGGTGGTGGTTCAGCATCTGATGGCTTAAAAATCCATGTGAGCTGACTTCTAACTGAATGTACTCTGTGCTGGGGGAATGCTGGTTGGAGTGGGCTGGGATGGGTTCTTGGTGACTGATGTCTCTTGGTTATTTATCCAGCACTTGAAAGTGTTTAAAAAGAATGTGAAGGGGTGGATGTACTTTCTGTCATCTCTATGCTGCTGAGTTTTGGTGATGAAATTCGTTTCATGTAATCCTAAATGCTGAAGGGCTTAAGCACTGTTTTGTATCAGCCACAGAGCTGGTTTAAGAGCACTACTGGACCTGCAGCAGCTTGGCCAAAATAAATACAACCAGGTTCTATTTTGTTCAAGTAGGTGACTGTGCAGTAGAGTCTGATTGTGACCCCAGGAGGGATGGAAGTGGCCTGCTCAGCAGCTGAAGACTTTTAATGCAGAGGCTACTTCAGCCTTTTCTGAGGCACTGACACATCCGTGAGCTTTAATAATCTCTCCTTTAGCATTACACGTTTCTGTGGTTTGATCCTCACAGGGATGGGGCAAAGCTTGCCCCTCTCCTTGCACCAACACAGGTAAAAAAGATATAATGGACTGGGGACAAAAGATAACTTCATAATTCTAGAATTACAGTGAGGAAAAAAAGAAAGCTTCACTCTCTGCTTTTAATTACTACTTATTATTTAAAGATTCTACTTTAAAAAAAGAAAAAAAAGGTAAAAAGGTGCAGTTCTGTAACATTTTAGCTGGTCGGTCTGCACCACAGCCCCTCACAGCCCCCAGAGCCTGTGTCCTGTGGGCCTGGTGCAGAGGATCAGGAAGTGCTGCAGCCTGAGGCTGTTGTTCCTGTGCCAGTCAGAGCCAGGTGAGCCACGCTCCTGTCCTCAGGTGCAGAGAGCTCCTGCAGCCAGCACAGGGCTCAAATACAGCACTGAAAAAACAGGCTCTTGGCAAACTGCCACGGCTCTAAGGGAAGGATCTATAAATAGCACTTTGGAGACAGTTGACTCTGTAGCTTTTCTTTTTTAAGGAATAACACACAAAACCAGTTTGCTTTTCTACGATATTCATGTAGGGCTAAATGTAATGTGACTTTGTCAGCTTTAAAACAACTCTGCCCATCAGTGCCTTGTACTTTCAACACAGGAAAACCTCTCTCAGCAATCTTTTACTGGTAAGCAGACAAAAAATCTCATGGAAACATGGGGAAGGGCATCCTGCTGTGCCACTTTGAGATTCTCTCTTGCCATCCATCACTGCTTTCAACAGCGAGATGCCAAAGCAGCTGCTGTGTTCTGCATTTTGGGAAGAGCCACGTTAATGACAGCTGAGATACAGCTCAGTTTCACATTATGCAAAAAATATAAAAGTTATAGTAAGAACTGGAAAATGGTTTACTTGTAGTGAGCAAAACCTTGAAAATGAAAGCTGTACTGGCTCAGGCTGTTGGCTCACTGATCCCTTCTGCTCCAAGCAGCTCCTGCATGACACAATACATGCTATACAGACATAAGCACTGGAACCAAAACTGTGTTTTCTTCTGCAAAATCTGTGTGAGAGACCTCGTACAGGCTGCAGCTTTGTGGAAAGCAGAGTGGTGAGCAAGATAGGTGCTGATGTACCTGAAAATTTGAGAGCTGAAGGTGAACAGTGTGAAGGCAGAGCTTAGCTCCACATCTTTGCTGCCCTGTGCCAGAAGGGACCAAGAGAAAATCACCTTCATGACTATTAATAAACATTGCAAAAGCTGATAATGGAGATTGTGCTTCAGTATATACTGAATTTTAATCTATGTTGTTCTGGCTGTGAGTTTAGTCATCAGTTAGACCAGACATGAAGAATATGAAATTGATTCCTGTCCTGTGCCAAATGCATTCCTGTTGTTCGTGTTACCTGACACAGGAACATGTGTTACTACTCAGGCAGTCAAACCCCTCTGCCCCTGCACTCTGTCATGGGGGAAACCTTAATGCTTTATGCAAACGCTGACCCAAAAAAACTCCTGAGGATTCAGGTAAGCAAGTCAAATCCCAAATTCACGTTCAGAGTTGTTTATTTAAAGGGCCCCATCACAAGTACACACAGGGCTACACCAGCACTCAGCTTCATCGCAGAAGAAACACAGAGTTTCTGAAACTGTGACCCCAGAAATGATGGCTCCCCCTCAACATTCTGGTTCAGGATGGGCAGAGCCAAAGCTCTGGCTGTTGTCAGGATCTTGGTTTTAATCTTCATAACCAGTTGGCAGAGCGTTCACGTGGGGGTTGTGAAACAGAGTTTTATTCCCATCACCCCAGGGGAAACGCTGTTGAAAGAAGAAAGAAAATAAGCCAGTGGCAGCTCCTGAACAATCCCTGCAAGCACCTGAAACCAAGAACAGGACCGACTCAAACATCAATTCTCCCAGGCAGTTAGTGGCAGGACAAGAGGAAATAGCCTCAAGCTGTGCCACAGAAGGTTCAGGCTGGACATCAGGAGGAATTTCTTCACAAAAAGGGTTACTAAACATTGGGACAAACTGCCCAGGCTGCTGGGGGCACCATCCCTGGAGGTGTTTAGGAACAGACTGGATGCCATGATCTGGTTGACAGGGTGGAGATCAATCAAAGGCTGGACTCCATCTCAGAAGACTTTTCCAACCTAAATGATTCTGTGATCACTCAGCTTGACAGGCTGGTGAATTAAGCAAGCTGGCTCCCAGGATGTAGGAAGCAAGAGCTGGAAAACTCTCTCCCTTAGCTGGGAGCCAGTCTCTACACAGCACAATCTTTGCTCTTTCTTAAACACTCTGCTGTATTACAAGGACCCCAATTTCGACTATGTGGCATCTTCACTGCTGCCTTTTATATCTGAATTACTTTAAGGACAGCAGCTCTAGGACTGAAGCATTTTTTAGCGAGGCTTTAGGAGGATCACTCTGGGGTGGGAAGGCCTGTGAATATCATGGGTACTTCATGAGAGCTCTGACAAACTCTTACTGCCTCAGAAACAGCCATGAGTTGGTATCACAGCCCCCTCACGTAGCAGTCGAGAAAGGAAAAGGTGCTGTGGCAACCTCAGAGGAAGCTCTGCAGCCGGGGAGGAGAAGAGGGCCGTAAAACCCGCGGGCACAAGTACCTTGGTCCTGATGCGGAGGTGAGGGTAGGGCACGAACTCGGGCCGCTCGTGCTCGTGCTGTGCCTTCAGGTAGCAGTTCAGCATGCACACGCCCACGCCGGGCAGCGCCACCACGAAGCTCAAGGTCTTCCACATGCGGGCTGGCCGGGGCAGCGACGAGAACAACAACCAGGGCTGCCATTAGCGACACTGACCTGCCAGCGCCCCCCACGCCATCAGCGCACTAACGGGACGCCACCGAACCCTGCGGCCCACGCCCTCCCCGTCTGTAACAGGGGTCCGGGCTCACGGTTCCAGCCCCGGCGGGGGCTTCCACCGAGCGCCCGCCACGCCCCGCTCCCGAGGCGAAGGGCACCGGCTGTCAAGGGCAGCGCCGCGCCGGCCGCGGGCCCCGGCTCCGCCCTCGCCCCGCAGAGCCCCGTTACCTCCGCCCTCCTCGTGTGCCGCGGCCGCCGCCATGCCGCGCGCAGGCAGGGAGCGCGGGGCGGCGGCGCCGAGCAGCAGGCGGGACACCCGTCCGAGCGCCGCCATGTCCTCCTGTCCCACAGCGGGGCCGGAACCGGAACCGCGCGCGGCGGAACCGCGGGCAGCGGCGGCCGCGCTGACCTTGAGCGGGGCGCCCGCGCGCATGCGCCGCCCTGCCGGGAGGGGCGGGGCAGCGGCGTCGCGCGGCCGAGGGGCGGGGCAGCGGCGTCGCGCGGCCGAGGGGCGGGGCGTTGGCGTCACGCGGCTGAGGGGCGGCCCGCCGCCATCTTGGGGCCGAGCGCGGAGCGAGCCCGGGCGGGGTTGGGGAGCTCGGTGTGGGGGCGGTGACAGAGCCGCAGCCTCGCCTGGCTTGGAGGTGACCGCAGAGAGCATTGTGTCCCTGCTATGACCGAACGCTACCGTGTCGGCCAGAGCATGGCACTCAGTGCCTTACCCAGTCTTTCCTGGAACACCTCCAGGGACGGTGATTGCACCACCTCCCTGAGCAGCCCATTCCAATGTCTGATCACGCTTTCTGTGGCGAAATTACTCCTGATGTCCAACCTTAGCCTCCCCCGGTGCAGCTGGAGGCCGTTTCCTCCTCTCCTGTTGCTACTGCCTGGGAGAAGAGGCCGATCCTCACCTGCCTACATCCTCCTGTCAGGTAGAGAGGGATGAGTAGTTCAGAGAGTGAAAAGTCCTCGGGCTGTGGGGTCAGGGAGAGCGCTGCGGAGGTCCAAGGCCTGAGGGGATCAAAGGGCCCCTCAAGTGGTGCGCTTCTGTTACCACTAATGTGTTTTTAATTACATGGATTCCTGGGATGATTCTACTGAAATAATAACATCACTTGAATGAACACAAGATCTCCAGAAAAAAAAATACAAATATCTAGGTTCTCTTCTGGTTCTTTACTAGGGCCTGGTGGTAGGCTGTTTGACTTTTGGTGTAGGTGGACAATACATTTTTTAGCACTTAAAACCCCACAGCGAAAGGAGAGGATTCCCATGGTGCACATAGAAACTAACAGTAAAAAAGCAAAGAAACTGAATTGAGCTTTTGGGAAGGATGATGGTAGGGGCTGGTCTGAGAGGAATGACATGAAGGAATTGCGTTTTACTCCAAACAAGGTTGCTGTTGGAAGGAGGAGGTTGGTTGGTCATGTGCACACCTCGGTCCCATGGACTTGGTCACCTCTCTGTTGCCAAGACCAAGGAATGCAGCGTGGCATGGCTCTAAAACGGTCGGGAGATGTGTTTGCTGCTGGGGAACAGGATTTCTTTCCCCATTTTCCCTTGGAGCAGGGCTTGTGTCCAATGCACTGTGTAATATAAAGGAATGGTAAGATGGCCAGAACCTTGGAAGGCTGTTGTGAAACACACCTTGGCATAAAAATATTGCTCAGCTATTTTCCTTATCTGGGCACTGTAAACTGTTAAAAGTGCTTTGGTTTCTTTGTTCTTCTCTTATTTTTTTTAAATTGCAATTATCTCTTCCTGTACTTTGCTTTTGTATGATTTTATTTTAAAAATTGCTTTAAAGACCGCTTTGTTTCCGTACTGAAAGAAGTTATTCCCAGGTACTGTGTGTACCTGCACAAGTGTTCTGTCATCATGGACATGATGCATTTTGTACAAAACAGCCCTCAAACCACTGGGGCTTGCCGTGTGCACACACACCTGCCGTGCTAAATCCACACTGGAGGTAGATTTTGCCTTTCCACACCTTCAGCCTTTGGACTCAGGCTTATGAGATGTCTAACGTATCAGACTTTTAATATAAAAGGAATTTGCATGTAGATTTTTGGGGGAAACAGAAGATCTGAGAATTACTTGGTACAATATTTCAGTGATGAAACTAAGTTCTGTATCCTGAAGCAAATTTATAGCAGGAGCTATATAACAAAACTACTATTATATATATAACTATATATTATATATGTAACTATATATAACAAAACTACTCTTGTTTGTAGCAAAAAAAAAAACTTTAGGTAAGCAACAGACACTAATGTTTACAAACAAGAGAAAACAAAGAATCGTCAAAATAAACATCTGTCTAGGATGAGGAAAAATTCTAAAATAAAACAGGTTTGTGAGCTGTGCTGCTGCTGCAGCAGCCTCAAAACACAAGCTGCAAGTGTTAACAGGAGGTGAAAGCAGCCAAGGTTTGCTTCTCTCAGGTTCTCCCTGACACCTTTACTCCTCTGACAGTCTGGAAGATGCCCTTTGGAGAAGGCAGTAGTGGCACCTCTGAGCACAGCTGCCCCAGGAGCTCACCCGTGTAGCTCTGAGGGGCTCGTGGAGAGCAACTGGAAATGGGGTTTAAGGCTGTCCTGAACCCGAGTGTGGTAGCAGGTTCATTGCAGTCTGAGTTACGCTGGTTTGAAATGGGTCTGTCTTAGTCTCCATCGTGCCAACAGCTGTTATTAATCTCTGTATGAGGGGTATCAGGAGTCTGGTGGGCCTGATTCACATCTTTAAATGTAAATTAGGAGTGACTGCTGCGAGACACAAAAGATTCCATGCAAATAATTTCTTTCAGCTGAGGGAAGACAGGCAGGTATTGAAAGAAACCTGTATATTTTGAGAGTATTGCGAATACTGTTTTGATGTAGTTGTAAGAAACCTGTTTAACTCTACAATATGTGATGGTTATTATCACTGTGATGATTGCAGTCCTGACAGCACGTGTTTTTACAGAGCTGTGTGGAAAATGAGGGAACAGTCAGCTCTGGCTCTGCAGCTCTGACTGAATAATTGATCCATGGCACGGGAAACCCTTTTGTACTCACTACTGTGCCTTGCAGAGAGAGTTTCAGGTGGGATTTCCCCCCAGGTGACCTATCTGAGAGCCTAGAGCTTGATTTAGAATATACCTTATCACCTTTAAAAATGGCCTAAATCCAACATTTAGAAACATTTTCATCAGGTACATTTTTACAAAAGATCCAGCATCCCAGGAACTTTTTGGGTGCAGAAATGCTACAGAGTTAGCTCTGAAAAGGGAGAGGAAAAAATATATATAATATATGTATAATATATGTATGTACGAAGGTCTGTAAAGTGGTAGTAGCAAGTCACTGAGGGAAAGCTGTTTCGGAGCAGGGGAGGGACAGGTGGAGGTCAGGCCAGAACTCCTGTCAGCTCACTCGGCTGCCCAGTTCCAGTCTCCTGCAGGGCGGGCAGCAGTGACATGTGACACTCTGGCTCGTGTCACTGTTCTGTTTAGCACAATTTGAACGACTGCGGGGAGCTGGTGCAGGTGGAGTTCGGTAGAGTTTAGGCACTACAGTGAAAAGGAATGTTTGTAGTGCAAAAGCAAGCTCGGGTTTACATGGACTGTGCACAGAAATGTTGTGGGAGCAGAAAGCTTTGGCTTTCAGGTAACGGCCCTAAATTCAGTGAGTTTAGTGGAAATCCATTCCACTCTGATTCCGAATCAAAGGCCACTTACCAAAGACTCAAAGACTTACACGTTACTTTTCCCAGCTGCAGCGGTGGGAGGCAGAGAGAGGGCAGGATACCAGCGGCAGTCACGATGAGCTGGGAGGGAGCTGCCGCCGGCGCCCGGAGCAATGCCGGCCCGGCCCGCCTGGTGGCAAACTGCTGTCACTGAAGTGCCTCCGTTCATCAGCTCTGGGATCAACAAATGCGCTCGCTGGGACTGCAGCCTGCAATCTCATCCCCGTGCATTTTCACGTTTTCAGGGCTCTGCTCGTCCCTCTCGAATAGCATGCCTCCATCAGATACTGCCTTAACAAACACGGAGTTCGTGCTGCATCTCAAACTCCACAGAGTTTCTGGGGGCAAAAGTTTTCTTCATCTTCTCCCTGTAGTCCTGGAACGGCAAAATATATTCTGACATCTGTAAATCCTTTGTTCCCCTTTTCAGCAGGGCTTTATCAGCTTTGGGAGGGAGGGATGGGGGGAAGAGGGCGTTGAGAGAGCCATTGTCCCTTCTCTCGGGAATGATCTGGAACTACTATGCAAATCTTCATTTGAAGACCCTGGGAACTGGGGGAGGGCTTTAGCTGCGAGCTCAGTGGGAGGGGAGCTCTGAATCCCTGCTCACACACTTCTGCCTAGTGCAAGGAGCTGGGAAGAGTCTTTTGAACGAGCAGAAGAGACATTTTGTGCTTTGTGCGCTCCTGTGAGGCTTTGCACTCTTTATGTCTCCTGTTTTGTGCCCTTTTTTCTCCCTACTTCTTCTAAATGTTTGCATAAGAATTGGCGATGGGGGGAGAGATCCGAGAGCTGCGATTAGCAGTGATGAAGTAAGAAACGTGCAGGGAGCAGCGCCTCTCCTGCCCCCCTCTCACACCCTGGAGTCTCCCACCAAGCAGTGGAGCAGCTGCAGTGGCTCTGACACACGTACATCCCGATTGCTGGCATTAGCATATGGCACAGGCACAGACTCAGTAAAGCAAATGATTCAGCTGGTCAGGAGTAGTGGAGTAGAATAATTTGCAGTTCTGAAATTACCGCGTTGTAGCCAGGTCTTCTCTTACAGGGGCAAAGACCCACAGAGCAGAACCTGCTTTGTGAAACCCTGTGGGCTGTCCTGGCTTGGCTCCGAGCTCCGTGTCACCTGTTTTGTATTAGGGCAGGGTCACACTAACTGCCAAATTTCCTGGAAGTTATGTTGGGTCCTCCGTAGGCCTCATGGAAGGGGAGATATCCTGGCCTGACTTCGTAGCCACATGGATGAACAGGAGAGTGGGGGAGGGACAATTCAGATGCATAGCTAGGCATTTTTGTGTTTATACTACTGTAAAGGTAGTCACAGTCTTTTGATTTCCTGACCTTAATTTTCAGGTCATCTGTCTTGTCGTTTATTTTTCAAACTTTGAGGGGTTTAATGCTCCAGAAAACTAAAATTTACTTTTGAACAATGACAGCCCTGGAAAATGGAACACTACACTCACTCTCTCCCTGACAGCTTGGAAGATGCGACCACTTAAAAATCTCATCTTCTGATCAAAACCGTAGGAACATCAGCCCTGAGCCCTGATTCTGTGTTACCTCCCACGCGAAAGCCAAAGCAGTGTAAAACACTGCTGTTTGTCCTGCGAGTACTTCACTGCTTTGTGAAGGGGAAATGCTCCACGAGCTTGGTCTCATAAGCACAAGTGGGTCTGAATCTGCTCTCGTTTTCCGTGTGTAACTCTAGCGTGACTCAGCTGACCGCGGTGAACCCCTGGAATTGTGCTAGCTGGAAGCCAGCCTGGACATGCCCTCTGGCTCCTGCAAGTGCCCCAGGGCCTGTGCACGCTCCCGCATCCATGCAGATGCTTTTCTCAGGACACTTGTTTGCATGAGGGCTGGTGCGTGAATGCACATTCTTCTCACCCACGCCTCACATACGCATGCAAACACACATCCTCGAGTGCACACAGCCATTCCCTTTCTCTCATACGCGTTTGTGCACATACACAGACCTTTTTGAAAGCTCCTGTTTTCAGAAAGGTTTTATTTATAGGTCCTGCCTGGTTGTGAATGTGAAAGAGAGAAAGCCCCTCAGAGGGTTCCTTTCATGTGTAAATCAGCCTAGGCTGAGAGCATTGGGGTCACTGAGAGGAGGATTTCACTCTTAATTACTCAGAGAGAAAGCAGGCAGGGGACTTTCTCAAACTAATAGGGTTGTTCTCTGCTGGGGAAATCAGCTTGAGACGCCCAAATTTCTCTTGCATCAGACTTCGGGCTCTGATTCACAGGCCTCTTCTGCCAGTAGCAAGAGCTGTCTATGTGGCACTCGGAACAAACAGTTCAGCTTCCAAAAAGGCTTCCTTATTAAAGATGGTTATGCTCACTCTACTAATTGGGTGTTCTTTGGAGACCAACGGAAGAGCTGACCTAGCTTGCTTTGTTTTTATGCTACTTTTATTGACAAAGATATTAGTCTATGATACATGTATCTGTGACTCCATCCTCGGTATTCTTTTAGACCTGAAAATTCACACTTCTCTGCCAAGTAGAAAAATGCTGTCCAGGTTAGTCCAGTGAGCAGGACTCTGAATTTGAACTTGAAACCAGCACTGAATTCCCAGTTCAGCCACCTAATATCCTTAGCTGTGGAATGGAGTAATCTCTCTGGAATGGGGCTGTTAAGAACAAAAGTCAATATGTATTGTGATACTCTTGGTGATAAGGCTGTGAATGCCAAGGTAAATGGGTGCGTCTGAAGAGATGTGTCTTTTTCCTGGGATGCAGGAAATACAAGCACGGGTATTCCTCTGCTGAAGTAGATTTGTCATCTTTCATCTCTGGTCATAGAACTGAGTCTGGAAATCTGCTGCAGAGGTGAGAGCTCCCAGTCACAAGGCACTGAGGTGTCTAGAGGAACTTCAGGACCTGCTTGGGCCACGACACACTCACAGAAAGTGTGACTGTCAGCAGTTGCAGGGAAGAAATCTGTGTTGTCAAGTGCACACTCATACAAGCATGTGAGTGTGCACTTACATGTTTTTAACTTCATTTGACAAAATTTACACTTTCTCATTTGTACTTCCTTTTCATATATGGCCTCTGCTTTTCTCAACAGGAAATAAATGCTTTGAGGGCTGAATATTCCCAGCCCATGCACAAATAGCCTCCTGGGAGCCTTGATTCAGGATTCTTGGAGCTGTCTTAGTTCAGCTTGCCTGGGAAGGTGAGGAGTTTGTCTGGGAGCACCTGTTTGAAGATGCTGGCTCATAGTGGTGGGAGCCATCAGCAGATGAGGTCAGCAGTCTGAAGTATCTGCAGAGATAAGAGGGAAATGAATGGGTCATTTCTTTTGCAAATGAAGAGCTGCAGCCTGGAGCAACCTTAGCAAAGCCCAGCATGTGGGTCCAGGCTGTTCCTTTTATGACCTGATGGAAATGGGGCCCAAAAGACCCCGATGGAGTTCTGTCTCCATTAAACAGCTTTTGTTATCTTTCCCTCCTGCAGCATGCACTGGGTGTAGAATATGGATTGGGGGTTATCCTGGCTACCAGCACACTCAAGAGGATGAAGGTTTTATGGCTGCATAGAAAACCTTGGGCTGCAGGGTATCCTTATTGCCTTTCCAAGAGGAAAGTCTTGGTTTAAGATGTAGAACACATGTATATTTCTGCTTTAGTGCTCCTTTTTATCCAACCTACACTAAAATGAGTAAATCCAAGGGCTGCTTTAAAATAATGCACATAACTGACTAATGGATTAAAAAGCCTGGATTCTGTTCTTCATTCTGGTGGTAAATTTTCAGTTACTCTGCAAAGCCCTCTGAATGCCTATGCCTCACTTTTTCTGCAAAACACTGAAGAAAGGTAGTGTTGTTTTTTGGGATTTTTGGTAACATCTTGAGGATTTGGGGCACAGGATGCTTTATAAATATAAAATATCACTGTTAGCACTGTCTGTCAGTGCAATCTCTTTTAGTCTACTTTTATGCAACGTTACTTTCTCTGAATTGTTGATTTAGAATTAATTTTAATGTTATGTAAACGATGTCAGTTCTCTCTTGCCATTTGCTATTTTGCTTCTTTGCAGACCACCGAGGAACTCCTTTAGCTGTGACATTGTAATGGGAGGTGGAGACACCTCGAGGAGAAGGTCGAGACAGACAACAGCAATTACAGTCAATAACATCCTGACTTGCCTCGATTACAGGTTTGTGTGTGATCTGTGCATGTCATCTTTTCTATGTACAGGTATTTGCAATGAGGCAGGACATGAAAATAACTGTCTCCTTTGTAGGAGCTCTAGGAGCAGCTTCCTGTTATCATCACTGTCTTTTCACAGCGTCAAACAGAGTAGGGCAAGGTGAGTGTTTTAAGGGAAGGCAGCTAAGGTTGGAGTCAGTGTACTCAAGGTTTTCCCTCGCTGCTGTCATGTTACAGCCATGACAAGCAGCTTAGAACAGTCTTGGGACTGCCAGAATTTACAATAAAGGGAAACATGAACTTATGTTTAAATTTTACTTCTCAACCTCTGCTGCGTGTGAACGGTTGTTTTTTATGGCTTTCATCTCTATTTTCCTTTAGAAACCTCAGAAGGACTGTACACCCTTCAAATCTGTGTTGATGTGTTTGAAATGTACAATATGGAGCATATCCACTCTCAGCAGGTTGCAGGAAGGGGCCATAAAATCATAACACATCTTTGGAGAGGTTAGCTTGTTCTTTATTTCCTACAAGCATCAGCCAGGTTTCCACCACTTTATGTAGGAAGAGCTGCAGGACAAGATGAACGTTCCTGAGGTCTCAGAGACAATTTCATATTTGGGGTAAGGCTGAGGTTAGCTGTGGAGCCTGTGTCCAGGCAGTAATTTGACAGCAGATATAGGCACACAGTAGTGCAGGCTCTGAAAATTGCAGCAGCCTGCTGAGTTATTGTGAGCTGGAGGAGCTTTTCTGTTTGTGGGCACATGGGTCTGCCTGCCTCGCATTGTGCAGACATAACTGAGACATAAAGGAGGCTGGCAAATTGCAGAACAGAGATGGAAGGGGGAACAGGATCCTGAAGAAGAAAAGTTAAGAGTTCGTAGATAAAGGGCTCAAGCCTAATTGTGAATTCCTAGCAGGTACTTGGTCTCTAAATGAAAATGTTTGTCAAGTAACATACTGATTTAATGTGGGAATTGGATAGATATCTGCAAAGGTTTTGTGGTTTTTGGTGTGATTACAAGAGATTTAACAGAGAAAGCAGTTTTACTTTCTCCCAAGGTATGTATTTGTTCATGTACCAAAACTATATATGGCAGGCAGTATAGATGACAGCACACAAAGTGAGGCACAGATGATACATATAATGTTTCTACGGATTTAGACTGATTGTAAATAAGGCATGTAATGTGATTTCCTTCTGGTAGTGTCTGACCATACCGTCAACAGCATTGGTGAATTATCCAGGGCCTTGCATCAGCTGCACTTTGCTACACCTGGCTGCTGGTCTGTGTCTCCTGTGGCACAGACCCACTCCTCTTTTACCTGGGCAATGCTCCCAGCATTTCCATTCTGAGCAGCACCTTTCTTGGAACTTTCATTATGTCCTGTCACTGCACTGGGACCTCAGTGTCATCATGTAGTGCCTTGGCTGTACTCAGCAGTGGCTGTGATCGGGCTGCATGTCTGTGCTGTGCGTGTCACCAAACTGCTGGGACAGATGCATTCCACAGAGCACAGCCAGCAGCTCTGTCTGGGCTGTGTGTAACTCCTTTTTGGTGCCTGTCGGGAACGTAACAGGCTCTGCATAGCAGCTTGGTAGGCAGTCCCACCACCACACCTCTAGCTGATGCACAGGATTGTAGTATTTTTAGATTGGACCCTCATTTCAAATTTGGTTTTGTTTATTTGTTTTGTTTTTTAAACTTCAAAAGCTTTTTCTTGGACTCTGAACCATGCCTGTGCTGGTGCCTTGTCAGTTAGTAAGGACTCACAAGTTTTTTTGGTAGATGTGTGCAGAAAGTTAGCTACAGGGTTGGTCATTCCTGTAAATCATTGGACTCTTCAAAAATTCAATTCTGGGCTTTTCCTTAAAAGCCCTCTCCCAAACTGGACACAAGACAATGGACACCAGCAGGCACAGCTCCCAGTGACTAGGATATTGTTACATATCCAAAAGCCTGGTGGGAGGAGCAGACATTAGGTCTGAATTCATCCTGACAGGGAGATTTGGCTGAGAGAGAAGGAAAAGAAGGTCAAAGGCAGCTCCAAGGAAACAGCTTTGGTTTAAAATGTTTCATTAGAGTTTTCACACTGGAAATATAAAGTATGAGAATACAATTACTTGGCAGAGAAAACACATTTAGTAACAGTCCTGTATATTTTCAGTGCTCTGTATGGAAGGTGACACAATATATCCCTGGCCACCTCAGCAAAATTATGGATTTCTCTTCATAAATGTGTCCTTTTTCCCAAAATATTTTACATAATTTGGAAGGTTTTTTTAATCAATATTGATAAAATATGTTCCTTTTTCAGTAGATCATTGCTCTCTACTGTATCCATATAAACTTTGCAGGGCAGACTGGCTTTATCTGAGCAGTGTAACAGTGTCAATGCAGCTGGGAACACTTTTGGGATGCTCACCTCATATTTTTTCCCTTCCCCTCTGTGTCTTTGATTTTTCCCGGTGTAACTCAGTAAGATAACCACTGATACCTTTTTCCAAAGGGTTAGTCTTTCCTTATTGATTCAAGAAGTTGTCTTTTTAAAGACAGTTGTTATCTGCCGCTTGGGTTTTGTTGCCTCAGGAAGTTTCACCTCTCCCGGCAGGCAGGGCTGTGCTTTGGACTGATGCAGATACCTACAAGACCTGCCAGCGCAGGGCCATGGCAGATGTCACCTGTGAGGAGTTAGGAAGTGGGGTACCAGTGTGTCTTGTCTGTGTTCTTCTTTTGGGACACAGTTTCACCAAAGAGCTGAGCAACTGAAATGTCACAGAGGAATATATGGTGTGAGTGGTTTTTTTAAAGGGAAGCCAGGATTCGTTTACATTTGCATTTTTTTCTGGTTTAAGTTAGAAACTAAAAATGTGGAAAGACTTTGTCATTCCATCTCAGTGGCAGATGTCTTTTTTTTTTTTTTTTGGCCTAGGAAGAAGGGTTTTCCAACAGACTGGCGAAACACAAGCACACATACAGTGCCCTGCAAAGGTAATTCCTTACCAGACCCTGAAGCAGTTGAAGTACAGATTGTTTGTCTTGCACACTGCTAACCTCTGTGGCATATTTGTGCCCAGGTTCCTTTGTCAGCACCTGGAATAATTTTATGTTCTCCCCCGGCTGTGCTGGGCAGTGTGCTAACAGGGCCCTGAGTGCACCAACTGATTCTGCAACCTCCTATCCCTGTGCTGCAGGTTTGGCTGCCTGTGTTTGAGGTCTGTCATGATACAGTGGAATGTAATCTGGGATCAGAGTGCCGTGAGAAGAGCTGTCTGCCAAAGAGCTGGGAGAAGCCAGCTGGGGCCTCCCCAATTCCATTGGGAGCCATGGCACAGAGCTGCCCTTGTCTTCAGTCCTCATTTGGGGTGGGCTGTAAGGCTGTTTGTGCCTGACTGTGGACCTGGCTTTAGCTGATCCTGACTTGACTTCTTGTCTTCGCTTCAGACCTGGCACTTCATCCCTGTGGCCTCACTGATCTCCCGGCTATATGTGCTCACTGTCACCAGACCTGCTCTGCTCTTCTTGCTTGGTCACTGTGTCTGTGTGCCCCTTTACCCGAGGTCCCTGCTGTCCTTGCTGCCAGTCCCGCTCACCTTTGCTCCTCAGGCTCCCCAAGCTCCTCTGCAGCTGCTGCTCTGCCCATTGCCTGGCATGGACCACAGCACCTCCGTGTGTCTGAGACTCCTGGAGGGGATGGGCACCGATATGAGAGACATTATTGCTGTGACAATGAGGAAGATGCAGCGTTAGTTTTGCCTCCCTCCAGCTACCCAAAAAGCCAAAGCGAAATTCAGGTCTATCAGCAGAGCCCGGATCCGGGAGAGCAGCCGGCAGGAGGAGCTCGCTGGACACGCCGCTGGATCGTTCCCAAGCAGTCACAGACGCATGTTTCAAGGGCATCGCTTCAGATCTGCCTTCCTGGGACTTTCTTGCAGACAAACCACCAACAGCAGAAGGCACAGGAAACTTCGTGGTATTGCAACCGAGCAGCCCCCGTGATTTATATTAAACGTTTTAGACTTTTCTCAGCTCGGTTTCTCTTCTTGGTTTCTCCCACCATCATGCTTTTACCTGTCATTATTTTACATTATTTTAGATACTTAAGGTGTTCAGGAAGATACTGAGGATGCCTTTGAGTCCCTGGAAGCAGCCAAGTGTTTTATTTTCCAAGAAAGCTAGTGTAAGATTTCTTGGACAGCATCCTAACCACGGAGTAAAGAATTCAAAAACAATGTTTGTCTTAGCATAGGAAGATATCCTCCTGGAGTCCTCGTGACCTCTGTGGGGACCTGCAAGCAAAAAGCTCTGAAATGTATCAGTACCACTCTGATTATTGGCTTGACAAAGTTATTCTAGCAGTTCTGCCTCCTTATATGCAGTTCATCTTTGTCCTCTGCGAGAAGCGGGCACAGAGGACAGTAGTAGCTCTTTTGCACAACACGGTGTTCTCATTAGTTAGGTGCAAAGTGTCACTCAGCTTCTAGGGCCAGTCCTGCAGCCCTAAATTTCACAACCCTCATGGTCATGCCTCTGTACCACCTTTAAAAATAATTAAGTTTTTTTTTTTTTTAAGCTGGTGAATTCTTTGCTTTTGTAAGTCTGTCCCTCATTTAGTTACTAAATGGAAACTGAGTGCCTTCTGGTCCTGAATGTTGCTGTAATAATTATTTTGATTCTGAATGTGCCAGAAACTATTCTAATGCATATCAGTGTAAATTAAGTCAATAGAGATTCTTCAAATTTATCCTGGTGTTCAAGAGAATGGAATTCATGCACTTCAATTTACAGCTTATTAAGTGATCAGAATTAATGAACTCGCAATGACCTTTTCTGTTCTTGTTTACACGTTTGCTTCCTATTCACTCATAATGTACATGATTTAGAAAATGCAGAGAGTTGAAAAGGCAGCGTGTGGGTCAGATATGTCCCATGGAGCACAGCATTGTGCTTCAGGCTTTAATCGTATTTTCAAAGCTGCACTGTAGAAATGGCACCTCTGTTGATGCTCAGAAACCCAGCTTGATTTTTAGAACCCTCTCTGCATTCTGAAAGCTAGAAAAACATTTGGACTAAGGAACAGAGGTTCTTCAGAGGTGTTCTTCAGAGTCACTGGAGTTTAATAGAAGCTGAACAATTCCTCCTTTTTTTTTTCTTTTTTTTTTTTCTTTTTTTTTCTTTTTTTGAGAATTATTTTTCAATGTAATGCCATATTTCAACCTGGAGGTTGGGAATAATACAAACCATTGGATCCATCTTTCCTTTTATTCTGAGATTTGGAAATCACTTAGGATGTTACCAAGAAAATCTCACATAAACCCTCTTTTTTCCAAGACCAACTGAACGTTATTGCACTGTGATTCAGCCCATCCGAATGATGAAAGTTTCCCTTTGATTTTCATTATGTCTAAGGCTAAACTTCTGAGGCTGTGTGCTCATCTGGTCATTGTTTCTCTCTGACTTCATGGTATAGGATGACTTCTAAATGCTTCATCTGATCAACTACAAAAATTTCAGTGACTTTCTATCATTACTGTGAGAGAGAACACCACTAATTTGTGGAAATACTAAGAAATCAAAAAGGGAGAATTGTGAAGTAGCAGTGATTTAGGTACCACTGCACTTGAAGGTGTGAAGCAATTGGGTGATAGCTCTTGCATACCAATACCTTTATCTCATCTCTGTCTATTGTTCTAGAAAAGTTATATGAGCACACAGAAAGATCTGTCAGCAGATAAATACAGGGCTTGTGCCCGAAGTTAGAAGGAAAAAGAAACCCTGATATGAGGGAGTTAAGGGTGCTCTGCTAGAGGAGTAATGTAAACATGCACAGGAACACTGACAGTGACATTTAGAGAACCCATTTACTCAGGGAGTGGAGGTAGATGGGGCATTAAAATGCTATTGTAAGAGAGAATAAGGGATTCCTGGAGAGGAAAACGCTGCTATCACAGCAACACATACACACACTGCTTGAGGGCATGCCCGTGCCCCAGACGTTGCTAGGCGAGCTGAGAAGCTTGGGAAGGTGGCATATGAGGCACATGTACAGCGAGGGTGTGAGGCTTATGGAACAAATCCCTGTAAAGGAGAGCAAAATCTTCAAAGGAATGGCTGTAGATAGTAAAATGCCCACAAGAAATGAGAAATAGAGGGCAGGCAGCCGCCTCACCCTGAGCAGCTCTGCTGATGGCTGTGGAGAGTGAGGAGGACCATGGCAGCAGATGGGAAAGAGGTTTCAAGCCATGTGGGCTGGTTCTGGCCGTGTATGACTTGCTGGAAACCAGAGAAACTGGTTAGTAACTCAAGCAGGCCAACGCGGAGCCCAGGCTGGACAGAGCTCCGAGGAGAGCCACGCAAGTCACTCACCCTGAACCCTGAACGTGGTCCCTGCAGAGCTGGAGCTGCTCCCTGCTGTGCCGGGGCAGAGGTGGTGCATCTCAGGGGCTACCGGGCACTCCCTGTGCCTGAAAGTACCATGCAGAGACAGGTAGCCCCTGGGAGTTGATGTGTTCCTAATTCTTTACCTCTTTTGGCTTATGTACTTGCATACCAATGTTAAGAGATGAGAGAAACCCTGAAAGGCAAGCGTAGAGAAGTGACACAGTACTCACTGAGGATTTGTAAAAACGGGGGGAGGAGACCCCATGGTTGCATCCAAGGAAGGCAGGGCATGCTGGATTTACAGGACTCAGCTTTAAGTACAACTGACATAAAATTCCAGTTGAAAAACAAATGTGTCTTAATACGAGTTTCAAGTACTGCTCTTTTTTTCTTAATTTGTTAGCTTTTTTCTTCCCTTCTTAGTGCTGAGTATTCAAGCCCTCAAGACAATAACTTAACAGCAGTATTTCCAATTCCTGTTTCTTTAAAAAGTTCATTAAACTTGTCACAGTTTTTACACCCTAGTAAAGCTCTTTCTGCTATGCTATCTAATTCAAAGTAGTTTGTATCAGATTTATGTTCTGGCAGCTCTGTGATGAACTTGGACTCTACCACACTGCAAACACAAAAGATTACTTAAACTTGTTGTTATTGAATTTGAAGGACTCTTTTGTTTCATGGATCTGCACTCTCATACCAAGCCTGTGGTCCCCAATGGCTCTGTACCTTATACATTTACAAACTTAGGCAAACTGGAATGAAGACATTTCCACCAGTGACAATTTATTATTTGGTAGATTTAGCCTGTTCTTTTTGTTAAAGTTGTGCATGTAAAAAAACACTGTAGGAGATAGAAAGTATTGGAGAATTCAGTGAGGTCGGGTATTTTGACCAAAGGGTCCTTGAGATGTGAAAACTCAGGTTTTCCCTCTCTCACTTAAGTCTCCTTAAACCTGATGTCTCAATTAATAAGGCTGCCCTGAAACTTTGGATCAACCTGGTAAAGTTCCTAGAGAAAAACAGTTATGCAGAAAATTAGCCGACTCTTGATTCCCCTGGTATGAGGCCTTGCAAACTTGAGCCTGAAAACATAAAAGACTGAAACTGATGTCAGTCACACCCTCAATACAAAGATTATAGGTGTAACTAGAGGAGGAATTCATCACAAAATCTCTCTGATCTGAAGTCAAGCAGAGCTCTGGAAACAGCTGCCAAACACCCAAGGCCAGAGACCTCTCATCCCAGGGCCAGTTCATCACCTGTGTTATCCGGGGCTCAAAAGCTTCTTCTATCCCCAGTTTGTGGAAGGAAGAAAGCTTGCTGACATTCTTTGCAAAAATTGGAATGTTTTATTTGTGCATTGTGTTTGGTGGGGTTTTTGGTTTTGGTTGTTTTTTGTTTGTTTGTTTGGTTGGTTGGTTGGTTGGTTTTTTAATGTTAAAATGAGTCAACGTTTGGCTGAAGGAATAGCAATTTTTTACTATGACTCCAGGAGAAAAAGGTATTTACTGTCTCCCCACTTCCAAGTGAGAAGTTCACCTTATAACAGCAGATGTACCTTGGGGTTGCAACTAACAGTAATTAGCATCTCTAATAGTACAATGGTCTGTACTGTCTGACTGCCCCTGGAGCGAAAAATCAGTTCAATCATTTATAATTCATCTTTAAATTACTTGTCTTGAAAAGGCTGTATATTACTGGTGTATGACCGTGCAATCTGGTGTCTATGTTGTTTCTGTACTCATCACCATCACTATTTTACTTGTTTGTTGCCTGATTGCAATGACATTTGTAAGACATTAATGAAATTTGGGGGTTTTCTTCTAATGTTATGTCCCAAACTGTACATGACTAGCTCAGTGGGACTCTGGTGGAGGGTCACTGCATTACTCTGAGAGCTGCTGGAAGTCCAGGTGTGCACAGGCAGCAGGGACAGGAAGAGGACACAGTGAACTTCTCTGCTGTGTTTTGGTTTCAAGCCCTGTGCTCTGTGCTGTTGTGTTGTGCTGTGAGAATCCTTCAGTTCTTCTTCCCTTTGGGTCTTTAATGCTAGCAGATGGAAATCCAGCTCAACTTTCAAAAACTCTGAATAATTTATTAAGAACAAAATTGTTGGGTCTGAGAGCTGGTTCCTTTCTCTTTTTCTTTCTCCTTTTCTCTCTGCAAACTGCCTTTCAAAACCAGAGTTTCTAATTACAGGTCAGGGAGGCAGGTTTAATCACACAGCAGAGCCCTTGATGCAGCATTAGAGAGTGTTATTTATACACCTGAATTAATAGGGATGCAGCATTTCAGTTGAGAAGAATAAGGTGGTTTTCAATTTCACTCTTTTTATGTGAAACAAACCACATCAGATTCACTGAGCTTTTTGACCTAAATTATTGGGATTCTGAGTAACTAGCAAGTAGCTGCTGTGCAGAGCTAGGGAAAAAAAAAGGCAAGAATAGACAGAGAACTGCTTACATAGCAGAGGAACAACAGAAGCAGGATGTATTGGAAAAAGCTGTATTGGAATGGAAAGATGAAGCCATTGGGAAAACTGAAAGGGTAGAAATGCACATATGCAATTGTCTATACCAAGGAAATTTTTGGAGAGTGGTGGCATCCACAGAAACTGAAGGGCAATGTCAGTCTCTTGGCACACACTTAGATACCTCAAAATATGATAGTACTTTTAGGGCCAAGAATAGAAAAGATGGAGGTGAAGCATGTGAGGGGTCCCTGTTGCAGGGAATGGGATCCCTACTTCCTCACCTCACTTACAGTCACCATCAGCTTTTGCAGGAGGTAGTTGTTCTGTAGTACTGGAAAGAAGGGGGGAATCCCAAACAAAATTGTTCATGCTGTGCTGGAAGCTCTAATGTGAGTGTTTTACAGCAGCACAGAGATCCATTTTCCCTGCTAGTTTGGATATGAAACTCATATTCACTGCGGACTTTCATCCAGCTTTATCCCTGTATCTAACTTGTATATTTTGCCTTCCTGCTTGGTTTCTGCTTAGAAAGTCCAGGAAAATTTGCAGCAGCTTTCTGGACAATGTTTTCAGGGCAAAAAGTAGGGCTCCTTTGCCTATGATCTGATTCTTTAAGCTGTGGAATACACTGAGAACCTGACTGGCATTGTTCGGGCTCTCAGGTAGGTTTGTGTGTCTCCCACTTGGCAGCTGTGTTGGGCCACATGATGGGCAAGGAGGTCCCCAACACCAGGCTTTTCCTTCTGGCAGCTGTTTTGGTTGTGGTTCACCTATGGTGCCTGCGGGGCACCTCTCCCACAGCATGCCCTGCAATACCAAAATATTTGCCACATAAAAATCCCAAAGTGACAGAGAGGGAGGGTTGTTATGCTTCAAAATAGCTAAAATGCAGGTTCTGTGGGTATGGAGCTGAGAACAGCAGCAAGGATACCAGATCTTATGCTCAGTATGTGAGACTTGGCATGGCCTTGAACTCCTAGAAGCTGCATTTTGCTGTGAGTGGTAGATTCCTAGAAACTGTACCCAGCAGTCTCTAAGCTTAGCTAAGAGACAGATATATGCAACACAGTCAGTACCTATATGATCTATTACTTAAGGAAAAAAATATTATCTACTTTTGTAAATTTACACTCACTCCCAAGATAATTTTTTGTTTGGTATACTTAGACTGTGAACCCTGTCCTCATGAATGTCTGCAAATCATTACCACAGTGCTGGAGCAGCGTGTGTTGGGAATAGGAGCTGATTCACCAGGTCCAGAGCATCACAGTGCCCTGGCCATCGAATCTCTCCGAGTATGTCTCCAGCAGTGTGTCAGGATCCAAAACTGGGCTGCAGGCTGGATGGAAACTCAGTTGCAGAAAAGAGGTCAGAAGCCTGAGAGAGCAGGCAAAAGGGAAGTGTTCAGCAGAGAAAGATGAAAACACTGTTCCCCTGGACACGGCAGGAGCAGCCAGCTATGCTTCCCAGGCTTTGCATTGCCAACAGGAGGTTTGCTACCAGGCTGCCAGGGAGGTGGATGTGAGGTCTGTGTGAGCTCTTCCTGTGACATCCCTGTTATGACTGTCACTTGCAGGTGGCTGACACTCGCCATGACAGAGGCAACCAAGGGTTTGGTGTTGTGCTGTACACCAAAGACAGCTTGTCTTGTGTTATAATCAGGCTGCCCTGCCTGTGGGAGGAGATTTAGAGAGCACTACTGCTTTTTGGTATGTATGTGGGGTTTCTTCCCCAAAAATAGCTTCCTGTTGAAGTGGGAGTACTTCAGAAGGGGAGAGGATTAGCAGTGGTGACATGGCTGGTCATATTTCAGGGCAAACACCTGTAAATCGGTCTAAGCCTGTAAGTAGCAACCTATTAAACTGAGTTCACCTCAGCAGCACTCGCCCTGTGTCTGCTTGAGAAGGCTGGATCCAGTTACCCAGCCCTCAGAGTACAGCTGCTGCTCCAAGCTCAGCCTTCCCCATCTTCTGTACCACTGCAAATGGAGCAGCTAAGGATGTTAACAGCTGACAAGACAAAACACATTAAAGAGGTGATGACATCTTTTTAATACATCATCTGTATTTCTACTTCTCTCTTATCCCATTTCTGGCCCCTCTTGGAGCTCTGAAATGCTTTTCCTTCTTGTTTTGTTTTTATGGGCTTTTTAGTTGAGAAATTCTATTAACATTAGAGATGTTAGATCGAGTCTTCTGTGCTGTCCCTTCTGTTCTGCAGAAAAGCTGCCAGCAGTTGTGATGCCTGGTTCGCTAGAGGGGAAGCACAGAGCTGTTGTATTATCCCATGCTCTTTCCAACCTGCAGGTGTGCAATGAGAAATCAGAATATTAATTTGAATCCTCTGTTATTGCCACTGGTTTCTGGGCTTTCAGAAAGGACTTGACCTGAATGAACTGCTACAAACTCCCTTTTAACGAACACTCCTCCCATAGATATACGGCTTAACCACAAAGTATTAAAAGTTACTTTGTAAACAAACATTCTGTACCTGTGACCTGGCAGTGAAAATGTTACAGGGTCACAGAGCTCAATCCAGTTCTCTCAGCAACTTCCAGAGTGATTTCTGACATTACAGTATTTTGTTCTTGGGTTCCACTGTTCCATTATCTTAGAAAATAACAACCACTTCCACAAGGCTCTGAAGACATGTGAGATCTTTGTCTAGTTAGTGTGTGCAACTGAGATAGCATAAGGAAAGTAACCTTGTTTTTTCTGATATTTAAATATTCTGTTAGTCACTCCTTTTTGTATCTTACGTGTATGTGTGTGTGTATGTATATATATATGTGTGTGTGTGTGTGTGTGTGTGTGCACTTTTATGTAATTTACTTTATATAACTTATAATCTATGATGAACCTACAAAGTTCTTAGGAGTCACTACTTCTTCAGGTCAGTTACATACATCCATCTCCTCAGAAAATTAAAAATCGGCATTCAAAAAAATTGGCATCCAAATAATTCAAAGTGAATCTCATCCCTTGTTTACAGATTCAGAAAGTAAATTTCAGCAGGGATTTATACATATGAGAAAAATATAGGAGTCAAATGTTATATAAGGATATTTCTGTAAATACATGTCCTGTGTTTTCAGTAAGTGTTCTGAGATCCTTCTGGCTTTGGAGTTTGGGAATTACTGAGAACAATCAGTGTGCCTCTGAGATGCTGCATTCATCCCTTCAGGACTGTGCTGATAGTCACTTTCCTTGCTGAAACACCTTGCCCTAGTTTCCTTCCAAGAACTAAGAGTGTTAATTTCTTAAGAAACCTCTGCTAATTGTAATGTAAGCAGTCTGGGGAGAGGGGTAGAATCAGCTGTATCAGAAAGAAGATCTAGTTCTGCTTGTACAGAATAATGAAGATTTGGCTGTGTCAAAACCCTGTTCCCAGATTTTCTCTGGTGTTTTTGGGAAAGACTGCACTGCTGTGGGAAGCACTGTTGGCCTGGTGAGTTGCTGGCATAAAGCTGTTGATAAAAAATGCACTCTGTGCCATTGCCTGGGTAAAGAACATTTCATTTTCTAGTGGCATGAGGAGTTGTCAGTGTCACTGAAATTTTGTAGCTCTGAATAGTTGCTGTAAATTTCATCTGGGCAATATCCCCAGTTGTGTTAGATATAATTACATTCAAAGTTCTTTTTAATAATTTATTTGGAACATGTCCCAAGATTCAGCAGTTTTGGACTGGGACAGAAATTGAATTATTTATTATCAATTAGAGGTTGTCAGAGCCTTTGACACCACGTTGAGCTGGCATTGTTTGGTATCTGTATTAATGATCGTATAGATAAAAGCATGAAATTATTGGTTGGAAAGCTTTTATTCTAGGCTGAGAAGGCTAGTTTGCATACTTGGCTGGATGCTTCCTTACACTCACTGTCATTATGGCTCTGTTTAATCAAGTCAACATTGCCTGTGGAATTGCTTGCCCATAAATTGATGAATTGAGTGTAAGAATAATTCCCCCTAGATTGAACCCAGTTGTGACTTCCCTTGCCATCCCAGCCCAGCACATTTAGACTCTTCTGCTTTGGCTGTGGTCTGCTACAGACCCTGGAACAATGTTTGTCACATCTGTTCTTTTCTTAAAAGAGCAATTTACTGATGGCTGCTGGTGCTATGGCAATGCTGGGTGCTGAGCCGTCCCAGGTGAGGGGATGGAGCCCACAGCCTCACAGGTGCTCCTGGGCTCTCTGACAGCTCTCTTGTGCACCCTTCTCTCATCCATGTCAGTCTTAACAATCATTTTTCTTATTGTGCTTTGGCACTTTGCAAGAAACCTCAGCTTGAGAGGGAGATCACATTACAGAGGAGCATAGTGTGGTCCCAGAAACATCACTGCAGAAAGGGAAACTGTCATGGAATCAGAGGAAAGGAGCGTGGAGAAGATGCCACTTGTCTCCTTCCTTGAGTGGCTAAGGAGAGAGGATGCTCATGTGAAATTGTCTCATCCTGGAATCTTCTCAGTTTTGTTGCCAAGGTTAGTACAGCCTTAGTGGGAAAAAGAAGCGGGGGAAAACCCCTTCCGAGGACATATTTGCACTATTTTTTGTAGCAAATAGGTTTTTTTTCTGCCTGCACTCTGAGCTGTTGGAAGCTGTGTGCATTAGACTGATCCAGCACATTACAGGATGTGATTTAAACAAGGTTATAAGAAGTTACATGCCAGATCTGCAGAGAGAGTGGGAACTTTTCATATGATAACAACAACAATTCATAATTCCCTCACCAGTTCTACTCCCCATTGGAGCCAGTTTCCAGTGTCTTCTGAGAATTCCAAGTTTCTTGAAATGTATGTAAATTTCTCAGTGGGATCACTGATCTGGGCTTTTTCTTCTTCTGATTTTCTTTTTCCTGCTTCACAACGCACTTATCAAAAGTAGGGTTGTCCTACTGTCACAAGGAAATTTTTTGCATACAAAACTTTTCCACTTATTTCATTGCAGTAAACGAAACTGGGACTAGAGAAAGAGAGAAGTTCTCATTTTATTGGGAAATTCTGAGATTTCAAAACCATTCCAGAGTGTATCACATTTTAGATCAAGCTTTCTTACACAGTTAAACTCTGGAAACATTGTCTTCTTTTGATCAGAGCAGTTCCTCTCATTTAAGTGTCTTTAAACTGAAAAAAAAAATCTAGTTTTTATATAATTATATTTTTTTTTATTTTGGAAAGCTTTCCTCAACTATGTGCAGTATAAAAAAAATGCCAATTTTGAGGCCTTTTTGACTTTATTTAAATACCACATTAATTTTGTCAAACAGAGAAATCATAAAGTTTTTCAAAACAGTTGGGCTCAACAAACAAATTTTTTCCTTTAGCATTCATCCACGCACAAACACTCATTATATAGACAAGTATTTTAATACTATGTAACTCTCATTCTTTTCAAATTGGTGACTGTGTGTTAAGAAGTTCCTCTTCCAATGATCTCACTTGGAAAAGCCGAGGCTGCCTGTATCCAACGTGTATCCAACGTCTCAGGTCAGCACTGACTTCCACAAAGGAAAGTATGCAACTGGAATTCCTGAAACAGACCTATCTTACACGATGTGATTTGTATCAAAGACGCTATTTCTCACGGAAAAAATAAACCAAAACAAAACCCAAGCCAACCAAAGCTCAGCCCATAACGACACATCAATAAAAGTAAAGCCACTTTTGTTATAAATCAGTTTTTTTCTTGACTTGCAGAAGGTGCAATGGCCCCTTCATCTGCTCAAATCCTTCTACTTGGGAAAAAAAAAGAAAAAAAAAAGAAAAAAAAGGTGGAAATGGAGAATGTGGCCTGTCCAGCTGCGGTACAATGCGCCTCACACGCCAAGAGCAGCCCTTCTTTCACAATCTGGTAGTGATGTTTCTGTCTCCCCGCCTCCCTCTCCAGAAGCTGACAAGCAGCAGCAACTCTCATCTGAGGCAGACTTGGGAAATGACTAATTAAACAGTGATTGCAGGATTGCTTCCTGCCCAGGGTATCAGACCACAAGGGTGAAGCTTCATAAAGATGGAGTGACTGCAGGAAGCGGTGCTGTGCATACTTCCACAATGGAGGCATTATGGAGACATGCCCCGGAGGCTGCCGGAGACCTCGCTGAATGGATCCTGATACCATCGGGGAATGGAGTACCTGCTAGTTCAAAGCGAGCCTGAATGCAGGTTTTAATCCTTTCTGACAATTGTTGAGAGGAAATGGCCTTTCCTCTGACCTTATCGTTGTAAACAACTAGTCATCAGGGTTGTCCTGACGAGGGAATAGTCAAGGGCTATGCAAGGATTTGACTTCATATTTTTTTATTCTCTGTTTACAATGGTTTAATTCTCTAGACCTGAAATGTATTCTCACCCCTTAATATAATGACTTCATGTACATTCTTTCTTAATTATTGAGGCCATACAGCTCGGCCTGGTTCAAATTAGCTCCTTGGCCAGTTTCGGTACTCAGCCCTGTGGTTGTTTTAATGATGGGCTGTTGAGAGATGCCTTTTCCATACACCAGTATCCCCAGAACTGGGTGTGAGACAAGCTGACAAACTCCTCTAGCATGACAGAGTTATTTTCACATTGGCCAAGAGGCAGGATGGGGAATTGCTGCTAGGCACCATTAGTGTGACAGTTTTAGTATGATAGAGAGATGCAAACTCTTCTGGAATTGTAGAGGTGGGTGGATTTGTCTCCGTGGGTTCACATGGCTTTTAGAGCTAAGACAATACAGATGATAGAGGAAACGAGACAGTGGCTTTTCTGCTCCTGGAGTTTAAGCCAACTGTCTGTAAACAGCTGGACAGAGTGACAGTGCAGAAGAGGGCTGACCTGCTGCACTGACACGGTTTCGGAGTGATGAAACCCACTTCCCCCCCAGATCTGGGCAGGACTTTGCCTCTGCAGGGCCCCGGTATTGAGATGCACATCCCACAGCGCGGTGGCCGCCGCCCGTGAGCATCCCCTTCCGGGTTGCTGCTCATCAGGTGCTAAGTGCTGGAACAGAGATCAGCTGGCGGAGCCTTTCTGAAAGGGAATTTGCAGAGCCATTAGGAAGGCACTTCTGTGCCTGGTCATAGACCTTGGCAGATACAGGAGGGTACTGATGGCTTTGTATGAATGGCTTTTTCATTTCAGTGGAGTTCATGGATAGCACTCACATGTCTGCTCTTTGGTCCCCTGTTCTAAGACGGAGAGAAAGCCAGAAGAGATTCCTCCCTTGCATTGCACAGCCTGGCTGATCACTGCAAAATGAGGGATGGGCTACGTAAGTTAGTGTGCCTAAACTCTGCAACTCTCAGCTTTTTTTTACTGGAACTAAGGAGTTCCTTCCCTAGGTAAAGAGGATGAATTGTAATTTTTTCTTTTTGTCCTGGCTGACCTAGCTTATAATCTGCTTCTCCAGCATGTAAGGATTCTTGCTACGTGTTTGACAACAGAAATGTGGTGTGTTTGCAGCAGGCTGGAAGTCACTGTGTATAGGTCCAGATTTCTAGTGAAAATCCTGTAAGGGTCTGCAAATGAGAACAGGTTAAAAGCCACTTTCCTTGGGTTTGTAGGAATGTCTGAGCGGGCTGTGGTAGGCTAAAGGGAAACTGGTGGATTTTCATAGAGAGGATGTTTGGTTTTCACAACTATGAAAACCTGTGGTAACTTTAGGCTGTGTTTTGTGTAACATATTTGTGAGCAAAGAGAAAAGCCTGAACACTGCAAAGAGCAACCTCTGAACACCACATACATCCTCTGCCAAGTGAATGATCAAGGTCAGGGTCTCAACTGGTGAAGTAAACAGGGCTGGCTCTGCCCTGTGCTTTGTCTCTGGCACCCACATGTGCTGTGGCCAAGAACAGGCTGTACCCAAGGCATGGGTTTCTCTGATTTTCAGCAGGATGTGGGGCTGTGGGTGGAAGAGGGTGTTATAGTAAACATTTGCAGTTTGTCCTGTAGCCACGTGAAGTTGTTTTTCTTGCTCCATACCAAAATGAGTTGGAATAATTTTGCTTCCAGTTTTGTTCAGAAAACAACTATGCAAGGCTGTGGCACACATGTGCCAGTGGGACTGAGACTTAAGTAAGTGGGAAGGATCTCAAGAAGATCTGATGTGATATGCCCGAAGGACTTTCCTTTCCTGGGGGTTGACCCCTGTGGCAAGGTTGTGTAATTAGACTGCTGGGAGATCTGGTCGCTGGGTATTGTGTGTACTTGGTAACCTGCAGGAGGCCAGCAGGTTGGTGGGGCAGTATCACCATCCCAGGTGTCTTGTGTGTGCTCTCTCCATCACCTGTGCACTGTCTGCATCAGGGTCACATTGTCACAAAACTGAAAGAAAGGCTATTAGAGGAAGTGTTCCCCTTTCAGTTGGGATGAACACAGTATTTTGTGAGAGAAATGCTCTCTGTCCATCCCACTCCTTCTCCCCTCTGAGATTTGCTTGTTTATGTGGTTGCAGGAGGTAGCTCTTTGCCTTGTTGTCATATTACCTGTGCTAAGGAGGATCATAAAAAGCTCAAGCACTTACTGATTCAGTAGTGGGAGCTGTGTCAACAGTGATAAAATGGTGCCTCTCCCTCAGTTATGGAATACCTGTCAGGTTTTCTCTTTCCACCCTGAGGTTCCCTTTAAGACTTTTTGAATTATTTCCTCCTCTTTATAGAGCTGTAACAAAGGATGAGTGGCTGGATCACTGTGCCAGCTTTACCTGAGTAAAAGGGGCCACAGACAGGCTGAAAGGGCTCCTGTCAGCAGGCTACTAATTGCATGTGTCCATCAGCAGGTTGTCTTTCTATCAAAGAATGTTATCTTGAGATGAATCCATAGGCAGCACAGAAGGATCTTGTTGAGAGAGGCAGAGCAGGGAGCTGTAGAGTGCTGCTACTTATTGGGATGGTGTCTTCACAGCAGGTGCAGGAGTGAAAGAGCAGCACGAGCTCTGCGAGACCTGCTCTGCCTGGCAGTGATCATGTTAAGAGGGAGTACACTTTGCTTTTCTTCCTCACAAGGGACCACTTGCATTGTGTTTTGCACTGCTTTGCAGTATTTCTGGAAGTCTGCAGTAACTGCTTGGAATTCTGTGGGGAATGAATTCTGCTTTTCCTTCTTGTTTTGTCCACACACATTTCACCATGCACTGTGTGTAAAGAAGAGCAATCTCTGTTTTGGAGCTTAATGAATGCTATAATGAACTGTCTTGGCAGTCTGCATATCTGAGGATTTTTTTTTTTCCTGCCCAATTTGCTGTTCTGCACAACCCCAGTTATGGACTTGTCTAAGTTTTCTTGTACAGTTAGAATGTTACCTGTGGCCTGTCTTGAAAGCCTCTCACTGAGGCCAGGGAAAAGGGCAATTAATTAAAAATATTTGCACCTGGTTAGACTTTTTTTTCTGATCTGTTGAGAAATAATCACAATCACTTCCAGATTCTTTGACTTGAAGAAAGCATCGCCAGAGCTGACAAGGTCTCATTCTCAATATGTTATAAATTGCAATTAGGATGTATATTGCCATCAGCACCCTGAGACCACCAGAGAACATGAGCTGAGGATTTTGCTTGTCTGCCCTTACTGAGTGCATGTGAGTCTCATGAATATTTTTGAAGCAGGTCAAATACTTGCCATTGCAAATCTACAGAGGCCTTAATGAAAGCAATCCTTTGAGCAGAAGTGAAGATGGATTTCTCCTTCCTTACAAAAATGCTCAAGGAACACCAGAATAAGTTTGAAGAGGTAGGTAATGTCTGTGGAGTTAGATTTCTCTCTGAAGTTGTGGAGGGGAGGCTCCCATTCGTTCATCTGCAGATTGGCACTTAGCACATGTCTGGGGGCACTGGAAGAGCCAGGCAAGACTGGGACAACAATGATACAGTCTCCATGAAAATTGAGATGCTTCCCAAAAGCAAGTTTGCTGATTATATGGCAGCAAACAACTTGGTGTTAAGGGGTAGAGTAGAATCCTCCTTTTAAGTAATTGTAATTATTATTATTTAGAGGCAATTACATTGTTAAATGAATCCACAAACATTATTAGCCATCAAAGCATTACATGAGATGCTGTGGGAAGGTGGGGAAAACAGTGAAACTGAGGCAAGACACCCTCTTGATACCTCCAGAATGAGGCAGAAGAAACCCCAGCACTGCTGAAATTCAACTTTTGTGAAAAATGGTTGGTGGGATTCTCTTTAACCTGCCTGCACAGATTTGCCTGAACCCCCAAAGGAGAGGGCTGGGTAGAGAAGGAGGGTGTGAAGTGCAATTCAGGTGGAATGATGATGGAAGCAGATAAGGCTAAGAATCCTATCCTTATCACTTCAGATCCTGACTGCCAAAATGTCTGGTCCAATATTGGTCCCACTGATTGACTGCGTCACAAGACTCCTAAAGACCCAAGAGGTCCTGAGCTCCTGAGTGTGAATCCTGGGAATAGAAAGAGGTGTTGACAGAAGAAGTTGGTGTCCTCCTGGACAGTCTGGAACATCTGCCCATGAGGACTGAGAAGTCTGTATTTAGCTATTTGTGTCTTTGGATGTTGAAAGTGGGCAGGAATTTTCCTGTGCTGTTGAACCAAAGCTACATCCATGATCAGGACCAAGGTTCATTCTATTTCCTTGACCTCATGATGACATTCACTGACTCATAATGCTGGAGCTCATTTTTATGGTTTGGTTGCAGCTTGATGCTAACTCTGAGCAAAAGCCTGGTGAAATCCCAGATGTTGCCATGATCATTAAAGAAATTCCTTCCTCCTAAGACACATGGAGGATCACTAGTCCTTTTCCTGCACTCACGATGCTCAGGGGACTGGAGCTGAGCTGCTGCAGCCCTGTCTGTTTAGGGATGGAGTTGTTTACAGGAGGGGGAAGCATGTGTTTTTGTGGAGATGTGGAGAAGGCAGATGTCCTGCCTCCTGTTCCTCAGCAACCAGGAGGTTTCTCTGTTCTTCAGGGCTGCATACATCAGCTAGATTTCTTTTTTAAAAAGAGACCTAATAACCTCTCCTCTGGCCTCAATGGAGGAAAGCTTACCCCCAAACTCTCTCTCCTGTTACTTTGCTTGGTGATGCCTTCGAGCCAGGGAGGACCTTTCCTGTAAACTCTGCACAAGAGGAGGCCTGTCGCTGTGAACGCTTGCATAGTAATTAGAGGAAACAACTTTGGGCTCCCACCACTGGTTATGCAACAGGACTGGATTGTTTGTCACCACACAACCCAGCACCAGCACGCTGGTGCCTCTATTCTGACACCCCTCATTTGCCTCCATTCGTTCTCTAAGCATCTGCTTTGCAGATTGCAGGAGTTTCTGTCCCACAGTCAGCTCCCAGGTAAATCCTGTCTGGGACATTTTGAAGGAAATTGTGGCTCCGCGGCAGAAATGGCCCCAGTTTCCAAGGCAACTGTCCCCTCACCCTGTTTTGAACTGCCTGGTTCCCATAGAAAGTTGCCCGTTAGTCTGGTCAGCAGCTGCTGCAGGAGCATGCCACCTCCAGAGAAGTTGTCCTTCGCTGGACTCTTTATTCCCATAATGAGTAGGCAGGGGGCCGCGGGTGGGCTGTGCCGCAGCTCCCAAGCAGGGCCCGGGTGGCACTCGGGCAGGGCAGCGCGTCCAGCACGGAGCTGCTCTTGAGTTGGTGAGGGGGTGGGTGTGCCTTTTACCTTCCCAGGGAGAAAGTGGTGCTCGGGGCTCCTGGGAGGTGCATGGAGCTGGAGGCTGAGGTGCTGACGGGGCTGCTCTTGGAGGTTTTTTGGCGAGCGGGAAGGTGACAAGTGAATAAGAGGGACGCGGCATTTTATTTAATTAGAAAAACCAAACTCCCTAAAACTAGCCTCCGAAGGGCCTCCGTTGTCATCGGCCGTACAAAGAGCTGTGACAAATGAAAGGAACTGAGCAGAGAAAAGGCTGCTTTCTCTTTGTGTCTCTTTCCCAGCTTCTGTTTGCTTTGCTGTCTCCCTTGCTCCCATTGATCAGGCATGTGGAAACATTCCTCCTCCTGCACTCCCATTGTGGCCGCCCGGTTGCCAGGCTGCCGTTGGCTTGAATAACTTCACTAAGCCAGGCCTCTCCAAAACCATGCCATCCGGCGCGCTGGGTGCGGAACCAGACACTGCCCTCCCATCCTCCTCCCCTCCCTCCCCCTCCCCAGCAGCGCAGGGGTGCATTGAGAAAATGTGCCAAAGAACAAGGGAAGTAATGCGGAGCCCCAGCTGTCCTGATGCGGGGGAGAAGCACAAGCTTACCCTAAGAAAATAGGGGCAAAAGGAAGGGACAATGGCCAGCCTGAGTCGCTGCCTTAAAAAGAAGGTGGGTGGTGGTGGTGGTGAGGGCTGTTAGCCCAAAGTTTCTGAGCAGAGAGGAGACAAAATGGTACGTTTCCCCGGGATACAAGCTAGTAAAGTGCAGTGAGGTAAACCCTTCCCGTGGAGGGGAGAGGTGGAGAGGACAAAACAGGAGGCAGCAGGCAGCCGGCTGGGAACAATTCATGGCCAACTCTCACTGGCTGTGCCGCAAACATGTCCTTACAGCACACGGGGCACCTTGGGCCAAGCTTGCCACTGCTGCTGGCTTGTGCAGCACCTCTTGTTGAGGTGACACCGCTGTCTGGTGCAGGTGACAGCTCTGGCACACAGTGTGGCTGCATTCCTGGAGAGATTTCAGGGGCAGGCTGGGGGTTGTACCCCCAGGACTTGCTCCAGGGATTAACTTGGGGTAGTTCTGGTGCTGAAGCCACTGGACTGGAGCACCTAGCCAGTGGCTCAGGGAGCTGGGGGGCTTGTGCTGTTGTTGCAGAGGGGCTGACACCCGCCTGCACTCCTGCTGCCTACAGCCATTATTATGCCGAATACGAATCTGGCCTATTGTTCTTAAGGCCGTTTTTCATCGGTGAAGTAGCAGTAAGCAATCTGTGCTTTCAGACATGCTTTTGACTCGGCACGGCTGGGGTTGGATCCTCCGGTGTAAAGCAGCGCTGGCCCATCAGCTCACAGCGTCACCTGTGACCCCATTGAATGGTCCCACGGCACGCAGTTACATCGCGGTGCTCTGGATCGGAGGAGCTGTATGAGCACGGGCTGAGGCCGTAGCCAGGCAGAGGATCCTCTCCAGGTGCCACCAGGCCTGTCCACAGGGGTGGCCTCTGCGTCCCGGGAGTTGGAGGGAGATGTCCTGGGGCAGCTGAAGCCTGAGCCAGGCGGGGTTTGCTTTGCAGAGAGGTCCTGGGTTTGTGCTCGTTTGAAGGGCAGGGACTGCTGAGCTCAGGTGATTAACATAACAATCCCGAAGCTTTGCCTTCATCCTGCGGCTAAAGCCTGGTTTGCTCAATCCAATTTCCAGCCTCTGCCCTTCCTTTAGCAGGCTAATTACAGCGGCAGGACAGTGGAAATGACCTTCTTAAAGTCACAGTGCCCCTCATCTACTTACCTGTCAAAACACAGGACACAGAGCACTGGCATCATTCGGAGAAATAACATGTGTAGATACAATGAGTGAATGTACCAAGGGGCAGAGCTCTTCCCTGAAGTTCCCCGTGGAAACTTGTGCTTTGTTACCAGTAGTGATGTGCATTTGTAAAGCTCTTTCCAAGCAAGTTCCACTGACCAGCAGAGCAATGGAGGTGCAGGTTTGTTCAAATTTGAAGAAGAGTAAGTGTGCACTATTACACTGATAAATGTGCAAATGCTATCATCTCCCACAGAAACCTGTGAGGGCACTGAGCTGGAAAGCTTCTGCAGTGCTGGCTTCTCTCATTAGTCATCCTAGCCTCATTCTGTCTGTAACACGGAGTGCCTGGCTCCAGTGCAGCTCTGGCTTCCTCCTGCACAAACTTGGATGTGGCCTGTGGGCCCAGAGAAGCTGTGAGTGTTCTGGTGGTTGGTCCTACAGGTACTACAGCCCTGGCATGGTCTGGAGCAGGAGCCTGTGTAAAGAGCCTGCCAGGGGACTGGAGCTTCAAATGAAGCAGCATGAGAAGCTGCAATCTTGCAGGAAATCCTTGGGCTTGGCGCACGATGCTGTTGTGGCCGTTGACAGAGCAAAGGATGGGTGCTCCCAGCGTCCTTCCAAGGGCTTGTCCATTGGAGCAGAAACAAGTGATTTCCAAGGATGGCAGGGCTTGTTTTTGTTTGAACATTCTGAGCAGCTTTGTAAAGACCAGTGCTGTATGTGGCCTTCATATTCTTGAAACTGTCAGCAGCCACAGAAATCGGCCCCTTCACAGGGGATAACAGAAAGTAAAAGTCTGTGCCTGACCAATAGCTTGGCACAGGATATTTCTGTTGAAATTGTCAGTGATACCTTGTTAAGGCTGTTTTGCTTAGGATTGGTCTTATTTTGTGGTTTTAGTACTCAAAAAGAAAGAGGCAATCTCCTGGTTGCAGGAGGACCTGTGAGGTGAAGCCAGTCTAATCGGTGGAGCAGCCATAGCTAAACTGCTTCTGGAGCTGAAAGAATGGTTTTGCTATCTCTCCTGCCTGGAAAGGAGAAAATATGGTGAGCATCGTGAGGCTTAATGTAATGAAACAGGCCAGGAATAAAATTAACTGGATAGCTGATACAGATGTGTCAGTCACACTTTGCCCCAAAGCCACTGCTGATTGCTGAGATACCTGTCCCATCAGGCACTGAGAAGAGGTGGCAAAAAATTTTCAATTCATGGTAGTCTTGGAGACCTGCTGCACCCAGCAAATTTGATGCTGTGATAACTGACACTGTTTGTGACAGACAAATCTGTGGCTTGTGTAGTGAAGCAATTCAGAAGTGCCTGTTGTCGCATACCAAGAGGTTGTGGAAATGGTACTTGCTAGAAAATATGTTGCAAGAGGATCCCAACTACCAAAGGCATCTACTGAAAGCCATAGGAGAGCAATGAGATATTTGAGAGTACTGGGAGGTTTTTTTCTCCCTGTTATTTTTCTTTCCAAAGGCATAAATGGTCTGATTCTATTGAGAGCTACAAAATAGGGGATTCTTGAGAAACCAGGTGCAATCATGAAAACTAATACTCCAGCACTGAAGTATAAACTAAACATATCTGAAAGAGAAGAAAACAATTACAGGAAAGGCTGTTACTAGTAAACTGCTGGGAGGAGGGCAAATGCATCCAGGGCAACAAGTCTAGGATAAATATAAGGAACAGTCTTGGAGGCATGACCTTGCCCATCCTTACTACAGCCTTTTCCTACATTTTGCTGCTGGGAAGGTAGTAACAGGAGTTGTTCTGTCTCTAGTGTGGAATGCAGGGTTGTAGGAAAACAGTCCAATTGCTCAGTCCTGTGTAGAATGATGTGGCTTTCCAACAGGGCAGGGATCGTGTTTACAGCTAGGCACAATGAGATGGACTCACCCATGTTACTGTTGTTGATGGGGAGCAGCTGGCTGCTTCAAGTGAGTCGGATATAATTTGAAATTACGCCTGGAATTATATGAAGTATTTAAAACCCCTAAGATAAAAACGGAAATAAATCTGTTACCTGTAATGCAGGTGTACTCTGAGAAGAGACAAGCTGAAGCACACAGGAAACATTTATAGAAAAGAAAAAATAATATCTCTGCAATAGGATTTTTTTTTTTTTGTTTGTATTTTCCTATTTGAGCTGTCCAAAGGAGACTTCCGTGTTGGAGGAAAGCCCTGCTGCTGCTGAAGGGCAGGGCTCTCGTGGATTGTCACTGGTCAAGTGGTGACAGTAGGCAGCTTGGCAGAGTCTGCATGTAGACTTTGGAGTACTAAAAATCAAGGCAAGTGGTGTTAGCTCTTCTCCATGTGTGGTTAAATGCTTTCTCTGTAGCTGGTGCCAGGCACGGTCGCGGCCCACTGCTCATAAATGCCTTTGCCAGGTGGAGACCACGTCTGCTTTTAGTTGCAGTAAAGGACCAAATGAGACTTCGTTTTCTGTGTCACTTCTAAATGATACTTAGGCTCCTCTTTCAGGTAGGAGGTTTAGAAAATTGAATCCTATGACACTTTCAATTGGGGAATTCACCAATCTCTTTTTTTCCCTGTGCTCTGAAATATATGAATAATCTAAGTGTATGAGAGCTAGCCTGTACCACAGCTATGTCAGTGGAGGATCTTGTGTTTCCTTCAGATTTCACAACACAGTAAGTTACTTGGATCAGTCTCTGAGAGAGAAGCCACCATGGGAATGCTGTTTTCACCATTCCACGCTGTCCGCGAACAGAAGTCAGAGACCTCCTATTTGAGTTTGTATAGTAATTGGTTGCAGTGCCACTGTTTTAGTGCCGTGCTGTCTACAAGCAGAGATCGTGCAGTCTAATTTTGTAATGAAGAATTATAATAAAACAGTAGGCAGTGCTTCCTGCAAAAAATATCTCCTGCGTGTGGCTTTTTACAGAATAAACTGTCTGGCTTAAATATAGAAACAGTGTTGTTCTGTCAGGAATTCTAAAAGAAAATGAATTTGAGTTGGTGTTTGCTGGCAGTGCATTTGGTATGTCATTCACTTACCTATCTAAATTCCAAGTGTAGTAGTTAAATCAACATTAATTCATTCTTCTATGATGTATTGGACTGATGGAAATCATTACACATTTGGGAGATGTGGGTTCCACATCTCAGCATAGCAGTTGTCAGTCAGGGTCTAGCTCGCAGGTGCCCAGGGTCCCTTCTGTACACTAGGCAGAGTCCTGAGCTTCCTGCAGCGTTGGCTATGCAATCTCCTTAGCTCCTGATTACTCTCTTTTTCTTCACTCACAAGGACCTTGAGTCAGCTATGTCTGTGGCAGGCTCTTAGTAACAAAACTTGTGTTTGAAAAGTGCTGTCTGGCAAAACAAGCAGCAGCTCTTGTGAGGTCCTTCCAAGCAGGTTTCTCTCACTGCTGTCATTCCCCTTGCACGGGCACCAATGCTCCCCATACCCATCCCAGGATTTGCTTGCTTCTTTCTGGTGACTGACTGTTATTTTGAAGCACAGGCTTACAGAGCCAAGATAGAGGATCTCCAAGGGAAGTTTTAAGTGTTCAATAAAAGAAGGAATGTGGGGAGAAAAGAAAGCACCGACTGGAATGGCATCATTCTCCTTCCCCATCCCTTTGAGGTTCTCCTGTCTTCCCTGCCTGCGTGTGACCTCCCTCCTCTTCCAACCAGGCTCTTTCTTTTTTTCAGTCTTCCTCCTGCCCCTCACCCTCCTCATTCATTGATCTCCCTTTAGGCTTTATTAGTGCCTCTCCCTCCCACCCTTTCTCTCCCTCAGTTTTTCTGATTCTCTAACATGAGACAATTGAATGAGGCCAGACTCCTAAGCTGAAGCTGGGGGTGAGAGGGAAGAGGCGTTAAGATTTAATGATATTGCCTCTTTAAGGAATCCCTAATTCCTAACACCCATCTCCTCCCCCACCTGAGAACCAATTAAAACTCAATGAATTCAAGTGGAGGCTTTTGTGCATCACATGTGCTTGACTAACAAAGCCTTCTCCATGCTGGAATAAAAGCTTCTATTCAGCAGCCAGTTTGTTCTAATTCAAATCACTTCCACTCCAGCATCCTCTCCTTCCTTGCTGCTCCTGAGTTCCCAGGCTGGGCTGCCACCCGCACAGCCCTGCCCAGAGCTTCATGCTTCACCTTGCAGAGTCCCACTTCGGTGGCAGTGGAGCAGAGGATGGGAGACGGCCTCCATATGGTTAACTGGGCAGTCCATGCTCATTGTGTCCCTGTTCCCAGAAGCCTCCTAGGCTGGGGATGAGCCCACGTGGTGCCCTACAGGAGCTCCAGCCCTGGGAGCTGTCTGAAAAGGATCTCTTGGGAAACAGCTCCTATGTGCAGAGTCCTCTGTGTGTAGACAGAAAATTACCTTGTCTATGGTCCCAGCTCAGCCTTCCTTGAAATGAGTGAAAACCCTCTCTTTTTTTCTGTTACTGTGGGGGTCATGCCGATGTAGTGACACCTGAAGTAGCAGGGAAGTCCAAAAGGACACAAAGTCTACGTGAGTCCAAGTAGTTTGTACTTTCATCTTCCTCAGGGTATAAATTGCACTACCTGGGAACCCGAGGGTAACTTCTGTCCTTTATTGTGCCCTGAAAATGAGCTTGGAGAAGATCATCTGGGGGATAGAATACATTTCATGCTATTCAACTTCCCAATTTAAAAACCTCACTCAAAAGCTTTGCAGCTGCAGATCTGGAGCTTGGTGGCTTTAAGTAGGGAGGTAATTCTCTGTCCAGATGTTAGCCAGGTGATCTTCCAGGTGTAAAACAGGCTCTGCTCAGATCTTCTGCCTGTCCTTTACTGATCAGTGTTGCCTGAGCTGGTACCAAAGCTGTGTGCATGACATTAACTGGGTTATCTTTTCTCTGTTCCTGCAGCCTCCTATTTGTAGAGATACTTTTGGATTTTTTTTGCTCTTGGGAGAAATCTCTGGTAGAAGCAGGTTGAGTGCTTTGCTGTGATCGCAATGAGGTTTTTACTCCCTCTAATCTCTCCTGGAAGTGAGCTCCTACATTGCAGGCCAGCTGCCAAGGAAGTTATCTGCTCTGCTCCAGAGCCTTGTTCTGGTGTCTGGCAATTCCATTGCTCCTGAAACGTGGTTTTTTCAGGGAGTCAGGAAGGAGATAGCCAGCTCTTGGGTAGCTGGGACCTGTCCCACACAGAGCTCTGGCAATTGACATGAGCTCTTGGAAGCTGGTTTCATTTTTCTAGAGGCACCAGTGTTTAGAGGAGTGGTTTGGGTGTACAGGCAGTTAGGGAACTGTGATGTCTGACAGCAGTAATATTGAATTTTGAACTCATCTGTAGTTTGTGGTGCTGGTAATTCTTCCTGCCACACTGCCTTGCAGCTGTCCAGCACGGCAGGGAACAAGTGTTAACGCACCTCAGGGTGTGTTGCAGTCTTCTATCAACTTTTATGAAAAAAAGATTTAAAAAGCCCTTGGAAGTCCTGTTCCTTGCTATAGCTGTGGTCTTTCACATCTTACCAACAACCCCAACTCTGGCCATCAACTCGAGCTGAATATATTTTACTGTTTCCTCAAAGTATGTTTGGGTCTATACTTGTCTGTCTCACTCATGTGTTAATAATTTGGACATGGAACCTTCTTTTGCTGTCAAAAACCTCTTACTATTTTGTAAATTGGCACCAATTTTTAATCCAGATTTTTTTTTCTTTAAGTTGGCCTCTTGTTGCAGTGATGTGCAGAGTTAAAAGTAAAAAAAAAAAAAATGTGCTGTGGATGGATTATCCCTTAGCAAACCCAGCCCTATGTCTACATAAAAGCAAAATAACAATGTCTGACAATATGCAAAATGCTTGGGGTGCCCAGACTAAGACATAAATTGTAAAGAACTGTTCAATAAATGACAATTTAGGTAATTTCAGGTAATGTCATGTGGTATCGTGACAGTAGAATCTCTCCATCAGTATGGTGAAGGGGAAAAAGATCAGAATCAAAATCAGTTTTTCTGTTGAAAAAATACTACTTTCCCTTGAGTTAGAGAGGGCTGATTATTTGGGGAAGATAAAAAGTATTTCCCTTTACAGCTTTGAGTTATTTTCTGCAGCATGTTCTCTCTGAAGATCCTGAAACTTTTTTTTTTTTTTTTTTTTTTTTAAGGTAGGGAGAAAACCCCTTGGTTTTCAAGTAGTAAAAGAGAATTTTCTTGGCCTAAATCACCTGGCCAATTTGTGAGAAAGAGGTAGGAGCAGCACAAACAACTTATGACTTCACTGAAGAGCTTGCTCCTCTGGAGCTTCCTGTGAAATGGAGTGGCCCTGTAGCAGTGAGCAGGGCTCTGAGGTGGGGCCTGATAGAGCTGTTGCCTGCTAAGGGCCTGGCACAGCTTGGTTGGTCCCTAGGCCTGTCTGTAATAAACTCACTTAATTGAAGAGAGCAGGAGATCTGAGCTCCTGTGGTTGTGAGGCTCAGTGGGCAGAACAGCCCCTTCCTTCATGATGCAGCTGAACTCTCCCCGTGTCAAACACTGACCTTCATCTCAGGGGCCCTGCACTTTGTTCCTGTTTCTTGTTAGTGAAATGAGTTTGATGGTCTCAGACTTACTAGTAAAGGGTCTCTACTTCAAAACAAAGTGCAGTTGGTTTGGCAGGAGAGTCCCAGGTCTGACCTGAAACTAAATTACAGCTGACCCTGAGACAGTGAGGCCCCTCCAGGTCAGGGACAAGGGCATTGTCAGGACACTGGGAGCTTGCACTGTAATTAGCAGCAAAGGTATCAAATACCTCTGTTTCCAGCATTCCTGTCCTTAAAGCAACACAGACATAAAATCGTAATTTTTTGCCTACTGAAGCCTCACTAAAAACAAACCAAAAGGGAAGTAAGACTCAGCAAACTTCCACTGATTTGGTTTTTCTCTGTAAATCCCTCCCCATCTTACACTGTCTCCCACAATCCCTTGTTCTCCTAGCATCTGGGAGTGAGCTTGCCAGACACTGCATTGCTTTCAAGGCTCCAGAATGACCAACACACTTGAGCATGCTTTGCCTGACAGCAGGAGCGTGTAAGAGCAGCTTTCCTACTTCAAAAACTTGTTTTACTCCAGAGCTGCTCTGCTAGCAGCTGTCTGTTCTATTCCCAGGTTTCTCCAAACACCAAAGGCCCTTTTAGATTCACCCTTGAAAATGTAATAAAAATACACTTTCTGTTCCAGGAACATTGTAGCATTTGAGAGAGCAAAACACTCCTACTGGTTTCCTGGGTGTCCAGCAGAGTGCCAGTAAACAGAGGCCAGGATGCATGGCAGTTAAAACCATAGAGGAGGTGTAAATTACTGAGCCTTGTGCTTTTGACCTGGTCACCTGTGCCACTGACAATCCCAGACCTTGTGTGTGCACCGTGGGATGTTGCGTCGCACTAAATAGTTATTGAGTTGTTGTTTTGCACTGTACGGCTTATGTGGTTTGTTGTTCCCTTCTCCCATCACACGGTCCCTCCCTCACCCACCCCTCTGCCCTGTACCCCCGGGTGGTCTGTCCCCCGCTTACCCTCCCCTCACCCCTCAATGGCATCCCACTGGCTGCGCTCCTCTTCCCCCGCCCCCATTCCTCGGGTACAAGAGTCCCCTGCAAGAAGGGGACGTCCTCTTTTCTACCTGGGGGGTCGCAAGAGTCTGAGGTGTCCCATCTCAAGTCAATAAACAGTGCACCCTCGTCCCCACGTGGAGAAAGGAGGTTCTCGTCTTTTACTCTCGTCTGTGCATGTCTGTGTGAAGTAGACTCAATAGCTAGCTGGAGTGCACCCTCAACAGCCCGGGAAACATGGATCTACAATGGGACACCACGAGCTTGTTTTGCAGAAAATGCTGTGTGCTGAGAGCTTTCCCAGGCTTTCTTTGGAAGAGGAATGTTTACTCTTTTCCAGCTTCTTTCAAACATTTAAAATCAGTGGCAAATTTTGGAAGACTCCTCACTATTTCCATCCATCACAAGTGGGCAGGTTCCAAACCCCAGGAGTGTCTGTGAAGCAGTACGTGTGGTTACCTTCAGAAGGGAAAGGCTAGAGCAGGGCAGGGCATACTGCACAGGGATTCCAAAAGCACCCGTATAATCAGATTACAAGTCCAGTGAGTCAAGATGTCTTAAACCAGAGTATGATCCCTCTATTTCACGTGTAACTCATGAGAGTCCTTTCCTCTGATGTCTCTAAAAAGGCACTGATCATTCCTGCAAAAAGGAGTGCAGTGCACATTGCATAATTGGGAATATGGCATGGAGATGGAACTAAAATCTTAAACACATTTTTGTCTGAGTGTTAAGCATTTTCTAATGTTACTATCTAATATTACTTAAATGTTTAATGTTTCTGTTCTCCATTTTATCTGACAGAAACTTTGAATTGTAGAGGTTACTGTTTCATTCATACTTTTACTAAAGGGATGGTTTCAGTACACGTGTCACACCTCCACTGTGAGAGAGGCTTACTGCTGCTCCTCTGTGTCCCTGCTTTTGAAGGAGTATCTCCATGTTGTCTGTCTTAGCCTTGTGCTAAATAATGCCTTGGCCGGCTACTTTGGAGGGGGCTGGTCCTTAGCTGTTGCAGTGTCTTGGCCACCAGCCAGCTGGGAGCTCTGAGGAATACAGTTTGTGAATCACTGCTTACTCCTGGTTGGAAAAAGGTCAGTGACTCAGTTTACTTCAGCTCATGGAACTGCATGGCATGAGGTAAGTGGGGAAATTTCTGCCTGGAACCAAAATAATCCCAACCAACCAAAACCCCAAAAAACCTCCAAACACCCCCCCCCCCCAAACAAACAAACAAACAAACAAACCCAAACAATAAACTGCCTCCCCCCCCAAAAAAAAATCCCAAACCAAAAAAAACCAAATCCAAACAAAAGCAAAACAACCAAAAAACCACCCAAAACAAAACAAAAAAACACAGATAAAAGAAAATGGCATAAGGACCCTAAGGTAGCAAAATCAGCCTTGAGGGAAATCCACAGCAGGCAAAGGCGTGAAAAGATAAATGCTTTGAGGCTGTGAAAAGTGAGAAAAAGATGGACAAGGATGGACAAGTAGCAGCATGAACAAAGTATTTCCCACTAGTCTGTGAGCAGAGCAGAAGGAGAGCTTCTCTTCAGTTATAGGTCAACTCACTGGGTGTGTGGGCAGGGGAATCACTGTGTCTTGGGACCAAAGAACAGATTTTGAGCCTTTTCTAGTTCCAAACACATTTAAAAGCTGGTGAAGGTTGCTGAAACTAGAGTATTTAGTAACAGCCATCTCATTTCACATTCCCTAGCCTGGGAGGATTTGGAGCCTATATGCTGGAGTAAAGATGTGCCCTGGGGTGAGGGAAGCCCTTCCTCTCTGGGGGACACCACTCCTGCTCCACAGCATCTGTGCTGGGTGCACTGCTGTAGAAAAACACTTCTGAGTATAACACACACTGGGTGAGTGTGTGCCTGTTCTACAACAGGAGAGTGACCAGAGACGGCTGACCACAAGTGCACCTGGACCCTGGCAGCCTCTCGCCTCCTTTCCCCTTCAGCAGGGAGGAGGCTCAGGCAGCAGTGACGTGTACAGAGCAGCTAAGCCTCTCCTGCAATCTGAGGATGGGAGCTTTGCCTGGGAAGACACTGGTGTCCGTCTTGATTAGGATGTGATGCCTGATGTAAGTCATGTGACAAGTACAAACAAAATACCTTGGCAAAACCTTGAGGAACCGGGACAGGCTGAGCTGCTTAGGAAGATTTACAGTGTGTATTTATGTCTTGTATACTTGCCTTGGTCTGAACCTTTCTCATCTCAGGAGCTCCAGCATGCACCCTGGATTTTAAAGATACTCTTTTCTGTTCTTTCCTCCAAATAATCTGCAAACCTTCTCTATGTTGTGCTCTTAAGTTTAACAGTTACTTAGTCCCCGTTACTCTACACCATCATAGTACCTGAATGCTATAATGTTGTCCTCTGAGAAGTGCCGTTGGGATTTGTGGAGCAGAGGTCCCATCATCTTAGATTAGAAAATATAAGTCTTGAAGAAATGGGAGAGTTAAAAGCCAGTGCGAGTGCTATAGCAGAGTAGGAAATCGATTATATCCTGAAAGAGAGGGGATGAAGAAACAGCTTCTGCTTGCTCAGCTCCTGTTCATGTGTTGAGCCAAAAGTTCTCTGTTTGCTCCTCTGAGTGCTTCCTTCTGGTGCTGCTCTGGGACAGTGCCAGGACCCAGATTTCTGCCTCCTGCAAGCATCTCAGCAGGGAATCCAGTCCTTCCCTTAAGTCCTGTTCTCCCCTTGTTCTTCTGTTCTCTTGGACTCGACCTTCTCTAAGGCAGATTTTAGAGGTCCTTGACATGGTGCTGACTTCATCCCCAGATTAATAATTCACATGTGCATCAGACCTGCAGCAGATGTGCAGGTGCACAGATAGTGCAGCATCGCTGCCTGAGGAGCTGGTGCTGCAGGCCCAGCACACGGGGCAGCCGGGCACCAGCCTTGTCCCTGCCAGGAGACATTGGAAGCGTGTGTTGGCCGTGGTGGTGTGTTTGGGGCTCACCCTGCCCCTCTTCCCCTGGGATACAGGATTTTATTTTAAATTCAGAACTTTAATACATTGTTAAAATGTTAGTATGGAAATTCCTTTTGTATAAGGTGTCTGGCAGCTCTCAAACCTGACTCAGAACTTTTTCTGTTACCCCTCTTCACCCAGCTCTTTCCCAAACTCTTCTCAGCCTGGTGGTATTTGGTCAGCCTGGCCCTATGCTGCACTGCCACTTGCCCTGCTATGAATCCATGGACCAAAGCCCTTAAATTTGTCCGTTATTCCTCTTCTCTAGGCTCCATCTATGCATGTAATGTGCAAGAACAAAACAGGATATAATCACCAAACTGACATTTGTTTAATTTATTCTTCAAAATTTTAATGAATGGGAATTCCCTGGCCTTCCTGGCTCCCCTCTCCCATCTTTAGCCATGCTTATAGTTACTAGTTTCTCCTGATATCTAACATTTATCTCTTTCTGTGTCAACTAAACCTATTGCCTTACCTTCACTGAGCATTAGAAACAATTTAATCAATCTTCTTTAAAAGAGTCCAGCATATCTGGTGGATTTTGCTTGATTCCATCCTCATCTCTCATTTCTAGTGGTGGGGAAATGAGTCTCTGTATATCCCACCATGGGAAGCTCTGAGCTTCCAGGTGAGGAGGGGAAGAATGGCAGGCAATGCTTTGCTTCTCAGCTGGGGAAGAGCTTCCTCACACTGGATGATCTAAAATAGGTCCCTTTTCCATAGGAAGTGAAAACTGGGAAGGGGTTAGGTAGGAGAAAGGACAGAGCAGAAAGCAGTGACTGATGGAAGGCTGGGACAAACTCTAAGAGGTTAGAGGGAAGGTGGAGCTCAGGACACTTTCAAGGAGAGAGGTCTCATTTTTCAAATCTGTTGTTACTTTCTGTCACTTTATATGTAGTCTTGGAGTATTAAAAACAATAAATTAATGGGGAATGAAAATGTTTCTATCTGCTCCTTAGGGAGGGGGGGTCCTTTGCAGGCTGCTGCAGAGAGGTGGCACCTGGCTGCTGCCGTGCTGGGCATACTCCGTGCATGGAACAGCTCCTGTGTTAGAGCTCAGCAGCCAGGGCTTCCTCCCTCATTTGCTGGACTGATTTAGATAGGATCATGGAGACTAGACGCCACGTAGTAGTTTTTAGAGTTTGTAGAGAGGGAGAATAGCAGGCAGGGCTCTCTGATTTTTCCCTTAGCCATCATATCCACAACAGTGAGTGGAAGCCTGCAATCTCCTACTCTCCTTCAGAGACCTCTCTGGGTTTACTATTTTACACTGAATTTACTACACTACAAGTTTTCTTGATGCTTTATTTTTCATCCTCTGCAGACTTCTTTCCCTTTTTTTTCCCACGAGGCTCCAATTCCTCTTGCTGCTTTGTGGTGATTGGGGTGGTCTCCTCCTTCCTTCCTCACTCCTTTTCCAGTTATCCCAGTTGTCTCTATTTACTCTTGCTATCCCCTTTGTCCTGCTCTTTATTAACACCTATGTTTCTCTTGCATGCCACCCTGTTCCTTTTCTGTATTCCCATCCATCCTGTTCTTCAGTGCTCTGCACCATGTAAACCCCCATGAATCTTGCTCCCTGAGGTTTCTTATATGAATTAAAGAAGTCCTTGGTGCATTTGCAGTCATTCGTCCCTTCCTATTTCTGACTCTGTCCCTCCCCCACCTGAGTGGAATCTAAATAATTTAATTTCCCTAAATAGCTCCTCTCTGCCTGTGTGCCTGACTCTTGCCCCAGGCCAGCTCCTGCCAGGCAGGTAGTTGCTGGAGCAGTGGGTTCCCTTCGAGGTAGACACCCCTGGCTGCCTCATGCATGGGCTAGCAGGGTTTTGCCATCAGCCTTTCCAGAGGGTCAGCATCCTTCCTAAAGCAGGCGTGAGAACCACCAGAAGCCACTGCGGGAGCCAGGCAATGCCCCCAGGCTGCCTATGGAGCCACAGTTAATACCTTCCAGGTTGGCATCTTCAGCACTGTAATGCAAGTGGTACAAAAATCATTTCAATTCCAGTTCAAATTTGTTTATTAACTGTCCTAACAAAATGAAAAGTGAAACTTTTCATGGTTCCTGACTGCCAAAACTTCCCAGAAAGAGACAGGTCTCCAAGACAATCTCTCCTTAAGCTTTATATGATGAGGGAGGAAGAGGCGGCTGCTCTCCCTGACCCTCCCCTAACCTCCACTTTTTGGAACCTCCCTCTCACCATGAATAACTCCAGTGTCTGCCACTGGTGCTGGGCAGAGCTTTGCCAATCATCCTCCTCAGCAGGAAGTGGACATGATTTTGATAGTGTCACTCTACCACACATGAGACACTGAATAGCAGCAAGAAAACTGAGCAGTTTTGTTAATCTCGCTGGTGTTTGGCAAGCTCTCAGCAGCAGCCACAGAGGCACTACAGCTGTCTGTCTGCAGCCCCAGGAATACAATGCTGCATTATTTTATATTCGGCAGATCATCTTTCCAATCATAAGGTCTGGAATGTTTTATATGTTTACTTTTCTGTGAGGAAAGCTTCCTACTGTCACTAATCAGCAGATTTTTCAAGACCCACTATCCTGTGCATTACAGAGATAAATGAATTGATACTTCCAAAGCACTCGGGGGTCCTAAGGTGGAAATACAAAATATCATGTGAATGTTTTGGAAACAACCTTGGTATAAGTTGCATGGTAGGTTACTGTGTCATTGTCAGTGATGCAAGTCCAACCACAACCTCTATCCAAATCCTCCTGAAGGCTCGTTATTTTCCTCTGCTCTTCACAGACGTTAACTCACATTGATCCTGGTCTCCCCTCTCCAATATTATTTGGTGGAGAAAAAGTGAAGAAAATAGTAAACATTTAAAAAAAGACAAGCATTTTAACAGTGTCCCTCAGAGTGTTCAACTTGTACTGTCTTAAAAATAACATGTTTAAAATTGTAGTAATGCACTGGTAGCAAACCAAGAGATGTTATCCTTTAGTGAGTCCAACACTGAGCTCTTGTTTCTTTTTTTTCCTCTTGTTTTTAATTAGCATTAGTAGTGTGCCTAGGTTGGGCAATTATGGAACATAAAACTTGTGCCAGATGACTTGAAATTGTCAGTTAGTTCCCCCTTTAAAGTATCTGCCCTCCAAATGGGAGAGAGCAGGTGCTGGGAAGGAGCAAAACATTACTGAGTTTGGGCAGCATGGCAGGCGGCTGTGGTGGCTCTGGTAGCCCAGCTTTGTCCAGGTTTCTCAGGACATGCAAGGGGAGATGGCTGGGGTGCTGCCCCAGCACAACTGTTTCCACTGGCTCTGCACTCCTGCCCATCACTGCCGGCTGCAGTACCACCTCTGCATGTCATTATTTATATTTCCCTGCTGCACCAGCCCTGCTGCCTCTCAGGGCACCTCCACCCAAAGTGATGACTTCAGCCCTGTGGAATGAAGAGTGGGTTATTCTGGAGAAGCAGCTCAGCCTGGACACCCATGGCAGCAGGAGCTGGGATGCTGCATAGCTCAGTTCCCAGAGGCAGCTATCAAGGCTCTGGTGTTGAGTGTGTTGCTGTGCCCAAGCACAGGGCCAGGACACAGGATAGGATCCTGAATCAGCTCAGGAAATGTGGGTGGGTGAATGGCAGAGCTAATGGGCAGAGGATGAATTTAACTCAGAGTTGCAGCCCATGTAACAAAAGACACTGCTGCAAAGTACTGTTATCACAAAGGTGTAGTGGTTCCTCTCCAGGAAGGAGAGGATGTGTATTGGGACGTGGAAGAACAGTCATGAGAGAAGGGGAAGAAAGGTCAAATGAGGCTGGCACTGACCTGAGCTGTCAATACCTTGCTTTAGGCAGTGAGAGGGTACAGGGGGGACCCATGCTGGAAGGAGCAGAGCCAGGGATGCCTGTGGGAAGTATTTGGTATCACAGTAGCACATGCCTGGAATCCAGTGATACCCTCTTGACATGAGAAATGGTCACAGCACTGTCACCAGAGGTTCTGAGCACTGCTGTGATATGCCACAGATGCAAACAAATGCCTTCTCCCAGAGAGATGCTTGGTACAGTCAGGCAAAGTTTCAGCTCTCCTCCTGACTCCAACTTTACAGGTATTTCATTTGTTCCTTGCTGAGCTCCTCTAGCCACCCGGGCTAGGTTGCCCAAGACTAGAGGCAGAGCGCACAGACTTGCTCGAGAAGCAGCATGTGAATGAACTTGTGTGGCAGTGGAACTCGAACGGAGCTCGGCACGAGTCTGTCAGCCTGAATGAGTAAGAAACTGCGCGGTGCCTTGGGGAGCAGCCTACCCCCTTCCCAGGGAGCCGCGGGCAGAGAAGAGCGGCCGGGCTGTGCGTACCTGGTGCTGCGGGGCTCTACGGGGCTCCGCGGTGCCCGGCAGCAGCTCTGCCCCGGGTCCTGCAGCCTGGCCACTGCCGTGTGGGGCTGCAAGCGGCGAGGCCGGGAAGCCCCTGACCCCTGCAGGGCCCCCTTGGGCTGCCAGGGGACACGGAAGTACCAGGGCTCCGAGAAGGCGCCTCGACTCCCCGCTGCCCGGTCGGGATCCCGGGGTGAGCAGGGCAGTCCTGGTCCCGACCTGGAAGTGCCCTCGGCGGCGGCGAAACACCGGGAGGAGCAGGGCCGGGGTCTCCAGGGTCCGCCGCAGCGAGCCCGAGCGCACCGGGCCAGGCCTGGCTCCGTCGCCCTTTGTCCACCGCCCCGGGGCAGGTGCGGGCAGCACGGCCAGGGACAAAGCGGCCGCGAGCTCCGGGGCTGCTCCTGCCGCCGCCGAGCCCGTAGTCGGACGCTCTCCCCCAGCGCGGTGCGGGCGCGGCTCCCGGCGCTCGGCCCCGGTGCCGCCGGCGGGTTTTATCCGCAGGGCGGCCGGCGGGCCGGCGGGGGTGGGAGGAGCCGGGCAGGTTGTGCCCGCCGGGCCCTCCTCCCTCGCTCCCTCCCCGCCCGGCGGAGAGGGGTCGGGGGAGGGGGCAGCATGGCCTGTCCGTCCGGCCCCTTTTCCAGCGCTCATCTGCCCCGGGAGTGCGGCGCCGCTCCTCGCAGGGAGAAGAGGTCCGAATGGAGACAGACGGTAGCCAGCCCGGCCTCGCCTCCCCGGACTCCCCGCACGACCCCTGGTACCTCCGCAGCGGCCGCCACCGGCCACCCCCACCGCTCCCCCCGGTCCGGCCGTGGCCGCCCCCTCCCCCGGCCCCGGCCGCCCGGCCCGGGCAGGCGCGGCGGCGGCGGAGGCAGCGGCGGCGGCGGTGCCGCTGCCAACATGGCCGATCCGCGCCCTCCCCTCCCCGCGCGGCCCCGCCGCCGCTGCCGCCACCCCCGCGGGGTGCCGCGGCCCCCCGGCGCGGCCCCGCTCACGGCTCTCCCCTTCCTCCCGCAGCAAAATGTTCATCGGGGGACTGAGCTGGCAGACCACGCAAGGTGAGCGTCGCGGGGCCCCGCACCTGCCGCCGGGGCCGGGGGTGGCGGACCTGGGGCTGAGCCCGGCGTGGGGGGGGGGATGAAGTGAGGCCGGGACGGGACGCCCACGGTGGGTGCTGTACTTGCAGAGGGCTTGCGGGAGTACTTCAGCCAGTTCGGCGAGGTGAAGGAGTGCCTGGTGATGCGGGACCCGCTGACAAAGAGATCCAGGTGAGAGGCCCGGCCCGCGCCTCCCTTCGCCCCCGCCGCGGCCCGACCGCCACTTTAACCAACTTTCTCTCTTCTCTCCGCATCCCCTCTTCTGCCCGGGCTGTGGGGCTCAGGGGCTTCGGATTCGTCACGTTCATGGACCAGGCTGGCGTCGACAAGGTCCTGGCCCAATCCAGACATGAACTGGACTCCAAGACGGTGAGATGACTTCTCTCATCTCAGGGGTGCATTTACCGGTGGAACGGCTGTGCTCGGAGCAGCCGTCGATTGTAGTGTTTGATTTCCAGTTAGAGGTTGTAAACTATTGATTCCTGATACGGATCGATCGTTCCCATCTCTGTCCCACTTGCCGGCGGGTAGCCTAGCTGCCGCCCAAGCACAGGGCTCACCGTGTGCCGATTCCTGGTGTGGGTCTGTGGATCCTGGTGATGGTTTTCTTCTCGCTCGTTGGTTGCAAGGCCCATCCCGGCAGTGACTGTAGCCCTCTGGAAGCTGGGACACCCGAACACGTTTGGGATGAGGATTTGCCCCGGGAAATAAGACGTGGCTGCGTTCCGAGAGAGGGAAGCCGCCCTTTCATCCTGTGTGCTGCTGAGCACTGATCCCTCCTCAGGGGTGCTGTTCCCCAGCGCCCAGGCCCTGCTTCCCTGGCCATGGTGGCCTGTGCATCTCCTCTTCCAGGCAGAGAGCCCTCATTCTGTGCACCCCTGAGACTCTCTTGTGGTTTCCCCAGGTGAAGTTTTTGTAATGGTCATGGAAGTTCAGGACTTTATTGTCTCCAAGCGTGGCCCGTGTCTGCCCATGTGGGCTACCGCCAGCTTCTTGGAGCGGCTGTGGCTCCAGCCCTCTCTCTGCAAGTTTGGGTGATGAGGAGCCCCAGCTGGGCCAGCAGAAAGATTTGGTGGCTCACTGGACTAGTGGCATAAGGTGGTGGGTCCTGCCTTGTCAATCTGTGGTGCTCAGGAGATGTGCAGACTGTTTTGAGGGGTGGGGGTGAGATGTCTGAGTGGGAGGTGCCTTCTCTTTAGTTTCAGTAACTTGCCTTCTCCTGAATTCCTTTTCCTTATTGCTGCCCTGGGGTGAAGGTGAGGGTAGGTACAGGGAAGTGGCGGGGGCTGCAAGGGGATGGCACGGTGAGGGGGCATGTTCTGGCTCCAGGCAAGGGCTACTTAGGAGCCCAGCTGCAGAGTTTTATTTCTTGCAGTGCGTGGCCCAGGCGTCCTAGTCTTTATCTTGGCAGAAGGAGAGGGCGGGAGAGCGAGACCCTCTTTCTTAGGGTTTACGGCATGAGTTGCAGCAAGATTTATGTCTGTTCCTGTTTAACCGCCTGGTTCTCTCCCTTTGATGTGCACAGGTCCTTCCTCCCCACGGGAGCTCCTGGTTAAACCCACCTCAGCCTTCCTGGCTGAGGCTGGGTCCCCAGGACTCCCGGCCCTCCTCCTTCCTGGAGTGATGTGAATTTTGCTCTGAGGTGGGGGTTTACAGTAATGTCTTTTGAAGAGGGCCCAGGGTTTTCTTTTTCTTTTTCTTTTTTTTTTTTTTTCACAGCCTGTGTAAACACAGTGTCTGATCAGCTAGTCCTGTCATGGGTCTGTGGGCTGGCATAGACCCCTCTTGAAAAGGCAAGTGATGGATGTTGGTTGTAGCACTAATCCTGGAAGTGTTTCAGAGCTGGGAGCGAGCTGAAATCCATGCTGTCCATTCTTCTCCCCACGCTGCCGGCTGTGTGAAGGCTCTCTGCAGCCCACGGTGCAGCCCACGCGGGCAGGGAGGGACGGTGGGCGCTGCAGGAGAACAGAAGGGCCTGGTGGCGGAGGGACCCGCCAGCCATTGAAATTCCCTGCTGCATCTGCTCCGCTCGCCCCGCTGGCACGGCACAGAGAATAGGGACAGTTTCACCGGGGCCTTCTTTGTTAGGAACTTTGGTCCTCTTCCCCCTTCATTCTTATTTTTTGTTTGTTTGGTGCAGTTTTCAGCTGGGTCAGATGTTTTGGGGCGTTTTGCCTTGTGAGAGGTTGATCTTATGGGAGCACATGGAACCTCCATATGCCTTTTCCCTGCTGAGGTGAAAGGCTTTGCTGTGAGTCATGGGTTAAATGACACAAACTCATCTAAATCTTAATTTAGAGTTTTATGAAACTTTGCAGGAAAAGGCCTGGTGTCCTGTAAGGACAGCCTTCTCATGGGGCTTGGTGTCTCCTGGCAAACAGTATTTGATACAGTGTCTGCTCAACTTGTTGCTTCATTGTCTTCTGAATCTTCCTACCCTAATGAAGGCGGTTGGCCCAATTCTTCGGGGCAGCCTTGTTCTTTTCAGACTCCTCTTTGTTTGTAAACTAGATAGCAGACTACAGGGTTATTTTTGAAAATACTTGATATGAGAATTGGCTTTACAGTCTCAAGGTAAAAGATTTGCGTGACTTTGTAGAGCTGCAGCTGGCCGCTGCCTTGAGCTGCTTCTTTATGTGCTCTGGGAAGAGCACTTGGCAGTGCTGGGTCATCCCGTCGTTTCTTTGTTGCCGTTGTTGAGTTTTTGCTGGGTTTCTCTTTTGTGGTGGAGGGAGTGATCTGCAGTTCCCCTGCAGTGCAGACCAGCAGGGCAGAGGTAGTGACAGAGGTACAATGAAAGAACAAACCCAGACCTGACGTCTCGCAGGTCCTTCCCAGCCTTCCCTGTGCTTCGGGACACTGATGCCAGCTAGGCTAACACAGCAGTTATGAGATCTGAGCTATGAAATGGGGCTGCTCTAGGTGGTCTGAAGAGCATCACTGAGGACCTGGCTGGCCTGTTGGTACACCTGCGACTTCTGTGGGATTCCTCATTACCAAAGTCTTGTGGGGTGAACTGGAAGCAGTTTGAGCTCAGGTGACTTCCATTCACTGCAGCCTGATCTGGGGTTTTGTTTTTTTGGTTACAATCTGAGCAGTTCTGAATGCTCTTAGCAGATTTCTATCTGGGTTTGTAAAAAGGATCCATTACGTCAGTGGGTGACACTGAAACACAACTCCTCCAGGGCTATTTGTTTTAACACCAGAAATGAGGGAATAAGGTACCGGTGCCTTTGCTTTAATTAGGAAAGACTCCAGCAGCCAAGGAGCAGTCCAGTTTGAGTAACTTGAGTCCAGCACCAAACTCACTCCCCTCTGCCTGTTCCCAGGGCTGCGCCTGCAATCAGTCACCCCAGCCTCCCTCTACCTGCAACAATAGCTGGTTGTGCAGAAGAATTTGTGAAATGACTGCCTGCTCTCTCCAGCCAGGAGGACACGTTATCTCTGCCCAGTTGATCACACTCAGGGTAATGAGAAAATGAGGCTGAGCTTAGCATTGCTGAGTATGAAAGCATCTTATTGGCAGGAGCTGAATGACACTGGCTGAGAAGTAAAAGACAGTAGATTATTGTTTTTGCTTATTATCTGCCATCAACCTCCTGGTCTCCTGCCGTCCCCTGTCCTCAGAATTCGCTGTGGGTGTCTGTACTGGCCAGGAAGCAGTGGGGAGGGGGGGGGGTGTGCCTGGGGAGGGCCTGGATGGTTCCGATGCCCCAGGGAGGCACTGGAGGGTATGCTAATCTGCTGGCGCTTGGGGAGTGAGGTTTATTTTTGAATTTATTTGTGCTCTTCAGTTTTGCCTGTGTTTACCTACGTGCTGAGTTTATTTATGTTGTGAGCTGTGAGTCAGGATGGAGGTGGGGAAGGCAGTGAGAGGAGCTGGTGGAAGGGCACAGCGGGGCCAAGCTCCGAGGCTGTGAGACAAGTAAAAGGATGTGGGACGGGAGGGCAGCCAGGCTGGAAAGCTGAACAAAGCAGTGAGAGGAGCTGGAGAAACACAGCTTCCTTTTGGGCTGTTGAAGCTGCTGGGCTGATGGGACAATGCTCCAGGCTGCCCTCCCAGCTGCAGCCTGTCCAAGTGTGGGGATGAGCCAAACCTGCCTTTACCACAGGTCTTTGTAAGCTGATTTGTAGGTCTGGATCATCCGCGATGTGATGTAACTTTACAGGAGTTGCTGTAAAAATAGGCTATAAAGAAAGAAGTGGTGGCCGAGGAGGAAAGAAGGCTTTGTGGGTGCATTAGTATTGTCCCAGCTTTTGTGGCGGCGCTGGTGGCGGTGTGAGGGCAATGTGGGCACGCGCTCATCCGTGCTGAGCGCGGCAGAACACGCGGCACCTGGATGGCGGCACGGGGCCCGGCTGCTCCGGCCAGCAGCAGGTTTATAGGGAAGCTGAACAGGCACAATGGAGGCTCAGCCCGCGCAGGGAGGGAGGGAGGGAGGGAGGCATCACGGCTTTGTGTGCAGCGCGGCCTGGGGAGGGGGGCAGCACGATCCCTGCGGCCGCAGTCTCTGCAGCCGGCTGGCCTGGGCTCCTCGGGTTAATTTGTGCCATCCTGTCTGCTCTTTTATGGCTTCTTTTTGTCTGCTCTTCAGTTTGTGTTTGAAGGGATGAAACGTTTGGGGGTTTGTGCGCTGCTTCTTTTCTGTCTTGTTACTACGCAGATGAGCTCTGTACTTGTAGGAAGAGTGAAGGGTGAGAGCAAAAAAGGCAAAAGAAATCACTTTTATTATGAGGCTGGTGATGCAAGGCACCCAGGGGCTGGCCGAGCCGGAGGGTGCAGCCCAGCCTGTTAATCCCAGCATGTGATGGGCTCTCAGTGCATCTGCCCAGCACTCAGCTGGAGATGGACCGCTGCATGCTGGGACTTGTAGTCTCCCTGGGTTACACCTTACCAAGAGGGAAAGATGTCTGCAGCCAGCTTCATTTTATGAACCTCAGGTAGATTCTTTGGGTTTTTAGCAAGGTGCCGCATGGGCAGAGACGGCTGCGCACATGGAGGAAACCGTGTGTCTGTAAACAGGCAGGAGAAGTGTGTTCACCTGTTCTTCCCCACATTTCTTTCAGATTGACCCGAAGGTAGCGTTCCCTCGCCGAGCACAGCCCAAGGTAAGCACTGTGGGCAGCCCTTGTGCCACAAGGGGCAAAATTTGTGGTGGTGAACCTTGTCCTTCTGTGCAAGGGGGCAATGCATGCAACAGAGTTGCTGGCTGGGGTTTGCTCAGGACTCACCTGGAGTGCAGTGCTGGGAGTTTGCATGGCACTGAAGGAACCAGGAGGCCCCTTGGAGGCCCCCTAGAGCTGGTGGATTAAATGCTGCCCAGGGTGACCTTAGTCCTTCCAAGGTTGCAGACAATGGTTGGAAGTTCCAGGCCCTTGGAGATTTGGAAAACTCCATACTGTGATGTGACACAGGTGGAAGAGTGTCATGTGTGTGCACCTGTGTGATGAATAGGTGTATGGCAGGGAAGGGGAGAAGGATTTTACTTTATGAAATGCCCTTGTGTGCTTCAGCACTGGAAAAGGCAAAAGGAGTTTGGTGTTGGATCTTACCTACAAGAGGCCCTGGGATTAAAATGCACAGTGGCAGGAACTTTTTCCAGGTGTGCAGCTAGAAACTTTTAGCTGAGGAGCCAGCAGCACGCTGGAGACTGCCTTTAGACTTTGGGTCTTCCTTTAACTTGGCTCTTGGATGTGAGTTTTAAAGTTTAGAGTCTGTATTCTAAGTGCTGTTAGGGGTGAAAGAGCTGGGGAGAAGCTGTGTTGAGAAGCAGAGAGGGAAGAGGAGACTGGTGCTGGGAGGGAAGTAAGGGGTTCAGGCACTGAGAACAATTGGTGAGCAGGTATCCCAAGTAACTGGAGCCAGGAAGCACATGGTAGGAATTGGGTTAATTCCATTAAGCAGTTTGGTGACAGAAGGTGCTTTAGTGTTAGAACGGGCTGCTCTCCAAGCCAGGGAATTGCTGCGGATTAGCCCTATGCTCCTTGGGGTAATTAGGACCATGTGTTCCTCTGAGAGCAGGGGTGTAGCCAAGCAGCTAAGGAGAGGATGCAGCTGGAGAGCTGGTTCAAAGGATGTCGGTGTGCCTCAGCCTGGCAGCCATGGACCCTCTCAGGGTAGTTAGTTTTCTTCCTTGTCCTGGCTGTATCAGTGACAAGTGGCAGAGGGATCTTGTCTTTACCTTCTTGCAGAGGCAAAAGCGATTTAACTGGGTGTTGACTGGGCTCCATTTAAGTGACTGGAGAATGGTAGTGAAATGAGGCTTATTCCATTTCAGACTGGTAGGCTGTGCAGTTTGTGGGGTGGGAGGGCAAAGCCTGGGGAACCTGCCTGTGATGGCAGGCTTCCTGCCACCCTGGGAGCAGAGCAGGTACCTCTGGCGTTGCCTGGAAGAGGCTGGCTGTGCAAAGTGGCAGGGCTGGGCAAGGGACAGCTGTGCCCCACACATTTGGGGTGGTGTCACAGTGCCAAGGGAGTGGTGGCAGGTCGGTGAGGGAAGAGGCTGGTAATTGTCTGACGAGGAGGTGGGGCTGGGTGTTGGCACGTGTGGTGGGCTCTGTGAAGACAAGAGCATGAATCTGGTGCGGGACAGATCTGCCAGCTGTGTTTGGCCAGAGGACTTCAAGAAGTTGGAAGCTCAGCTGCAGCAAAGGGAAAAGCGCTTCCCAGCAGCAGAGGGGAGTTAGTGGCCTTTTGAGTCTCTTTCTCTGCTCGCTCTGGGTTTATTTGGTGAATTCCCGTCCTTCCCTTTTCCAGATGGTGACCCGAACGAAGAAGATATTTGTGGGTGGTCTGTCTGTGAACACTACTGTGGAGGATGTGAAACAATATTTCGAGCAGTTTGGGAAGGTAAGTCTCTTGAGTGATGTTGGATCAAAGCTGTTGCTTCTGGGGCAAAAGGAGTTTTCTGAACTTTTGTGGGGGCGGGATTAGAAGCTTGAGTCTTTTGCAAGGGTTAAGTAGATTAAAGGTCAGTTACAGATGCTGGCTGGCTGTAATGTCCTTGTAGGGGCTACAGCCAGTGACTCCTGCCCTGTGGTGATTTGAAACAGAGTTTATCCTCCTTCCCAGATTTGCTAGGACCTCGGCTATGGGAAATTTTTCCCTGTCCAGAAGCCTCTTGTGGCTCACAGATTTGCAGTTTGTTCAAATGCTGGAGGAAGGTTTGTAGACACTCCTAACAGAGTGGCTGCTTTATCAAACCTCTGATTTTGGCCTGTTCTAATTCAAAACCATGTGATTTATTTTTCAGTAATCCTTTATTTAAAATAAGGTTTTATCCTGAAACTTCTGCTGAATCTTGGGCAAATGGTGGTGTAAGTGTTGTATAGTTGAAGAAAGTTTGGCACTAAGGCTGTCCCTTGTGTTGGTCTGGCTCTTCTGTGGTTGGTGGTGGCTCAGGGAAAGGTGGGCTACTGTGGCTGGAAGTTGCTTGTGCCATGGTCCACGTCAGCCAGGTGTGTGAATTGTGAGACTGCACCCAGTCTGAGGCTTGAAGGGATCTCAGTTGTGACCTTTCAGCTGAGGAGGTTGTCAGCATCTTCAGGAGTGATATCAGCAGGATTAGACTGAAGGATCCCAAGATTTTTAATGGGATTGGGAACTGAAGGGGATCATCGTACCCAAGTGCTGAGTGTGGCCACCTCTGTGGGCAGGACATTGTCACTGTTTTACTGTTGTTCAGTGGAGTTGTGCATAGCTTTGCTGTTTGGGGCAGGAGGTATTGGATTCTGCAGCTCTTGGAACCTTCCTGCCCAGTTGGGAGGGAAGAACATGGTTTGGGGGGTGGTGACCAGGCCAGAATGTTGCTGATAGAATCATGGTCATGGAGGGAAGTACCGTGGAAGCTGCACTGTGGGGATGAAGGCTTGGTATTAAATTTTTTTTGAAATTTCCTGCAAAAGGGTGGTGTCATGGTAAGGCACACTAATTAGTGAAAGGAAAGGGAGTTTTGTAACCACATTTGTCATATTGCTGAAACTTTTGGGCAAAAGTTTGAGACAAGTATCTGCTCAGAACCTTCGTTCAGCTTCTGAAGCCAAATTTGTATGTCCTGGTGTGCAAAGTGGGACTCTGTTCCCTTCTAAGAGAAAGTGGTTGGATATCCGTGTGCTTGCCAGTTGGTAGCTCTATGCAGTTTCATTTTCTATAAGAAACAGGCAAACTCTGAGTCCCCAAGAGCTTTTACATGGTATCCTCAAGGGTGCCACCACTGAAGGTGGTGGTGTTCATGTGTCTGTGCGGTCTGAAGGCTGTTTGACTTGCAAGTTCTCCTGTGCTGCTGATGGGTGTGTTTGATAGGGAAACAAATTGTCTTTGGCATAATCCCCTTTTAACCTTGACTGTATCCCTGTTAATTCAAAGAAGCATGTCACAGGGCACTCAGTTTACAGGCAGTTACAGTTGCTCTAGTCTGAGCTGTCCTTTCCAGCTCTTTTGGGGTGCTGTTATGTTTCTCTTTTTTAAGGGTTGTGTGCTGAGAGGTGTTCTGATGTCAGGTGACTGGCAAGGACTGGTTGTGTGAGACTGTTTTCTGGAGTGGGCAGGAGGGAGAGCTCTGCACAGCAATTCATTTCTGAAGAACCAGTGTCCTGGACAACATCCAGAGCTCCAAGTCTGTGTGAGGCTGGAGCAGTTGTCCCCTTGGCTCTTGGGAGGTTCCACGGGGAGATGTTAGGGCTGGTCAGATTGACTTGCTGTTTTCAGGGCAATTTTCTGACTCATCTGTTCACTTCAGATGAGAGACACTTCAGAGCTCTTGTGTAAAGCATCGTTCCTGGCCTGTAACCATCTTCCAGACTAAGCCTCAAATAATTCACCCATGGCCAGGAGAATTGTTTCCTGAGAGATTCTCTACAGTAGATAGTTTGGTATGGCTGATGGGCAGGATCAATGGGAAAGTGCATTTCAGAGGAAAACCTTGTGGCCTTCACCTCTGGAGTTCTGAGCTCTGAATGTGCCGTTGTATGGTTTGTAGGGCTAAGCCTTTTGCCTTCAGTTTCAGCTGTGACTTACAGAAAACATGATTTTGATGCACAGTCTCTTTTGGTGGCTCTTTATGATGTGCTGAGGCCTCCCAGGTTTCAGAGGTCTTCTAGAATCCTGTCTTTACAGGTGTCCCAGGCACCATGAGTGGTCTTTTTCTCTTTGATTTATGTCATCTTTAAGTGAGAGGTGCTGAAGCTCCAGTCATGGTATCCTCATCTCAGAAAATGTTTTTTCATTAAGACTTTCCAAGTCATTTGGGTTCAGTATTGCTTCTGGAATTGTATCAGGACTGTGTGAAAAGGAACTGTTAAGGATGCTCTTTGAAAGCATTTCTTTAGAGGACTTACCCTGTTAGGAAAGAGCTTTGTAGCTGTTCCATTCTCTTTGAAGAAGCCCCACAGTTACCTTGGACATGGCAGGACAAAAATTGCTCCTCTTTCTTCCTGCCTGTCCAGGGAAGGCATGGAAACACTTAGGATCTAGAGAGGAGCGAGCCAAGAGCACCAAGTCATCCTATCTTGATTGCTCAAGGTGTCAGGGTCCCTGGGGTGATTTTTAGTCAGTTGTTGAGAATGCAGTGGCAAGCTCAGTTTGGATGTTGGCTTTAGGGAGAGATCATGCTCTGCTTCTCAGGACAGTGGAGTCCAGTCTGCTGGATGGCTTTTACATGAAGTTTTGTATGTCACCCTCAGGCCACAAGCCTGAGTGTGTCTTAGATTTGCCACCATTTAAGGTCTTTAAATTAGAATAGATGCTTTTGAAAAATACATTTTAGCCCAGACTGAAAGCATGTACATGCTGAAGGAATTACAAGAGGAAGTGCTATGGCCTGCAGAACAGATGAGGTCAAATTAGATTATCATAATGTTCTCTCCAGTTCAAATCCGTGAACTGCAGCTCACAAGCCTACCAAGGTGGTTGGTGTCAGTGCATCTCGGGTCAGAAGCAGCACACCTCCTACGTCCATTAGCAGGAAAAAAAAAGGAAGTTTAGTTGGGCTGCAAAAGAAATGGTTCTAGTTCATTAGACACAAGTCCCAGATGTGATTGTTCCATTTTGGCATTTCTGCTTATTCTCTTATTTTTGTTTTGTTTTGTTTTCTTTCCTTGCTGTGTCCAAAACCTTCTCTCACCTTTGTAAAATGGAAGTGGCAAAAAAAAAAAAAAAGATGAAAATGTGTGAAAAGGAAATCTGTGAGTATTACTTAGTGATAAAGCAAGAGAGGGAGAGACTGGCACCCCAGTTCTTCCTATCAAAATACTTGGCTTTAACAGGCACAGAAGATGAAGCTTCAAAGAGGATCCCAAATACAGTGTGTCTCTGCTTCAAAGAGGAATCACTTTGGGGTTTTTTTCCTTCCAAAACTCAAAACTCTGACTAAAATATATGGGCTGCTGTTTTTCTGAGAAAAAAAATATAAAGGGTTTTTTTTTCTTTTTTAGTACAGAGAGAGAAACTGAAAAGTGATCTCAAGCTGGCTGTGGTTTGTCAGGTGCAGCTGCGAGGGCTTTGAGCATAGTGAGATCTCTAGGAAACGCCTCTCTGGTTCCAAAACTTGAATCTCTCTGAGATCCAAGCTCTGGCCATGCAAATGCTTTCTAAAGGAGATTATTTTTTCAACTGTAGGACAGAAGTCCTGGAAAGACTTTCATTTACAGTATGTGTAGCCAAGTGCTGTGGCTTAAGTTGCATGGTGTTGAAGATCTTTAGACAGCAAAAGGAATTATTTCAACTAGCTTCTCTAGATTCAGGCTACCACCCTCACTAAAACCTACAACAGAAAGAGAGAAGGAAGGTGTCTTGCAGCTACCACCTCAGGCACAGCTAGTCTTGTGTCTAGTTCAACACATATGAGAATGCCAGAGGAGCTCAAGTTGCAGCTTCCTCCTTTGCTACTTCGACCTGTGGGAACATGTTGTTCTGTATTATTTTTGGGGAGGAAAAGTTGTCCATCAGAGTAATTTCTTTGGACTGTTGGGTCTCTGATCTTGTAAGCAAGGTTATTTGTTTCAAATCAAAACTGAAAAGACTCAGATCATCTTTGTAATGCAAGAGTTGGTCTGATGAAGTTTTGTGGTGGAGAAAGTCATATAAATTGCAAGATAGGAGGAGGCTTAGAACAAATAAAGTCCTTTTATCATGGAGCGTATCTAAACTGTGAAATCTTTGCCGCAGGATGTTGTTGCTGAAATTTACATAGGCTCCAAAATGATTGGGCAAATTCATGGAAGGTCTTTTAACATACACAGACACCTTTGAATTAAAAAAATCTCCAAATCACAAATAGCTTGGATGGGGATGTAGTGTTCTGGGCTCTGTGGTAATATACTTGTCTTGTCTTTATGTTCTTCCAAAGTTGTCTGTTGGTGGGGATCTTGGGAGGTTTTGGCAAGGCAGAGCTCTGCTCTAACTTGATGCAGCTGGTCTTTTGTTTGTCGTCAGGAGAAAAGCTGATCTTAACAGAAACTGGAAGTGCAGAGGTCCTCAAAGAAATGGGGGCCTGCACCCGAATCAGGTTTTTGAACTCATGGTTTTGTTGTGTGCTTTTACATTTGGTGAAGCAGCAGTGCAGGAAATACATTCACAGTGACGTCTTTGCATGACTCACTAATCAGTTGCAGCACCAAGGGTGCTTGGAAAGTGCTTAAAACCAGTCTGCATCTCTCACTGGGCCTGAGGTAATTGTGTGTGGATGAGTTGGTCATGAAAGCTCAGCCTCTCTGTGAGGCAACTCTTGCCCAAAGAGAGAGATCTCCTCTCTAAAAATACCCTGGAAGCAAACAAGAAAAAAGATCTGGAGTCTGAGGAGAGTTCTGACCTTTAGGCTGCCATCTAATATTCCATCCACATTCTGGACCTCAGAGGTCCTGAGGTCTCACTGAGGTGATGGCTGTTCCTGTTGTGATGAGGGAAAATCGCAGTATCTGAGCTGCTGGATCCGACGAGGGTCTGTAGGTCTGTCACAAATGCCTATTCGTGTACTCCTGACAAAAGAATGGGGTGGTTGACTTAGGTTTATGGAATGAGTTTTCCCTGCTGACTAATGGGAAAACCTTCAGATACTGGTGGCAAATGTCTTTAAAGAAGATTTGTTTCTTTGCTTACAGCGGCCATGATTTTCCTCACTTTGGATTGGGAGAATGTTAATTAATTAATCCTTAATCTGCCACTCTCTGGAAATTTCAGGGATCAAAGCTACTTGTCAACCTGCTGTGGATTTCCAAACTGGATTTTGGATTTTCTTCCACAGATCACAGGGCAATTTATGTAAATTCTCACACATAACGTGGTTGCCATGAACAGATGGGGAGGGGAGGAGAAGGGGAATCTGATCACCTCTCTTGTGGCAGTAGGCAGTTTGGCCTGTGGTAACAATGCCTCTGGAACAAAGGGTTCTCTGTGCTCCGCATCTGGTAGGCACATAGCCAAAAACACTCTAGCAGTAATGGTCATTCAGGTCTTCTGGGGTTCATCTGATATTTGCCAGGTGCCTGTGTGAGAGCTGGCAAGGACACCTGGACAGGCTGTTCTGCTCTCCTGTGCATGGAGCAAGCTCTGTCCCTGTGGCCAAGTCTCGTTCCCAGAGTTCTGCGAGGGGGTCTGCAGAGTGGGGTAAGAAGGGTCTGAATGGCACAGCACACCTGCTCCCTGGAGCCGGGCTCTCTGTCCATGCATCCTCCTCCCTGGAGTTGGCCTGTCCTGTTTGTGCAGATGGTTGAACCTCACAGGTTAATGCCGTCTGTCTCTTGACAGGATGGCCGAGTGATTTCTAGATAGTTTGATTTCTGTTTTCCATATGGAAGCTATCTCAACAGTTACTATTTTTCTGCCTAACTTTACTACAAATATGTTGCTGTGATTCCTTCTAGGACCAGCTCAGACATTTTTATTTGCAGTTCAGGTGGAAGATGTCCATCTCCACAAACCCTCTGCTTGAATATTTACAAATCAAAATCTACTTTTGTGAAAGTGCATCCAACATTTCCTATCAAACTGATATTGAAAATTATTATTTTATTAAATCTTTATGAGGATGTCATTGGCCTCCCCATAGCAGATAACGAAGAATGAAACAGGAAAATTGAAAGATATTAGAGTGGAATTAAACCTCTGAAAACCCCCAGGTATTTTGGCCAAGGCTGGATGGATCATTTGTGATTATGGCACCTCTAAATGAGAGGTGCTGAAGCTCCAGTAATGGGATCCTCATCTCAGAAAATGTTTTTTTTCATACAGACTTTTTCCTGTAATTTGGGTCTAGTACTACTTCTGGAATTGCATTGGGACTGTGTGAAAAGGAACTGTTGAGGATGCCCTTTTAAAGTATTTCTTTAGGGGACTTACCCTCTGAGGAAAGGGCTTTCTCTGAGTGAACTCTGTTCACTCTTTTTCCAAGTGGCCTCACAGTTTTTTAGCACCTGGCAGGACAAAAATTGCTCCTCTTTCCTCCTGCCTGTCCAGGGAAGGCATGGGAATACTTAGGATCTAGAGAGAAGACAGCAGATTCCTTAAGCTCAAGGTACCAGGTTCCCAGTGGTGATTTTTAGTCAATTGTTGAGAATGCAGTGGCAAGCTCAGTTTGGATGTTGGCTTTAAGGAGGGATCATGCTCTGCTTCTGAGGATAGGGGAGTCCAGTCTGCTGGATGGCTTTTACATGAAGTTTAGTATGTCACTCTCAGGCCACAAGCCTGAGTGTGTCTTAGATTTGCCACCACTTTAAATTAGAATAGATGCTTTGGAAAAATACATTTTAGCCCAGACAGAAAGCATTAAAAAAAAAAAAAAATCACTCCTCTTTTTTCCCTCCTTATTTAGGGAAGGCATAGGAACATTTAGAACCTATAAAGCAGGGAGCACCAAGTCATCCTGTCTTGATTCCTCCAGCTCAAGGCACCAGGTTCCTGGGGGTGATCATTTACGAGAGCATGTAGTGACAGGACAAGGGGGAATGGCTTCAAACTGAAAGAGAGAGAGAGAGAATAGGTTCAGATTGGCTCTTGGGATAAAGTTCTCCCCTGTGAGGCTGGCGAGGCCGTGGCACAGGTTGCCCGGAGAACCCGCGGCTGCCCCATCTAGGGGCAGGTTCAAGGCCAGGTCGGAAGGGCTTGCAGCAGCCTGAAAGGTGTCCCTGCACGGAGCCGCGGGCTAAGAACGAGGCCATGAATCCCTCGGGAACGCCGATTCTCCTGTGCTGGGGTGCCGGAGGCCCCCGTTGGGTGCCCTCCCGAAGCCCATCCCGGGCCGCGGGCACGGAGCGCTGCGGGGCGGCTTTGTGAGCCGCTAATCCGGGCCCCAGCTGCCATGGCGGCCGCGTTGCCATCGCGACGGCCCCGCCGGCGGCCGCCTTTGTTGGGGCCCGGCGCGGCCCAGCCGGGAAAGGCCCGGGGAGGGAGGAGCGGCGGTGCGGGGATTGTGGTGCTCGCCACCACAATAGCTGCCCGCTTACGGCTGGTGCTGGTTGTAGATCGGTGCAGGCAGAGCTTTGGTGGGTGCTGGATGTGGTCCCAAAGAGTGAGGGTCTGCCCAAGTTATCCGTGGTGGGAGACAGACGTGTGCCCTGTAGCAAGGGTTGGGTGGGATCGGGGCCCTGCTTTACCCCACAGGTGTGTGCTGAGACTACCCAGCTCAGCCCACAGGCTGCCTTGAAAGGAGACACAAAGATGGTCATATGTAGTTTTTAATGGCAATAAAATATATCAGTTATACCATACACAGAGTTGAAGCCCTGGAGTTGTGTGCATATACACCTATATATACATATACACCTATATACACATACTTATGTACTGTATAAGATTTAGTTTTTAGCAGGAAACAGCTTTCAAATATGTGTTACAATAATTATGTCTTTGCAAGGCAAGTACATTTTGGAGTGCAGGATAGATACCTCAAAGCAGGCAGAGCCATTGGAAAAAGCACAGAAGGAGGAAGGCTGCAGCTCTCCTCACAGCGTACAGCGTGGTTTGGGATAAAGTGGTTGTTCATCTTTCTCTGAGTGCTTGAGTGCTGTGGCAGTGTCCAGCCATTGCCTGGGATATTGCTGTGCCAGGAGTTTGTGTGCAAGTGCAGTGGGCTCTGCCACTTGCAGTTGCTCCTGCTTCCCAGGCTCTGCAGAGAGGAGGGCTGGTCAGGCAGAGTAAGTCAGCAGTGGGCCTGGGCTCATTAACACTAGTTTGTTTGGTTTTTTTCCTCGTTGTGATGGGTTTGTGGTCCCTAGCTACCTGAGCTAGGAGTGACACAACCTCAGAGTGCCTTTGACACAGCTTTCTCCCAGTGTTTACTGGGGAGGAGAACAGCTATTTCTCCAGCTTTTTTTGTGAACTGGATGGGGGAATGGATCTAGATTTTAAAATGAGGAAAACCAGACAATAAAACCTGTTGAACTTTTTTTAAACCACATTGGATTTCCCTCCAGCACATCACAGTTGTGCTGTACCATGAAGGGAAATGGTGCAGATGTGGGAGCAAGTGGCGATGGGGAATGACAGCACGAGGAGCTGCCCTAAGCGCCCATCTCCCTAACTGTGTATCCTGGGAAGCTGCTGAGGAGTTGCTTCGGGTCTGAAGGCTTATGTCCCCTGAGCCTCCAGGTGGATGCTTGGCATGTTTCTCAGGTGTTTGTTTACTTGGCTGAGGGAGGCTGAGCCAGGATGATAAGTGTGTGAGATGAGCAGGAGCCAGGTTGTCTGTTGTCACCTGGAGTGGACGTGTTAGACAATGCCAAGGGCATCAAATATGATCTCTGTCTGCTTATGATGGTACTGGAATTGTCAGTAAGGGCTCCTTCCATCCACCTGGCCCTGAGGTGGAGCAGGGTGTGCTGTGTTGTGCTGGGGGCCTGAGAGTAGGGGCCTCTCCCCTTCCTGACTGGGGTTGTGGGGTCTCCATGGACAAAGCCCGTGGCTGCCTGTGCCAGGGCATGGGCAGCGCTCTGCCCTCTCCGGTGGCTGTTCGGGAGGAGGCAGCAATGCAGATTCTTCCTGGGACGAGGCAAGGGAGTAATCCTGTAGATTTGGGGGGTGTGCAGTGCTCGCTGCTCAGGGACCGGCTGTCTCACATGGAGAAGGAGGAGGGCCAGGGCAGCTGCGGGCCGGAGACTGCTGCCACCTCCCCTGAGCACTTGCACGTCCAGTTTCATAATCGGATTAAGGCAGTGGTATTAGAGGAGGGATGGGTCAGTGGGACAGGTTTACACTGGGGCTTACACGGAGGGGATTGAAGTGTATTTTTTAACCCTGCTCGGGCTGACCTGCGGAGTGGATGCGGCTCCGCAAGGCAACACCCGCGGGAAGATTGGGGGAAAAGTGGCACCAGGAGGTGATGTGCCGGTGATGTGCCGGGGAGGAGAGCAGCCCCACTGGCTGGGGGATGGGATCCGGCCGCCCCTCCCCCCGGGAAGGCAGCCCTGCTCAGGCCTTGCAGTAAATTTGCTCTAATTACAGCCTCCAGCAGTGGGAAACCTCACTTAGAGGAAAGGCTCCTCATGGGGTGGGGGTGGGGGCGCTTCCCAGCTTTCCCAGGCAGGCTCTGTTGTCTGAGGCCTCCGCTTCCCCCACCGCTGCGAGGCCCCTTATTCCTCTCCCCTCTCCAGCTTTGCTTCTCTGCCCCCCTTTGATTCTCCTCTCCTTTGAGGCCGGGATTTGGGAACAATGCCCTCCCTGCTCCTTGGCCCCCGGCTGGAGCTGCAGGCAAACAATTGGGGTCGCTTGCTGCCAGGGGCTGGGCTGAGAGGGCTCAGCCCAGCAGCACCTGCCCCGGGCTGGTGGGGGGACCAGGACCATGCTGGTTATGGCTTGAGGAAGTGCCTGGTGTGATAGCTTATGTGTACTGCATATGTGTGTACACCCTGTTTCCTTCTTGGGGACAGAATGTCTCATCTTGATCCCCTCAGGTTTGGGGAAGCCAGGGAAGCTCTGAACAATTGTGTTGGAGGATGCTTGTTGCAGCAGTAATAATCTGACTGCAGCCATTCTCTTTGCAGGTGGATGATGCGATGCTGATGTTTGACAAGACAACCAACCGACACCGAGGTGAGAGCTGTCTTCTGACCCTAGGAGAGGTTACTGCAGAGGATTTGCCTCCTGCCTTGCCTAGGGAGGGGTCGGTATCCCAGCAGCAGGGCATGCGGGTCGCAGCTGTTCTCTATCTTGCCTCCAGTCGCCCCATTCTTTTGCATCTGCATCTTTTACCAGTGGCCCTCGCAGCACAGAGAGCTTTTGTCCAGTGTGTTTCCTGTGCTGTAAACTTGTCGAGTTGCAGATATGTGAGAGGAGACGGCCCCCTCCTCTGCATGTCCACCTCCATGGCTCCAGCCTGCAGTGTGTCTTACCTTGTCCCGAGTAATCTGAGCTCTGGGGAAGCTGACACGAGAGCATGAGGAGTGCCTGCTTCTCGCCCCTTGTGCTTGAGCCCACTTGTGCTCCCAGGTCACCTTTTCTTACCCAAGTCCTGCTGGTGGAGTCCTGTTACAGGATGGGAGCAAGGCTGTATTGTTTGTGCTATATGGACCCAGCCCATCCATGGGCATCCCTGCCTTCCTGGTCAGTCCTCAGACCGACTACCTAGTGGTGTGGCAGGTGTGACATTTGCATCCAACTTGGAGATTTAATGGCAACAACTTGACCTGCAAACTTAGCTTCAGCCTCTTCCCAGTCAGGGTCAGGAACAGCCCTATGCTGGCTGCTTTCCTGTGTGTTGTTTGAAGCACTTCCAAGCACTCCTGCCCCCAGAGCAGCGAGGGAACTCTCCCTTCTGCTCTTGCTACACTCTGTGCCCTTCAGATTTTTACTTTTTTCTAAGGCCATTAAATCTACTCTGACTGCCAGGCCTCGGCAGTCCTAGGATGTTGTTCCAGCTTCATCTTGAAAGGGAAGAAGTGTTAACCCGTGTTCCTTCATGGGTGCCTGCCAGTCACTGGTCCAGTTAGAGCTGTTGGGCATTTTGGGAGGCAGCAGGGAGAGCTGCCAGCCTCTGTATCACCGGGGAGGGGCTCAGCCCAGGGCATAGCAGGCCTGGTAGGGGTCTGATGGGGCTCAGGACTGCTTTTGACATTTTCCTGCTGAATTCCTGAGCTCCTCTGCTTATGGGCATTGAAGTCAGTGGTGGGAATCTACCTGGGCACAGACGGAGGAGTTTATAGCGAGATGTTTCTGGTAGTGTGGAGAAAAGGTGGGGTTCTGGGCAGTGGATTCCCATCTGCTTTTGAATGTTATTTTACAGCGCCATGGAATTGGCCAGCTCTAGAAAGCGGAAAGTTCTGCTTAATCCCAGCTTGCTTGCACAGCAAGCTTTAAGATATCCTCCCACCTGCCTCAGTTCTCCGGAAACGGTTGCAGTCAGCTTAGAGGAGTTCAGTCTGCCCACCCGAGCTGGGCTTTGCCAGAACTGTCAGTAAAGGGGCTGGTGAGAGAAAGGAGATGCAAGCATGGGCCAGGGGCCAAGAACACGCCGTCCTGTCTTACCCCAGATACAAACCTTACTTTGGTGAAACTTTGCAAATCACTGTGCCTGTATCTGCCTCACTGTGTGAGCTGCACTGCTGATCTGTGCCTGCTCACACGAGGCTTTATGGCCTGCGAGGGAGCTGTAGGGTGTTCCTGCTGGTGGGGTGCGTTTAGTGAGGGTGGTGATGTCCTGGCAAGCAGCTGTTGGTTTCCCCGCCAATTCTTTGTGTGAGCATCTGCCCTGATCCTCCCCAGTGTTACCAGCCATGTGGTTTGCCTTGCAAAGAGCACAGTTTAAAAAAAGTCAAAAAACAACAAACCTGGGTTTGAGACCAATTGGGTTCAGAGGGTGGGAGGTATGGGGTGAGTAGGAGAGGAGAATCTGTAAGAGGACAGTCCTGTTCTTGTGCATAAAAGTAGAATTTGCTGGAGAGGGAAGATGAGTGACAGCTGTTTTCGAAAGGCCTGATGGTACTCTCCTTTTCTTCTGCTAATAAAAGGCTGAGAGTAGAGGGTTCAAACTGTGAGAGGTCTGACCTGATCAGGGAGTTTTGCTTTTTCTTCAGGATTTGGGTTTGTCACATTTGAAAGTGAAGACATTGTGGAAAAAGTATGTGAAATCCACTTCCATGAGATCAACAACAAAATGGTGAGTGTCTGGGGCAGAACCTGGGGCAGCAGGGACAGAGGTGTGGGAGAGAGCAGGGCAGTGGCACAGAGGCAGGGTGCAAGGTACTTGGGTCCTGATGCATCTTCTCTGCAGTGGGGAATCAGATTGAGTTTTTTCCCAAAAATCACAGCAGTCAGTCTGGGGAAGAAGCTCACAGTATGGGGGTAAGCAAGCATAATACTGAGTTCTCAAGGAGGAGAGCTAACTAAACAAGGAATTGAACTGTGTTGGAGTTTTTGAAGTTACACAAAACCTTTTAGTGGCCTGGGAGGGGGCAGGCTTTACCTTTATTCAGAAATGAGGAAAATTAGGCTTTGAGGCTCTGGTGCATGGTCAGGTACAACATCAAGGGCAACATCACGAGGAGAAAAGCTGTGTTGGAGCTCCCCATTGCCTGTGGTGGCTGCAGAGCAAGAGGGAGGGCTGGGGACAGCGATGCCAGAGAGGGCAGCAGAGCCCTGCCTGACCTGCCTGTGCTCTGTGCCCGTGTCCTGTGACAGTCTGTGATCCAGCCTGTGACAGGCGAGCCTGATCCTTACTTTCCTGTGGCAGGTGGAGTGTAAAAAAGCTCAGCCGAAGGAGGTGATGTCCCCAACGGGCTCGGCACGAGGGCGGTCCCGAGTCATGCCTTACGGGATGGATGCCTTCATGCTGGGGATCGGCATGCTAGGTAAGCCCCGGGTCGGCTTTGCGCTCCCCCCGCTCCCGGCCGTGCCAGGCAGCAGCTTAGAGGTTTATTCCGGGAGCGGCGGGGCGGCCGAGGGCAGCGCTCCCCGCGCGGGGCCGCGGGACCTGTTCGCGATCGCAACTTGCCCTCTGGTGGCACCTGGAAAAACTGCAAACGAGCCACCGCCGCCCTGCCACAGCCCGGCCGGTCCTGCCACAGCCTGGGCTCAGCCCCTGCGGGGCGGTTCTGCCCCTCGGCAGCTCCTCCACGGTCCCGCAGTGCCGTGGCACATGCACAGCAATTCCTTCATGTGGAATAGGATGTAACTGCAGAGCTGAGTGTGGAGTAATCTGTACCCAGGCCTCTTCATCTCACACTTGTACAGGCTTTCTGATGAACTGGTTGATTAAAGAGCCACTGAGCTTCCACTTGAAGCAGTGGTCTGTGTAAATGTCCCCGCTGCCATTTAAAGACTGTTAAAATGCCCTTAAAGTTCTAGTTGAGTGTTGTCTCGCTCTGTTCCCTCCCTCTCAGGTACAGTAAATACCTGGTGTTGCAGGGAAAGCTATACAATTATCATGGGACGGTCTTGTAAGGAGAAGATGGTGACAAGCAGGCTGGGTTTCATGTCTACCAATGCTCCCAAGACAAAAGCACTCAGATAAAAATTTAAAAATTAAAAACAAAAGCAATTTGTAGCCCTGTTTTCTAGGACCACCAAACCTCATGCTTAGATCTGAGAGTCAGCATGATCCTTCCAGAGTGGGTATTGGTCCTGGCTTCTCTCTCTTCTCACTTTCTTTGGAGCCAGGACTGAGCTGACCCAAGAGCTCTGTTTGCTCAGGATCATTGCTGGTGTTGCTGGGCAGGATGTATTCAGCCTGGCTCTCAGTGCTAAGCCTGCTGAGTAGCAGTTAGTCACTGAACAAAACCCCCAAAAGGGCATTTTTCCACCAATGTTTTCACTTGACTTATTGAAGGAAAATAAATCTCCAGCCTTTGGTTTTGGGTTTTGCCTTTTCTAAGCCGTCTGAATTTTAAAGCAGCAAGATTCAAACTGAGTCTCTGGGAAATCCACAGACTCTTGTCTTGGGAGATCTCAAATCAAATATTCATCTGTGAGCCAATGCCCTGCATTCTCAAAGGCTTGTTCCTATAGGTGGTCAGCTTCCTGGGGAAGAGCAGGACTTGTGCTCCTGCCTGCGCCATGAAGAAATGTTCTTTGTACCTGCATTCACCAACCCTTCTAGTGCAAAAGTGACTCAGCCATTCAAATGCCCCCTCCTCCCTGATCTCCTGTTTGTAAATCCTGCTGATGCATCAGAAAGCCTTAGTCTGCAGAGCTGTGAGTCTGAGAAGGAAACCTCCATGTCCTGACATGTTTGGAGCAAGGAAAAATTAAATGGGCCTGCTAAAACTCCTCTGCAGGCTTGCACGTGTTATGCGCTCTGCCCAGCGCTCTTCTGGGGCTTCTGCTGTTAGCCCTTTCTGCTGTCTGATACCGAAGGATGCTCCTGCTGCTCATGAGCAGCCAGACCTTTCCAACTTGCAGTAACGGAGTCCCGTTCTCTTCCCAGGTTATCCAGGCTTCCAAGCTGCCACCTACGCGAGTCGAAGTTACACTGGCATTGCACCTGGTTACACTTACCAGTTCCCTGGTGAGTGGAGCTCCCTGCTCTGTTCTTTGATCTGCCTTCAGGTGATGGGAGCCCCTGGCATGATCTATAACCCAGGCTCTGCCCCTTTCACCCTTTCCCCTGTTTGGTCTTTCTTTAAATTGGAGATGGATGTGGAAGGGGGATTGGAGAAGCCCTGGAATAGGTGGGAACAGCTTGTCCTTCATTAGGATTATCCTCACACTGCAGTGGCAGGAAAAGCCCAAGGCTGCTCTGATGTCCTTTCTGCTGGCTCCTCCGCAGGGCTGCTGTTGTGATACAGAAGGGCCCCGCAGCTCTGCCTGTCTCACCGCCTTTGTGTGTGTCTGTCTCTCTTTACCAGAGTTGCCACCACTCTGAAAGTAGCGCAGAATGTCAAGCACCATGTGCCAGGGAACTTCTGGGCATGCAAAAGGCAGGTGCCTGCAGCACTGCAGTTGTGTTCTGAACAGTGCCTGGACCACTCACAGCCTTCACAAAACATCTGCTGGGCCAGGAGGCTGCAGATCCCCTGCAAACTGAAACACGGATTCAGCGATCGATGGCTGGAACCTGCTGTGCCGCAGCTGCTCAGAGCTGTGGGGCCTCCCCTCCTGCTCTCTGCCAGGCCTGGGAATGAGGCAGAGCACAGTTAAGGGACACACTGTGCTATTGCTATTGCTATTTTCTAGAGTTGTGGCAACTCTGAGCATCCCTTTCTTACTCCATCCCTCAGTGCGATGGTTGATTTATGAAGTTTTGATATTAAGGGCTGGGAATGGGAAGTTTCCTCTTTGTCTGAGGTGAGCCCAGGCTGACTGGCTGAAAGTTGCTGTTGCCTCCTGGCTGTCTGGAAGCTCTCCATGAATTTAGCTGTAGTGGCTTCAAGTCTCTCATTGTAAACCTGTGTCGGGCTGAGTGTGGCACATGCTGAGCACCCACTGGCCTTGCCGCTGAGAGGTCACATTGGCCAGGTTGCAGGGTGGTGCTCCAGGGCAGACCTGAGGCTACACACTGACGCTTGAACTCGCCCTATGCCCTGGCCATATTTATTCCAAGGCTAAATGGATCCTTTCAGCCTTCAGGTCAGGAGTCCAGCACCTTTCAGCACCAGTTATAAATCAGTTTAAAAAAGACACTGGCCTGGTTGCAGTCTGGTTGCAGACTGCTCCCCCAGCAGACCCCAGCTGCTGTGTCTCTGGGGGTCTCCCTCGGGGTGTTTGATGAGTTCCTAAGCTGTCTTGCATTTCGTTTTTAGAGTTCCGTGTAGAGCGGACCCCTCTCCCGAGTGCCCCCGTCCTCCCTGAGCTCACAGGTCAGTCCCACTCATTTCCTAAACTCACAAGCTGGAAGGGGAGAAGGGGGCTTTGTGCTGTTTCAGTGGTGTTGCTGCTCCACGGCCTGGCGCAGTTAGCCTGGAAATGTGCCTTATTTCCTCTTTCATCTGGATAAGCTCCATCCAAAGCTGGGGATGGAAAGATGGAGAGGCAATCAGAGCCATGTGTATTGCCTCTGAAGAGGGCCGTGCAGGTCCTTTCCTGCTGCTTGCCTTGTTTTTAGCTCCTTGCCCCAGGCTGTATGTAAACCAGAGATGGAAGCTGCAGAGAGCAGGGTGACTTCAACAGGTCTACAAATGTCTTAAACCTGAGCTGTTGTAAGGATGAAATTTGGAGTGCTGGGACGAGGGAGAGGGTGTGGATGCACTCCTGGTTACTCTAATCCCATTTCCCTGGGAAGGAGAGGGTGCGGGGAATGCTTTCCCTGCTCTGAGTGGTGTAGTTCCCTAGCTACTCCCACACAGGCTTCCCAGGTAGGAGTGAGTGTGGTAGGACCCTGCAAAGTCTTGCAGTACTTGTAGGGAGCTGTGGAACAAAATGGGAGCAGAGGATTGTTCTCAGTGTCCTTCCTCAAAGTACAAATGCCTTCCAGATCCTCAGCCCCTGGGGTGTGTGCAGTGTGTTCTCCTTATGTGATGTTCCTTCTGTCTACTCTCCCTTCCATGGCCATGTTTTCCCCAGCTCTGTCCTGTCCATGGTTTCTGTCATAGAAAAGCAGCTTTGTGTAGCACCCTGCTCCCCATGTGCCATTTCATTTCCATAGTGTTCCTCCTTCCCAGTGCTTCCTTGCCCCCACCTGTTTCAGGGTTTGAATCTCTCTGCAAAGGGGTATGGAAAAAATACCCCTTTATGAAAAACCTTCCTAAAAAGCTCTTCTGGAATTAGCAGTTTAAACAGGCTTTAAAGGGAGTTTCTGTGGCACAAAACTATGTTAATCCTCAGGGACTCTGTTCGTGAGGATGCTGAGGTTGGCAGCCACCAATGAACAAATTTCCCTGAGGGAGCTAGGGGGAAAACTAAATCCCATTTCCCTCATAACAAAACCCTTCCCTGACACCATGTATGCAGCTGCATAAGCACCTTTGAGCCTTCTGCTTGGCAAGCAGAGCAGATGTGTGTCCCGTTGTTTATTTACATGTGTGTTTTTCTGCAAAACCATCACATTTGTAGAGGAAGGTTGGTGCCTTGGTAGAAGAGTTTTTCCCTTCATGTCCACCCCAAGCTGTCCTGTGCCTTTTCCTAGCAGAGGTGACTCACCCAGGGCCTGGCTGTCTCTGGTGGCCGGGGTGCACCAGGGCTCTGCACAACAAGAAGTTATTAATGCTGCTGTCCTGGCTGGGTGCCACATTAGCTTACAGCCCTGAGTGTCTCGCTGAAGTACCAGCTGGGGATTGTGGCATTCTTCCCTCCCCGATACGCTTGCCTCCTGTCAAGCAGGCGCCGCGCCGCCCTCGGCTGGGCCGCGGCTGAGCTTCCCATGCACGGGCTGCGCTTGGCCCGGCGGAGGGAGGGCAGAGCCGGGCGCTCCAGGGCCCTTGTGCCTTCGAGTGGCTGCAGCGCACACGGGCTGCGCTCCACGGCTCTGAGGGGAGCCAAGAGGAGGCATGGCAGAGGCAGGGATGCACGCACGGGTGCTTTGTCACTGCAACACAAACCCGGTGTCTCAGCAGATAAAACTGCAAAGGCAAGAAGGATTTTTCTTGGAAAAAGAGCTGGAGCTTTTGAGATATCCTTGCTTCCTTTCTCAGTAAAACCACATTCATTCACGTGTTAGGGCCTTGCAGCAGGGATGGGGCAGGAGGGTGGCTGCCAGCAGCCTTTATTTCCCAGAACAGCATCGTTGGGGGTGATGTGAAGCAGCAACATGCCTGCGTTGGCCCAGGGCCTGTAATGAGCAGCTAACCCAGATAGAAGCCTTGTATGACGTTTGCTTGAAACGAGCTGGTGCCTGCTACTAAATATTCCCTCCTAAGCTAGTCTGGGTTTCAGCCTTTACGTGATTGATTTGTTCTGACCTCTTTTTATGGTGCTCTAAACAGAATCACAGTGAATTTCACATTCAAGCATGAAATGCTGACCCAGTCATTTTAAGGGCAAAGAGAAACATACTGGCTAGATGCCTCCTGCGCCGAGGACTGAATGCCTGTGGCAGTAGAGTTGGGAATTAGAACTGCTACATATAAATTAAGACTTACTGTTTTAATTAAGCCATTTCTAGTTCCTGCTCCCTAGGTATATGTTTCCTGGTTTTCTACAATGAACAGTGAGGTTTTGAGCAATCAGGAGCAAAACTCAGTGTGAGGAGAATGGTATGTCTTGAGCAAAGAAATAGGAACAAAGAGACTATTAAACTGTTATTCAAGAATATTAACAAGAGACAGAGGAGGGGCTGAGCCTCAGGATGTTAAGCTTCAGCTGCTGTCCCTGAGCTGTTGCCATTCTCCACATCTACTGCCAAAATCTGGATCTGTAGCTTCAGATTAACTGCGTCTTGCAAGCTTAGTAGTGACAGGATACATCTGAAATTGCCCACTTCTCATTCAGCTCTTCCACACCATGCCTTTGTCTGCTCTGGGACGTGGGCTTGACAGAGCGTGGCTCGTGCATTCCCCTGGACATTGGCTGTGCAAAAGAATACTGATAAATTCAGGGCTATGCACTTCCCTGTTGTCATGCTTTAATGTCCTCTCTGATGCACTAAGCCAATACATATGTGTGAGCCCAGTATTTTGCAGTAGGAGATGAAGGCTCCCCTTAAGGAGTTTCCCATGTAGCCACAGTGCTCCTGAGATGCCTGTTTCTTGTTTTCCAGCAATCCCCCTCACTGCATATGGACCGATGGCAGCGGCAGCGGCTGCAGCGGCCGTGGTGCGAGGGACAGGTAACTCCACTTTCCTCCCCAGCACGGGTCCTGTCACGGAGGTTTGCCAAGGGGCTGCGGGGGGGGGGTGGGGTGGGACAGGGTTGCATTTTTAGGATCTTCACTATGTAGTTGTGCTGCCTGCTGTAGGTTCCACCCCCAGTCGCACCGGTGGGTTTCTGGGCACCACCAGTCCCGGGCCGATGGCAGAGCTTTATGGAGCCGCCAACCAGGACTCAGGGGTCAGCAGTTACATCAGCGCTGCCAGTCCAGCCCCGAGCACCGGCTTCGGACACAGCCTAGGGGTGAGTGCTCCCTGCACCCTCTGTGGAGGGAGGGACATGGGGAGTGGGCTGTGTCCCCACATGGTGAGGGAGGTGAGCAACAGTGGGCAGCCCCCTCAGCCCACGGTCTGTTTTCTGGTTATGAAATACCACGCACTGCAGCATTGGCTGTGCCACTGCTGAGCCCCAGACCAAGATGGACAGTGCAAACCCACATGCTTGGTTTCTGTTGGCTCTCTCTGATCACCACTCAAGGTCCTGATCTCCAGTCCTTTCCCTGATCCAGCTCAGGCTTTCCAAGAGCCCATATTGGCCCCGATACAGTATTCTGCAGGGTGATGTGATCTTTAGACCTGGCATCTCCAGCTGAAAACATTTACTGTGTCATCTGGGCCATGACTGATTTTGTTGTGTTAGCAATTCTTCTTCACTGTTCTTTTGTTTAAGAGTGGTGTTTTAACTCTTTCTTCACAGGGTCCCTTGATTGCAACAGCTTTTACCAATGGGTATCACTGAAGCTGGGGACCAAGAAGGCAGGAGGTAAGACAGCTTTGAACAGGAGCAGGTAATGAGAGAGAGGAGTGAGCTGGCTTCTGTGCTTGGGCTCTCAGCTGAAGCTGTGGATGTTGCTGTGAGGGTCCATGGCCTGGCCCATCCTGTGGGAGGAGTCCTGTGGCCCGCCTGGGCTCTCTGCTGAGCCAGGAGGCTTGGCAGGTTGGGTTCCTACTGAATGCCTCCCAGGCTGGGAGTGGAGAGTGTCTTAGTGTCTGGCACAAAGAGGAAGAAAATGAAGCACTAACAAAAAAAGAAAACATCTGCAGGGTTGGCCAGAGTCACAGCCCAGTGGTGATCTGAGAGACAAGCTTGGCTCTTCTATGGGGCTGGGGAAGCCTCCACCATGCAGCTGGTTGTTCTCACTGCTGCCGAGACCAGTCTCTGGGAAGTGAAGTTTTTCATCTCCCGCCTAGGAGAAGGGCAGCAGGACAATCTGATCAGTTCTGGTATTGGTCCTTGGATGGGCTGAGAGGGAACTGGTGAATAGTTTTTGTTTGCTTTGCAAATGTGACTGAAGTTAGCTGGCTTAGAATTTTAAATTAAAAAAAGTAAACAAGCAGCTTTTCAAAAATGAGGGCAAAAACTGGAGGGAGCAGTGTCCACAGACAGGAGCCCATGGCAGCCTGGCAGGGCTGGACTGAGCTGAGTGCTGAGGAAATGGCTGGACTCTGTTATGTCCCAGCCCTTACAGGGACCAGGCCACGTGGTGTGTGGGACCTTGTTTCCCGGGCCTGCACATTGCCATTGAAGATGGAAATGTCTCTGCTGTGCCCTGTCCCTGTGCCCGCCATGTGCAGAGCAAGACTGTGTCGGGGCAAAGTTTTGAGTATTGAGTGTTTCTGTCAGATCACACCAGAAGAAGAAAACCCCAGGAGGAAAGCTGTGGCTGTTCTAGACCCTGTCCCTTCCCTCCCCTGTCTTTTCCTGCAGATTCCCCAGTGACCTAACCGAGGACAGCAAGTGGCTGGAGGATCTGGTGAGCCTCGGGGGATGAGCCAAGGTTACCTTTCTCGTGAATCAAACTGCACACTGCTGGCTGGCTGCCAGGCTCCTGCCGCCCTGCCCGATCTCTCCCTTTGACCAGACCACACTGGACTGAACCCGAGGAGATCATCTCGCTTCCCTACTAACCACCGACGGTTTACGCTTCCCCCTCCCTGCCCCCAGCCCACTGATTCTTCTTTTATTTATTTTATTAGCTGTTAGTTTTATTTTTTTATTTTATTTTTTTATCTTTTTTGGGGGCTGCCCCTTCTTTTTGTTGTTTGCTCTTTCCCGAGCTAGTAGACATATTTTATGAATTGGCTTTGTGATTGTGTTAGGTAGTTTTCATTGAGGAGTATTTTTATTTGGCTTTGAAACTGTTTTGAATATTTTCAACTCTGTTGTTGTTGTCGTCAGTGTTTTTAAAGCACGATATGTAACAAGAATGCAGTTCTGAAGGGAAGAAAGAGACAGAGAGAGAGCAAAGGACAGAGAGAGAGGAACTGCTGTATTTCTATTTTTTTTAAAGAAACTGTTTTTAATTGTTTCTGTTTTGTAAATGTGAGGCTTTGAAAAGTGTGGAACTCCAAGGATCTGAAAACGTTGGACACCGCTATGGAACAAAACAAATGTATATTTTGCTAAGTGAAAAACACTATCCTTACAGCTGAAAGATTTTTTTTTTCCTAGGTTTAGTTTTACGTGGGGTTTTCTTTTTCCTCCTGTATAATATGTAAATATCGTGAGCTGAACCTGGCTGCTGCCTGCAGCCTGGCTCCAAGGAGCAGCTCCAGGTCCTGGACTTGGTGCCGCAGCGTGAGCAATACTCTCCAGCAGAATCCTGACAGGACTTCGTTCTTTTTTTGTACACCTTTTACTGTAAGATTTTAAGACCTCTGATGAGATGAGATGAAAGGGGGGCGGGGGGCGGGCGGGGTGACACGTGCCAGCCATCGGCTGTTTTGCTGAGCGGGTTAAAGCTGCTTCCAATTGCTTGATGTACAGACTCCATCCCTGGGCTCCGTAGCACCGGCTCTGGGCTGGCTTAGGGAAAGGGCTTTGCCGCCGTTGCTTGTCTTGGTTACTTTGAAAGGAATTCACTCTCCAAACTTTATCGCTTGCGTCAAGATTTCCTGGGAAAGGGGATCCTCCTCCGGAGGCAAGGGTATCAGAAGGGGTGTCAGCCAGGGGGAGATTTGGGTAGTCGTTCTCTGAAGGGCAGGGCTCTGGGATGGGGATTCATTAACAGGGGAGAAAAGCATTAGGGTGGTGATTTGGGGGCGGGTTAAGGGCTTCTCAGGGATTACATGAATTATAGAATTGCAGCTTCCCGTTTGCTTTACTCTGTTTTCTGAAGACTGTGGGAATTTGTCCTTTGTCCTGTGTGGGGTGATCTGGTCCCTTCTCCAGAACCTGCTGGGGCTTCCCCTGGTATGGTCCAGGCTTCTGCCAACCAGCACTCTGCCAGGGGAGACCTTCAGCAGGAATACATGGGGCAGGTTTGGGTCTGGATTTCAGTGAACCAAAGACCTTGTTAAGGGGGGTGATTAAGCCTTTTATTAAGATGCAGCCAAACTCTTTTCCCAGGGAAATAAAAGCTTCATCTTAAGTTTTAAAAATCATTCCCTCTCTTCCCCCAAACTGAGCCCCTGTAAAGGAGATGGGCATTTAGAAAAGGACTGGGAGGGCCACAGTGCCCACAGGGCCCTTTTTATCTTCTATCTCTCCCCCATCTGCTGGAGCTTGTCCTGACCTGGGCGATGCGTTTGGAGAGTTCTGTTTAAATAAGAAGGTACTTAACAGATCAGTACTGAAAACACAAAGCAATAATTTTTGTTACTGAGACAAGAGTCTGTATGTCTGTTTTTTTAAATATTTCCTAATTAAAGAAGAGCTGCATTTTATTGGGTTTATTTTTATTCTATATACTTCAAATTTGGGTCTGCGGACAGCGCTTTCCTCCCTCTTGGTGTATGCGCTGAGCTGCTTCCGTGCCCCCTCCAGACATCCCGGGCCAGCTGTGCTGCTGCTGGGCTGTGAGTCACTCTCTGGCCACTGCCTGGAGGCTGGGGCTCTGGTTTCAGGGTGGGCATTTTTTTAAAAAGAAATAAAGCTGTGTTTTTAAGCCAGTAAGTTATTACACTCCAGTGTTTGTTCTCTCCACACCTGTAACCCTTTTTCCAGATTTCAGTTTTAAATTCCTAATAAATTATTTGAAAACTGTCCTTCTCTGTCATTATTTGGGGTGCAAGGTTTTCCAGTGGGCGAGATTTCAGGACCTGGCAGAGTTGCATCCTGCCTTGAGGATAAAAGTCCCAGGCAGGTCTCTGACTTGCTGTTCTGCTCCCACACTATGGCAGTGGCCAGTTTATTATGTGAGGCAGATCTGGTTTTAGTAGAGATTGTGTCTCTTTACATTACAGAGGTTTTGTGTAAGCATTTGTAGGTTCAGAAAAGGAGATAATGTGATGCTTACAGGTTTAGCACATACCCTGGATTCAATTGACTGCGGTGGACCAAGGAAGCTAGATGCAAGGAGGTAAAATGTAGAGATGGGAAGTAAAGTCCTTAAAAGAGAGAAAGGAGAATTTTAACAGTGTGGAATAGTAAGGAACTCTGCAATACGGCTTATAAAGAAGACTTTAAAATAATTAAAGGCTTAAGCCTATAAAATGGAACCAGTTATAGGTTGAAATGTGCTCACAAGTGTACCAAGGGACCAGTGGCTTTGTATACAGCACAGGTTGGGGGAAACCAAAAATAGCATGGGTGGAAAAATCTTTACCCTGCTGGGATTTTTCTCATGAGGCACTTGTAATAGTCATGTGCTTGCTTTCCCACACTTTGCAATCTTTTGTTGAACTAAAAATGTAGGAAATTGTTGATTTATGATTTTAAAAAGGCCAGTTGACTGGAAACTTTCTAGGAAACATCAATAATACATCACATACTGAGAACAGAGAAAAAGGAACCAGACTCCTAAGTTTCATAGGTAAGAAAACAAATTTTTTTAATGTTAAAAGCAGAGAAGACTGGGAACTCTTAAGTGGATATTGAGGGGAAAGTTGGCAGATTGATCTGTGGGCAAAAGACAAGGTTATTTTTTCTGAACAAACTGTGGTACAGATTGTCCTTTACATCAGTCTTTAATATTTGTTCAATACTCAGTTAGAACCCTGAGAATCTTAAATCAACCCAGCATCTGTTCAGCTGTAGGTAACCCATGAGTGGGGAGCCCCAGAATGGAAGTGCTTGAAGAGATAAAAAAAAGAATGGATCTGGTTGTTCAGCACCATGCCTGACTTTCCCTAGATGTCCTATGGATATGTCAACATCCACTGGGTACTTTGGCCGTCCTGCTGTGGTTTCAAACCTGTAGCCCTGAAAATGCCAGAGCCTCTGGGATCTGAGTGCAGTTTCACTTACCCCTGACTGATTCCAGGAAGATTTTTCTTACCCATTTTTTTGAACTTCTTTCAAGGTTCCCAACTCTCTCCATCCTATGGCATAGAAAACCAAAGGTTCTTAACTGGGTTCTGCATTGGTGTTGGAGAAAGAGGAACTGCTCTAAGTCAGTGAAGTCTGCTGTAAATGTTGAAACTTCTAAGCCTAGTTCATTTCCAATATAGATTGTTTAAGGCCACATAAAACCAGATACTACTCCTTTTTTAAGCCACCTTAGGGTTTTCCAGGTCACTTGGCTCCTGTTTCTTGCCTAGTAGTACCTCCTTCTCCTCTGTGGTTTTAAAGTAAAGAATAGCTTGATATTTTTTTTCAGTTGAGCTCATGCCAAATGGCCATTTGATGTGAGTAGACAACCTGTACCTTATTCTCTGAATTATGCCAGGAGAACCCACAGAGAGATACAGGATTAATGATATGTGGGATACCATAAAAAGAGGATGCAAGTATTAGTGGCAGGTGGTTATTAGTGTTCCAGAAACCTCCAGCTTAACTACCACACTGCTATTATTTTTTAGTAGAGAGCCCTTAAAAATATGCAGGTCTTTCAGGCTGACTTCTAATAGTAGTTGTACAAGAATTTTATAGCAACAATCTAAAGAGCAAATATTTGCCTTTTGGGCCTTCATGGATTTAACTCAATTGGCCTTCAACTGGTCACGCCACCATGACCTGCTGCCCAGAGCCTCCGATGGAAGAAGTCTGCATTTAGTAACATAAATACTGGCTGTTTTATCTCATACCCATGTCAAGGTGAGCCTGTTATATAAAGACTCAGTTTCCCTTAGCAGCAGTGTTTGTGTCAAGAACTGCGAGAATGAAGTTCCTGGCCCTGCTTTTCCTGCTGTCGGGTGTGTAGGTGCCCTCACCCTCGCGCTGGTAACCCCGAACCTGACTCTAACCACCCTCTGTGTCTGTCCCCAGTGGGCGCAGCCAGCGCCGAAGTCTCGCCGCGGGCCGTGTGGCTGTTCCGCAAAATGATCAAGTGCACCCTGCCCGAAAGCCACCCACTGCTGGAATTCAACGGCTACGGCTGCTACTGCGGCTTGGGGGGCAGCGGCACTCCAGTGGATGAGCTCGACAGGTTTATAACTCTGCTTTTACAAACCTCTTGCCTTGCTTGTACTTTCCTGCTTCAGCTTCGTCTCAGCTGGCCCTGCCTATGAATGTTTACGAAACTTTGGCTGCTGTGAAGGAAGCTTTCTTTCACAGATGGTTTAAGGGGAAAAAGGATGTGTGCTATCGCACCTTGATGCCTTACTACTAAGATAAAATATAATTACAGTAGCTCTCCTGTTCTATGGCAGCACAGTGTGCTCATTCCAGCATTTTTTTTTGCAGCAGCAGTGCTGGGCCAGCGGCCTGGACACAGCTCTGCACACTCTGCCAGTGCTTGACCATCAACATGTACAGGCTGGGCTGCAAAATGGCATGGGCAATTTAGAGACACACAAATATGGCAGCCAAGTCTTGGATTGCGTTGGCTGAGAGCTTGTCAGCCACCAGGCACTGAGGGGAAGTGTAGGGTAAATACTGGCTTTGGCTTTCCCTGTGCCCTACAGACAACTGTGAAGATGCTCCCATAAGTATGTCTTTACCAGACACCTCTTGGACCATGAGCTAGCACAACTGTATCCCTTTGAGGTCCTTTGTGTCTGCCCTCTTATTGCTGGGTATCTTTTTTTTTTTTTTTTTTTTTAATTGTCAAAAGCCTTGTCAAAGTAAATCTAACGTATTTGTGTGTCTTACAGGTCAGTTGAGCCTGTGATTCTGGTCTTTTCTAACCTTTTTCTCCTTGTTTCCCAGGTGCTGCCAAGTACATGATAACTGCTACTCACAGGCAATGAAAATGGAATCCTGCAAATTCCTCCTGGACAACCCCTACACTAAGCGGTACAGCTTCAGCTGCTCCGATGGGCAGATCACATGTAGCAGTATGTCCATTTTCACTTCACTCCAGCTGTTCTCCAGTGTCTCTTAGGAAAGAGCAGGGCTGTGTTACACTCACACCTCTGCGGCAGGAAGGCACAGTGCCAGTTCTTGCCGGGGAACCTGGTCGTTAGAAAGAGGGCACCTCACACAGGCACTGGAATGAGTATTCTCTATATAGCCCACAATTTAAAGTTTATGAAGATATATGATACAGCAGAATATAAAGAAACCTGTCTAGTCTCCAGGGGATTGAGTACCTTCCTGGGAGGCTTTCTAATGGCAGTATCCAAGAGATCAGCATGTTAGCTTGGCATTGTTATACAGTTTCTGCCACACACCTCTGATAAATAGTGGAGACTTTACAGGGCTCTGGAACGGAGGTAAAGAGCAGAGAGGTTGGCAAATAAGGCTGCAGGGAAGGGAAGAAGGGGCAAGGAGACAGATGGCTTGGCTGGAACACACAGCTTTCGGGGCACTGGGTTAGTGGGCAGAAGCCTGTGCACTCCCAGAACGATGGCAGCAGTGAAACGGGTACACCGTGACAGCAGAAATGCCAGCCCGAGCCACTGCAGCGCCTGGCGAAGGAGCCGCGGGCTCTGACCGCTCCTCTCTCTCCTCCAGGCAAGAACAAGGAGTGCGCCGACTTCATCTGCAACTGCGACCGCACAGCCGCCATGTGCTTCGCCAAGGCGCCCTACAACCCCGAGCACAAGAAGCTGGACACCGACAAATACTGCAAATAATCACTCTCGTGTACTTCAGGGCGGCCGCAGGCCAAAATAAACAAATAAATAACCTAAACCGACACTCCGGGCCGCTGCTCACCGCCGCGCTCAGGGGACAGGGCGGCGGCGGCGGGGCGTGAGGGGGGAGGGAAGCCCCGCCCCTCTGCCCACGGCCCTGTGCGGCGCGTGAGGCGCCCCGCGTTCTCTGATTGGTCCATGGGGGCGGCGTGGGCGGGGCGCACCTGCTGGCGGCCTCGCGCGCTCTGCCCCGCCCCTCAGGTACCGGCGGGCGGGGGCTGCTGAGGGCGCGGCTGCGGCTGCGGCTGCCCGCCCTCACGCTGCCGGGGCTCCGCGGGGCGGCCGTCCCTGCTTATCCTCACCCTGCCGGGGCTCCGCGGGGCGAGCGTCCCTGCTTATCCTCACCCTGCCGGGGCTCCGCGGGGCGGCCGTCCCTGCCCGCCCTCACCCTGCCGGGGCTCCGCGGGGCGAGCGTCCCCGCCCGCCCTCACCCTGCCGGGGCTCCGCGGGGCAGCCGTCCCTGCCCGCCCTCGCCCTGCCGGGGCTCCGCGGGGCGGCCGTCCCTGCTTATCCTCACCCTGCCGGGGCTCCGCGGGGCGCCCTTCTCCCCCTCCCTCACCGTCGCGGCCGCACTCACTCTCCCGGGGCTCCGGAGGGCGCCCTTCAAGCCTGCCCTCAGCCGCCCTCGCCTCGGGCTGTCCACGCGTTGGCCACAGCGCAGCTGTCGCTCTTCCCCGGGGCATCGCTGCGTGAGGGTCTTGAGCCGTTTGGTGCTCCTTTCTCTTGAGGGTCTCCTGTGTGCTTACCCTGGGAAGCCCTTCCCCTGCTCTGTTCCCAGTCAGGAGCTGCAGAGAGGGAGGTAATGTCAGCCTGGAAGGCAGGGAGCCCCTCTGAGGGACAATATCTGCCCCACTTTCCCAGCCCTGCCAAAGTCCTGTGCCAAAGCTGCCCCCCACCCTTGGTACCGGTTTTGCTGGCAGATGTTTTTGGAGGTGTGGGTGGACTCCTGGGGCAGGGTCTACACACACTCCCTGCTTGCTGGCAGGGTGTGAGGAGGGCCCCGGTTCATCATGAGAATGAACTGTACCAAAACATGGAGCAGACCCCGAGGATCTGAGAGCGCTCTGGGAAATGAGAAACCAACGCAGTAGGAAGAAGCTGGCTTGATATGTTATTGGAAGGTACTTGCAATGCCTTCATTCTGAAAGTAAATGTATCTTTGAGGGCATTAGAATGATATTGAGAAAGGATAGTGAATTGCATTTAGTTCTTCTTTTCTTTGAAAATGGGAGGGATTGTGTCACAGCCAAACACTCCATTTTATGGTAGATTGAGTCCTGGTTTTGTACCAGTATTGGCTGCTTATTTTTCTCAGGTGTTTGTGTATGTGAATTTTCTGGAAACATTGAGTGCTTGGAGTCCCCCACAGAATCTTGAGGATCCTGGATGCAATCCTGTCATATGGCCAAAATGAATCATTCTTAGGGCTGCAAGAGCAAGATGAGGTCTCTTGTACTCGCTCACTAGCTTAGATTCTCTGAAATTATTGTTTGTAGAACAGTAAAGCTCCTAAGTAAATGTTACTAAAATCCCCTTGTGATAAACCTCATTGTAGAGAAAAAAAAGTAAAATATCATCACTCTCTGGAAGGAACATTGCACTTCGGAGCTGTGTTATCACAAGTAGGGAAGATTGCTGGGGTGCATCGGAAGCGTTTCAGAAACTCAGTATGAATTTTGCCTGTAACAGGAACTCTACATTTGAGGTGAGCAGTATATCTACTCCTGGCATTCAGCATTTGGAGCATGCTAGCATTCCGTAGATAAAACCTTAGATAGATAAAGGCTCAAATTGATTCCATATCTGTCTTACTCCATACAGGTTTTATAAGCCTGCCCTTATGTTTGGTCCCTTGATCATGCTTCTCATTTCCATGCTGCTTTGGTGGCGTGAAAGACACAGCATTAAACCCAAACATTCCCATGCATAGGGAGCCTTCCCACACAATGCAGAGTGTCAGGCCCTAATGAACGGCACAGGGGGGGGAGGCTGGAGGGGTTGTGCAAAGCCGCTCATTAGGGCTTTGAGGAACGTTGTGGGAAGAGTAAGAGCAGGGCTAGTGACTGCTTGAGCTGCCAGCGTAGGGGAGTACAAGGAGCGCGGGAAGATCTACCACGCTGGCTTGTACTTCTGTTCCAAACCAGAACAGGACTGCCTGGAACGCAAGCTATCCCTGTGCTCAGCAAGGAGGAGTTCTGAGACCCTACACAGCACCATAGGATGCCGGAGGGAGAGCAGCTCTGTGGGCTCACTGCAGACGTGAAGTCTCACTCTCTTTTCTCTATTGTTGTTTCCTATGCCAAGATTTTTCACTCTCTGAAGGGAGAGCTGAATTACTCTTAACTACATGGGCATTGCACAGATGAGAAAGAGTGCTCCAGCTGAGGTGAGACGTGCAGAGAGCAAACAGTTCTGCTGATGGTAATGATCCTGTGCCAGTTTCTGTTTGGGCCTGGAGACCGATTCGAGACTCTCACACTGTTGCTCGTCCTCTTCAGGCTCAGCTTCTCTTTTCTCTGCCATTGTCTAGTTAGTGGTGCAACACTGGGGTACCTGTCACCCCGATTTTTAAAGATTTTTCTAAGCCTTCTGATGTTTACATTCTTGTAACAAACTTTCTCACACAATTCTATAAATAACTTATTGTTTTGCATTCTTTTATAGAAGAAGAGAAATTTATGGATTGTTGGTTTGTCCAGAGTCATTGGAGAGGTGGCACTGTCACCCTCCAATCCACTGTCACTTTTAGAAAACTATAAATGTTGGAGTCAGAAAAATAAGCTTCTCTTTTTTCTTCACCTTGAGTGCAACAGTGTGCGTGTCGTCATTTTGTGTCCTATAGTGACAGGTACCTTTCCTTGGTGGGAAGGGAGATGACAGGGACCTGCACACAGAATTGCACTAACAGTCTGGAACAGTGGTTTTAAAATGGTGGTTTTAAAACCCATCTGGCTTGACTCTGCTATTTCCCTGCCTGCTGCAAAGGCTGGGAAAGGGTGACATCCAAGGCAGTCACAGGGGAAGAAGCACACTAGATGGTAGATCTAGTCACCTTCACTCCACTGAACCTCCCAAGTTCTGCATGCCCAGGGTTTTGGGTCATTTTCCAGAAGTAATGAACAAGCAGGTGTGTCAATAGGAGCAATCTGACTGTAAGATGTGGGAGGCTGCACTTACACCACGGGCACCAAACCCTCTGAGCCACCTGCATTCTGTGCTGCCCTCACTGGAGGTCAGTATGTGAAATACCTTCCTCAGGCTGCTGGATTCAGTTACAGATGGCTCTGAGAATTTGCCCAGAAACAAAGACAGGAGTTGCCAAATAGGAAGTAGCTTTAATTTGCTTTGGGTAATTCCAACCCCACTTTCAGAGGAGCAGAAGAAAAATCCATTTTAAGGTACTCTCAGCTCCTCTATCCAAGCTTCAGGAGGAAGCTGTAAGAAAAAGAGAAGAGCAAAAGCTGTTGATTCTGGTAATTTCATGTCATGGCTTTTGGTGTAGGAATTTTAGGCTCTCTCAGGCATTTCTTGTGAGCAAACTTAATGGGGAATATGTTAAGAAGTGAAGTGCTCTTATCCTGTTCTAAAAGAGGTCAATTTTAGTAGTTCTGGATCAACTTAAGAGAAAAAAGATTGAACTTCTTCATCTCAGCCTCATACAGTTGTAGATATGCTCATTATCCTATAGTAATAAACCATGCACAGGAGATTTACTGTTATTTTCATTTATTCTGAGTCATTGTCCTGGGGACTTAAAAGTACCATCAGTGGAGAGTTGAGGTAATGACTCATCTGAGAGTGATCAGGTGCAGACCTGGAGAGGAGGCAGGGGTAGATGTGGGAGGTTTAGTTACCTGTCACAGAACTCATTCCAAGACTTGTTTTAGACTGCTTGGCAATGCTCCCACACCGTCTCAAAGTGCTGGCTCTGCTGGTACTGAACCTGCAGTCTCTGGTTTTGACACACCAACGTTGTTTAAGTTTCAAGGAAGGGAAGATGATGATGTGCATACCGAGACACTCAGCCCCAGCTCCTCTGCTAAGGAGGCATCAGCATCTCTTTTTACAGGGAAAGCCTCTACATGAAAACATGTGGACACTCTGCTGTGCTTTAGGCATGACTTCTGCAATAGCTTTGGTTGGTGGGACAGCTGTTCTGTGGACAGGACAGCTAAAGATGGAGAGAGGTCTGTGAGCTTTGCTCACTGCCAAGCAGCAGAATCCTGAGTCACTGGAAAGTGGAGTCATCATTCAACGCGAGCAGAATGCATGTGAGAGGGGAGTCCTGGACTGTTCTTGCCTGGCTTCAAACTGAAGCTGTCTCTCCTCTAACCCAATACAGCCAAATCTTGAAATGTGGTAGGCATGTTAATGCCCTCTACCTTCTGCAGAAATCGGATGCCTTATGTATCCCTTAGATTCTCTGCTTTATTTGCTCTCTCCTGGCATGGATTTGAATCGACAACAAAGCAAAAATTAACTTTGCATCCTGTGGTGAGCTGTCCTTCCTTTGCTACTCGACCTCTTAGCAGATGACTCTGGCATCCTTGTTTCCAACTGCTTGTTACAGTTCTTGTCAAAATATTAGTCGAGGACATGTTACTTGGAGTAGGAGGGGGCACGTGGAAAACCACAACAATTAAACCCCTCAGAGCTAGAAGGGGGAAGTGGTAGTTTCATGAAGAAGGTCAGGTCAAAAAGTTAGTGTTCTAGATTGTGCCAGGTTCTGTATTTTACTCTGTTAACAGTTTGACAGAGCTTACAATACCATCCTAAGGAACAACAAAAAATCACTACCCAGTAGTGATGATCTCCTGTTAGGAGTGTGGAAATTGTACCTTTCAACAGAGATTATCTCCTGAGGGAGACCTATTGTACAGATTTAACTGTATTTCTCTCTTAATTCATCAGCTGCTAGTAATTAAAACCTGCATTTTTGCAGTGGGGGAAAAAAAAGAATCTAAACTGGCTATTGAGAATGTACTTAATAATGGGAGGGAGAGAAAATTACAATGCAAATAGTATCAATCTTCTAAACAATTTTAACTGATTCCTTAGCTATTTATTAATTAAATAACATCTTCAAAAATGCATTCTGGAAAATGTAGTGTCCTCAATGAAAGTAGTGCTGGTCAGATTAGCTTCAAGTAACTCCTCTGGCATCTCAACAATATTTAATTTTTAAAAGGGGTTGGATAGGAAGCAGTTTACCTTGTCAGCTGACAGTTGAGAGAAATGCTGACTTCCCTCCTTGCTGGAAGACATCAGCCTTATAGCTTGTGCTTCCAAATAATCTGTTACAAGAGCAGTGTTCTTGTTCAGCTTCTATTTAGAACCTTTTTTAAGTGATCATTGCAGTTCCTCTTGCCTCCTTTTCCTCTTTGCATACTCTACAGTATCCCAGCAGTGACACTGGATCCCCTAGCAGTGTCCCACATCACCTTCCTCTGTTACAGCCTTAAATTACCTGCTCAAAATCCCTGTCCCCCCCTTCTCCTCTGGAGACAATTATAATAAAGGTATTTTGTCCTCAGACACGGTAGTCCAATTATCCTGTCCCAGTGAATGAAAAGGCACTGTTTACAACGGCAAGGTAAGGCAGAAAAGTAATTTTTTTTCATCCTCATTCTGTTTCCTGATCCGTGGAGATGGTTTCAGTGGAGAGAACTGGTGAGGCTTGCTGCCCTCTCCCGGTGCCCTCAGTGGCTGTGCACTGCATCTCACAGCTGCCTCTTGGATTGGAGTTTTCCCCTTTCTGAGATGAGTCCTGCAGGAGGGGAAGAAAGAAACTGCTTTATTGACTGAATTGATTATTTTAAACAGCAGTGTTTGATTAGGATTAGCTGGACCAATTCAATTAGGAACAGCTTTTGAATTGTCAGAGGCAATGGTCGTGATCAGGTCCTCTGGAACTACAGGTGATCCCCTGTAGCTTCCTGATAGTAACAAATGGATTGGAATTCTACACTACTGAGTCTTCCGAATACTCCTACCCAATTCTGTGGGAGTGCTAGCACTTAGTATGATTTTTGTTTATGATCATGGGAAACAGTATCATGGCCCATCAGAGCAGACCGATTACAGATTAAATTTACAGCCACCTTTTGGTGTTGTGAGGGAATGTTTTGCCAGTCAGCACATCTCAGTCTCAGCATTTGCCAGGACCCCATATTCTTACTCTGAAAGGTGACTGACCAGGGAAGGTACTCACCTTGTAAAAATAACTTTAATCCTGGTAGCTACTGAAGCTCAGATGGTTGGGTCATGTGCAAACAATCAAGGGCAGCAGCTCTCCACAGCGGGAATTCAGCTTTAGGGATGCAAAGTGATCTAACCTGGTGGGCCCAATGTTAAGGACTGCAATTGGCAGCTTCTTCTCCCGGGCAGCAAGAGCAAACCTGTAACCAGAGTACACCTGCAGGAGTACCAGAAAACAAAATTACAGACAGCTTAGGCAAAAGAAGAGCTACAGAAAGGAATAAAATAGCTGCCATTGGCAATGGGAAAAGGGCTGTACATGCGTGCTGTGTTAGGCAGCTGCACTGAGCTCAGGTAGGAAATGTCTTCATTCAGGAGTGCACAGAATAGAACAGCTTTTAACCTCTGTCAGTGAAGGATTTGCAGTTTCATAGAAACTGAAACTTCAGAGCAGATTGAAGGGAAATGTCCTTGTCTTTTAGTAAATCTCTGAAGCAGTTTTTATGAGTTATCACAGGTACTTAAATGCTGCACTTTGATGGTTCCTGCATGGCCCAGCTAAGGTAGTACAAGAACAAACCTAAGGCATTTCAATCATTCCTGTACAGAGGATTATAAGCTTAAGAAGTGCAAGCTTAAGGAATTTGTATCCAGTATCCTGAAGCCAAGAGAATCACAATCAGGCAGCCTGGGTTTTATCTCCTTCTGGGAGGTGTTAAGATAAGGGGTTTTTTTTTATGTAACAGAACTTATCTTACAAAAGCTGTGACAAAAGCTTCTATAGGTGTAGAAACCCCTGTTGTTTAGCTACCTTACCTTATAGATAAGAGGCTAGTGGAGAAAACACATTGTGATACAAAGGACAATCCCAAGCAGCAGAGATATTTCAGCTCTCTTATTGAGAATTTAATAAAGAATGAGAAGTCCTGAACCCTGGTATTTTACACAGTGTGCTATGAGGCCTAAAAAGCTACAAAAGGCTAAAAATTTCAAGTAAAAAAGTGTGAGGAATGAATTTTATCAGGTATCTTGCCTTTATGGGCAATTGTGACTGATGGAGGAGGCAGCAGAGAGAGGTCTGAATGGAGGTATTTACAGCAGCATGAAGTAGACTGGCAAAGAGTGACATGGAAGCCCAAAGAGGTCACCCATAAAGCCAGATTCCAACCACAGTAAAAATAAAATACAAAGAAGCTCTGCAAATGCTGGTCTGATCCACAAGCCATTTGCAGTTCTAAGCTGTGGGACCAAGGATCATTGCAGGCAGAGCAGCAGAGAAGTAGGAATGCAGTTTGGGAGGCAGACCTACTTACCTGCATAGAGGATCCTGCTATCAGCATGGAGTCGGATTCTGCCAGGCGTTGGTGTACAAAACGCACTTTTTCCTGGCTCACTGTGTCTCCAAAGAAGGTCACATCAGGCTTCAGGATTCCACCACACTTACGGCAGGCTGGGACTCGGAAATTGCGCACCTGCTCATCCGTCAGGAAGACATCCCCATCCGGAGCCACACCAAATGCTTCAGCTTTCCAAGTAGGATTCAGAGCTTCAAAGTGCTGCTGGAGCTCAGAACGCAAGATTTGGTCTCCACAGGCCAAGCAGAAAACCCTGAAAGTCAGAGCAAAGTCTTAATGGAAAATTTAATGTCTCCAGAAGATCTGGAGACTCTAACTTGTTCCTTAGGAGGCCTGTCACGATTTTCCACATTTATTTACCAAATAGTACAGGTCAAGGAGATGTCTTTCTACTCTACTGCTTTGTAGGAATGCTCTAGAGGAAGTGCCTTCAACCCTGCCATGCATCCTCTCTCCCAGTTCATGCTGTGCTTTTTCATCTGGAAATTTTGGGTGATCCCAGACAGGCTGTGATGGCCCTTCTCCAGTACACATATCCCATGCAATTCTGGCACTATCCACTCTGCTTAAGGGGGATAATCCTTGTATCCTCATGATCCCCTTGTTCTCTTTACTAAGAAGATATTTGCTGTACCAAGAAAAGGGGAAATGGATCCAAATAATGGTCCAAAAAATGGAGTGGTGGACATGTTTCTTAAATGCCATGCTGTGAACAGCACTGGGCTGTGATCTTTTTCTCCGCCTCAGCCCAATACACCTCTGTGCCTGTCATCTCCAAGAATGCAGCGTGGACGTTTTGCCTCCTTTCTCAGCAGCTGACACTGCAGCTGCGGCTCAGTCACCGCTGACACCCCCTGTGCCAGCAGCCGTACCTGTGTGTGCAGCCGTGCAGCTCCGTCACGCGCCGGCTCCCGGCCTTGGTGTGAAGGGCATCCACGTTCTGGGTCACCAGCCAGTGCAGCTTGCCCAGCTTCTCCCAGTCTCTCAGCACCAGGTGTGCCTTGTTTGGCTGGTGGGAGGAGAACTGGGGCCAGCCCACGAAGTTCCTTGCCCAATAGCGCTGCCGGGCACTGGCGCTGCGGATGAACTCGGCGTGCTGGATGGGCCGTCTGTCTGTCCTGGCGTAGAGCCCAACGCCCTCAGAGCGGTAGTCGGGGATGCCTGACTCCGTGGAGATTCCAGCTCCAGTCATTACAAACATCCTCTTGGAGTTAGAAACAAAGCGCTGCAGCTCCTCCACTTCGGCAGGATCGGGGGGAAGACAGGCTGGCACGAAAGTCGAGTTTGGAGAGGCTCTGGATACAGAACAGGATCTGAAATGGTGCGGTCTGACGGCTCTGAAAATACCAGGCCCCGTCCTGGCAGAGAACATGTTCAGCTAAAAGGCAAGAACAGAACACATGGCAGGTAAAAGAAAGCAAAAAGCATGTCCTTAATGCCATTTGCTTGCGTTTCTCTGGGAAATGATGCTGTTAAGTATTCTTTGCTCTCTTTTTAGTAAAGAAACAAATTATTTTGGAAACATGAACTAAAGCCCACCATCCAAGGATGTTCTTTTGGAAGAGTGGAACACTGAGCACAAAGTTAACAACTCTGACTTGCAGGGTTCCCGCTGTTCTACCCTGGTGTGAAGGATGGCTGCCTAAGAGGACTTGTAAAGAGCCCAGAAAGACCTGGGCATGTGAAGTCTTTCCCAGATATGTGCAGCAGGCCAGAGACGAAATGGCAGGAAGGCCAAGCACCTCACCCCAGAGGCACTGGCTGGTTCCTCCCCAGAAGAGACCTTTGTTCTGCATTTTTAACACTCTGCCTGCTCCAAATCAGTCTTTTACATTTACCCCATCCCTAACACATGTTGTAGTAAGGGAGAGAAAAACAACCTCAAAATGTTTTTTTTTTTCCTGACAAAGGCCTTGACTGGAGTTACTCCTGTGTGGCATGTTTTGGTTGGTTTTTTTGTTTTTGTTTTTTACAAAGGCCTGGTGCAGAGCAGGCCTTGAAATGGGACTGGAGATGATTAGAGCACTGTCTAAATGCCTCTGGCACCTCCTCTTCCGTGGGTGCCACCTCCCCAGAGTCAGCGAGGAGCTGGACGGGCACTGCTTTTGCTTCTCCAGCAGACACAGGGGCTTTCTGAGAGAGGTAGGATCATCCAAAGTGTTTAGGGCAGAAGGAGGTGCCTGGCAGGTAGGAATGGGAGGGACACCCTGCTTTAAGGGAGGAATGGCACGCCCTGCTGGGGACAGGCAGGATGGATGGCTTTGCTGACTAAGTAGCCTGGAATTGTGTGCAGGACCTTTTGAGACACGAGTGCATGGGTTTGGACTTTGATTTTGTTTGTGCTTTCCAGCAGTCTGCAGTTCTATCTCCATTTCACTGTATTAAAACTATTTTTTCTGGGCCTCGCTATGGTTTTGCAAACAATATACAAAAAGCTTTGAAAGCAACAGTCCTGAGAATTGACTGTCTGGCGTTTCTGCCTCCTTAAATCTCCCTTAGCAGGGGGGTTTGCACTAGATGTAGAAGACAGAGGAAGAACTTTATTTACTGATACAAGGTGATGATCTCCTGAACACCTTAACTTCAGGTGTATTTAAATACTGCTCTGTTTACTGTAAGACCTAGTACTGGTGGGTAGCTGAGGGCTTAGATACAGCTGAAGTTTAGGTGTTCAGCTCCAAGCACTGTGATGCTAAATTGGTGCTAGTGGCAAAGGGTTAGATTTGGCTCAGTTAGTCTTCAGTTCTCAAGGCTTTTTGTCACCATCATTTGAAATGCAGGGAAGATTGAGCAGACTCCATAGTCTGAATTGCTCTTTGTATCTAAGCAGTGATTCTGTTTGCAATGATTTTTGCTTTGTTTTGCTGTTTAGCAGGATTTGTGTTGGGCATTCCCTCTAAAGAGGTTTAATTTCCCATATGAATTAATTAGAAGGGACAAAGTCTCCCAATAAACTAATTTGCTTTGAGAGTAACTTGTGTCATGATGCTCCCCAAAGGCTCTTAAGCCAGCTTGATGGTAATTAAACTGCTTTAACTGATGAAAACTCTTCATTCCTGCCCCTTATCATCAGAAGATCTCTCAGAAGGAAGCGTTCAGAGGCGAAATGAAATAGAAATGTAATAGGGGTTGGCTCACAGGAGAGAGAAAGGAAAAATTACAGATACATTTAGATACATTTGAAAGCTCCTGTGAACCAGGTAAGGACTATGGAACTATGGAAGAGAAAATGTTGAAGGATGGGATATTTCTTATCAAATACAAAGCTGCTTTTAAATTGAAAGTGCTGAGATTAAAAAAAACAAACAAACAAACAAAAAAAAACCAACAAAAAAAAAAAAAAAGAAAAAAAAAGAAAAAAAACCAAAAAAAACCAAAAAAAACCCAACTACTTTACATAACAAGTGAAACTCTTTACACGTACCTACGGAGATGTGAGTTTGTTTCTAGCACACACCCAAGATGCTCCACAGGAAAAGATCAGGCAAGGTGAAGGCAGAAGAGAAACAGGATCCTACAGACGCCTACAGGCCAGAAATCCAAAGGGACCCCCGCTCCACATGGAGCCCCAGGTGTCTCTCGGGCTGTGACACCGGCGGGGACGGGGACAGCCGAACCGCAGCCGGCTATGGCGACAAGAGCGAGGCGGCGAACAACGCTGAGGACTCGCCGGCCATGGCGCTGCCGGGAAGGACAGGGCTGCCCCGCGGCAGGGGAGCCCTCTGGGAAGTGTAGTTCACGGACAAAAACCAGCCCTGAGCGCAGAGACTACAACTCCCATGCGCCAAAGGGGGCCAAAGGTGTTCCCGACATCCTGACACCTGAGAACGCCGAGAGCTCCACGGCAGCACTCGGGGAAACGTGCGAGGTTAAAATCCGAATGCATGTGATACAAACGCATGCGGTAGCTTTGGTAAAATGCATTGCAGATGCTTGTCACTACAAGAGATGTGTTTTCTTTTCACCGATACTAACATGTTTTAGACTTAAAATGTGGCTGAATAAATTACTGATGAAAAGTCCACTGAGGGCTGTTAAAGACACGTCTAGCTTGGGAATTAGGGCGGTGCCAACCTGTTTGCTGCTGACTCTGTGCACCCTGGCAGGAGCCCATCTTTTTGCCTCTCTGCTTGGTGCAGGTTTCAGTCTCAATAATCACCTGATAATTTGTTTAGTCTGCCTGGCGATAGGGAGTTTGCATTCGGGTTTGTTTGGTTTTATTTGGATTTTCCCCTTTTTTTTTTTTTTTTTTTTTTTTTTTTTTTTTTTTTTGTTCTGGTTTGGTTTGATGTTTGCTTTGTTTTTCTTCAAATGAGGCTTATTTGTTCTGGTGAACACATAACATGAGGAAGGCCAGAGTGCTGGATGGTAGCAGCCTGGCGCACTGGATGCCCAGTATTCTTACAGACAATGGGCTCTTTCTGAAGATTTGGACTGCTTTTCAAATGCATTCACCAAAGAGCTCTTGCTAAACAGTTCAAAACATTGCAAAAAAGTTTTAATGCTTTTTTTTTTTTGCTTTTGTCTCTTAGAGTTATTTCAAAAACCAGGTGAGCCTGAGCGTCTCTGTAGCAGCGTGTAATTCTGTGATCGCAAGGAAGAAGCGCATCCTGCAGTGCCACCCTGCCTGTCCCTCTGCCCCGGGGCTTGGGTGTGGAGTGCAACCTTCTTTTTGGCAGCGTCGTGATTCTAAACGACTTTCGGTGATTTATACTTTAGGAGTTTAAACGTGTTATAAACCGCTGGGTGATGCCTATGCCTTGGTGGCAGCCGGCAGACGCCGTTTCTCCCCGGTGCTCCTCGAGTGCCCCCACCCCGTTCCGCGCTCCCTCCCGGGATGGAAAACGGCGATTTCTGGCCAAAGCCCCCGGCTCCAGCAGCGCCTTCCCGGGCGCTCATTACCATAGTGCCCTCCCGGCAACCTCCGCGGGTCCCGGCGGTGCTCCCGGCCCCCGGTGCCTCGCTCCGTCGCCTCCCGGTGCATCCCCGGTGCCGCAGCGCGGCGCGGGCTGCGGGCGGGGTCGGCGTGCGGGGGGCAGCGGGACCGCCCGCGCCCGCTCTGAGCGCTGCGGGGGCGCGCCGGGCCCGGGGCCGGGAGGGGGGAACGGCACGGCAGCCTTGCGCAGTGGCAGTATCGCAGCCCATGAGGTTCATCCGAGGCGCGATTATTGCTGATTGAAAACTTTTCCCAATACCCCGCCATGACGACTTGAAATACAGTCGGCATTGGCAATTTTTGAGAGCCTCTACGGAGGCGGATAACGTGTGGTCAAAAGATAGATATACAAAGGTCAAGCTTGGCTATTGGTCTTAAAATCTTTTTCTCAGAAGTGGGAATCAGTCAGCATTTGGGTTACTCCGCTCTAGTTTCTCTGATCGTTTCCCCTTCAGCACTTTTGAAAAAAAAAAAAAAAAAACAGACGCCGAACTCGTTATGTGAAAGCGCGCTCAATTGATTAAGCGGTGTGTTGTGGGGAGCAGTTCGCGGGGATGCTCGGTGTGTTTTGGGGAGCAGTTCGCAGGGATGCTCGGCACGGCCTCGCCGGGATGCGGCTCCGCAGCGCCGCGCCCGCTCGGGCTGCCCGGGCTCACTGCGGCGGGCATGCGCAGAGGGGCCCCCGGCTCCGCGCGGGGCCCGCGGTGACGTCACGCTCACTTTGCATATTCCCTCCCAGCAGCCTTCGCGGGGGTACCGGGGGCCCAGAACGGCGGCAGAACGGAGCAGAACGGAGCAGCCCGGTCCCGGCGGGGGCGCAGCGCAAGCGGGGGGCACGGGGGGGGCGGTGCAGACAGCAGCGGGCGGGCGGCGGGACTCGCCGCGATGACGGCGGCAGCCCCGGGGCGAGTGGCGGCAGCGGCGCGGTAGTCAGGTCAGCTTTGCGCAGTGGCAGTATCGTAGCCAATGAGGTTAATCCGAGGCGCGATTATTGCTAATTGAAAACTTTTCCCAATACCCCGCCATGACGACTTGAAATATAGTCGGCATTGGCAATTTTTGACAGTCTCTACGGAGACTGAATCTCACGGTGAAAAACAGATGAAAATATTAAAAATCCACTTGTGCCTGGTGCGCCACTTGGAAGTTCCTTGCTACCGCCGAGGTCCTTACCAGGAGATCCCACGGCTCTGATTCCTGCAACGCCGCCAGGGTTTGCTGCCGCCAAAACCGCGGATCAAGAAAAGGAGGGCGCTGTTACAGAAAAAGCTCGTTTCTTTTCCTCTCGAAGTTACTGAAAAAGCAATCGGTCAGTGAAAACGGAAGTGGAGAGGCTTAGGTGCTGGAGAAAGGTTTCTGGAATAGCTCTTGTTGAGCAGGATCCTTAGGAGAGCTCAGCCTCTCAACAATCAGGGAGGAATCCAGGGGCAGTGAAAGCCTTACCCAGCTGCAGAAGTCCTCTAAAGCCCATTAGGGAACACTTAGTGTAAAGTACTGTGAACTCCATTTTGTCTGCAGTTCTTTATAGACATCACTTGCTTTAAGGAAAAAAAAAAACAAACAAAAACAAAACCCAAACCAAACATAAAACCAATAGAAAAAGGCTCCTTGTCAAAGAAATCACAAACCTTTACTCTGGAAAAAGCAGCTGCTGGTGCAAACTCCTATATAAGTAAACCCCATTCTTTCCTAATTTGCAGCAATTGAATAGCTAAGCAGACCCTGAAGAGGGAGAGTAGTGACCACTGCACACCGGCTCCACTGCAGCTGGGAGCAGCTGCCCTCTGTCACTCTGCATGAGTGAGATGAACCTTCTGCTGCTGACAGCTTACCTCTGACGTTCTCTGTATGGGCAGACAATCAGATCCACGTGTGCCATCTGGATGCTCCTGCCCTGCCTGTTAGACCCTGAGTTGGGCAGCTACTTGAAACTTTGGTAGAGTAAAAAACTTAGTAGTGAACATCAGTGTTTCCTCTTAATAATTGCTATTATTTTTTTAAATGACATTCAGTCATGCTGGGCTATCATACACAACAGTGACCAAGAGTGACAGTGAAACCTCATAGATTGCCTTTGTCCCCCCATTTGTTCCTATTGCCAGTGATACCAACTGAAATCAAACCCTGAAGCACAGGGATGCCATTACCCTTTGGCAGAATAAGCCACACTGGTAAATAGCAAAGGCATATGTAGTTTGCAGTGAGTCATACGCTTCAGGTAACTTCTTGATTCTTATAAACTGTGTTTATAAGTATTGGACTTATCACTTGATTGTTTCTCATCTCTGCTGCCAGAATTGTCTGTGATAATGCCTTGGTGTCGTGCTTTCAATCTGCATTGCAAAGTCATGTCCTACATTTTATGCCAGAAACCAAGTTTGCTAATTTTGCTGTAATAGATCCTTTCAACAAGTGTGAAATTGGATCTGGAATGTGGGAGTTGCATGTTGTGATTTACTGCTATTGCCTGAAGCCTAAAGGTCTGATTGAAACTTTTTCCCTTGCATTCACTTGAAGAGCAAAATCCCCTTGCATGAAGTTCCCGTGGCACAGCACAGAGGGCACACTCTGCAATGAAGGCGCTGCCATTGCTCTGCAGTTTCAAGCCACTCTCTGCAAAGTGCACAGCTGAGTTCTAAACATTCCTCACAGGCCAGTGTAGCTTCATTTCTCTTCTCTGACACAGATCACAAATAATGATGCTTTTCTTTGGTGGTATTATGAAATGAGCTTGGATCACTCCTCTGTTTGGCAGCCAGTCTGAAATGGCAGGGCACAAGTGGACAGTTAATCCATCACCTCTGAGGGTCTTGCGTGTGGTCAGTGGGTTAAGCTGCCCTTTGAGGGACCTGGTCTGTAAGAGGTAAATAAATGACTCTTCGATAAGAGGGAAAGGTGCCTTGAGCAAGTTCTCTGGACACAGATTGTGTGAAGTCGGGAATACCCTGAACATGGATTGTGTGGAGACAGGAAGCCCTAAAGTTCAACATTTTGTTGATGTTGATTTACTGTCTAACTTCATTTCTAGTTCCCAGCCCTGTTACCCATCTGCAAATGGGGCTAGTAACTTCTTGTTACACCTTCTGTGAAAGACAAGGGTAAATCGAAATGTCTCAGCCACAGGGCACAGCATAAGAGGAATGCTGCCTCCGCTGAGGCTGGGCGGCCTGCTTCAGGAACCTCAGGCACCTCAGGCTGCTCGGGCCAATCACTCACAGACACCAATTTGGTGGACGGTAAAGTGGCGTTTATTTCCAGATTTCACAGCCTTAAATAACTTGGGGTTACATCACTTCCATCTGCTTGCACAACAACGTGGAGAGAGGAGGCCCTGTCTTTCCATACAGCGCGTGGTCTTCCGACCGCCTGTCCCTACCTTCCCACAGAGGAAGGCCTGTGTATTTCTAGCAGCAAGCAGGTGCTCACGAGTCAGGGAGAGTCTGAGGAAAAGAGCAGGTAGATGACGAGGAAATGAGTTCAAGGCATTGGGAAGGACAGGGCTTGAGCCCACACCACTGAGACGTTGCCTTGGCAGCTGGGGTTTTAACCTGTCCCTACTCCTTCAGCTCTCATGGGAGGGTGAGGGGCTGGCAATTTTAAGTAAGAAATGTCAATGTGTGAAGAATTCAGTTATGAACAGTACCTGGCTGTGAGCAGGATGGTTTTAAAAGCAGTATGCCTAGAGGATAGTATCACTCATGGGACAGCCCTGCCTCCCACCCCACCAACCCTTTCAGTGCAGAAGCCAGAGGCAAAGCTTTAGAAACAATGACTTTATTTTTTTGTTTTTAACACTGAGCATCTTGGACACAACCCTTTCTTTTGGGTGCAACCCTAACTGGTTCTATGACAGCTTAATTTCAGCCCTGAGACACAATAGAAACTGCTTTCTTGATTTACATTCACTTCCAGACTCCCAAAGGACACTGTAGGAAGCTGAAAATAAAAACTGCATGCCAGGCTACAATACGAACAGAGCACATTAGGCACTTTATTTTTGCAGAGGTAAAAATACAGCCCAAGTTGAGGCACATGCTTGTCACATGCTGGTGGAGGAAACACACAGACCCCAGTAAAGGACGTGTTTCTAATGACTTTAGGTCTGCTCTGTGACCAGTCAGTGCTAGTGGTTTAAATTGCTCCACCTGGGGACATGCATCCTGAAGTCGTTATTGTACAGCCAGTGATGGATTTTGAGAAAATGTAACAGTCCATCCAAATAATGCTTCACATTTTGCTGAGGGAGACCAGCAAGCGGGATGTCAGGTGAGATCTTTGGCATGGATGGTGACGCATGCAATGAAAGTCTTTACTTACATTTGTGTTGTACTTAGATCTCAGTAAGGATATTCTTTTCTGACAACTCCTGGAGTAAAAGATGGAATAAATTTCTTGGAGGTTTTTGACTATTCATAAGCATTGGCTGGGATGAGGGAGGAGATATTTCCCTGCCCCCCAGCGATAATTCCCATTAAAGCATGACTTAACACAGGAAATAATGATGTCTGACTTGTGCTAGCAGGGGAAACTGGGCATGTTTGTGCCTAGAGAGTGAAAAATACAGCGCTGGAGATTGCTCACAGCTGACCTCACGGTCTCTGTTTATCGGAAATACAATTCCGTAATCTCAACAACAGGACATGTGCTGTTCAGTTCTGGGAACATTCTCTGACTTGGTAGTAATTTTGTAGGGAAAAGAGCTACAAGAGTCATGTTTCCTGGATCCTCGGCAGTTCCCACACTGATATTTTTTGGTGTATCTCTCATCAGATTAAGAAGTGAACATTTGGGCTAACTGCCTTCACGACCATGTCGACTTGGCTGGAGCACAGTGGGAAACTGTAGCTCTGATGAGGGTTGAGCTGTGCTGTGGCTCAGACAAAGACAGGGCTTTGCTGCCTTGGAGTGTTGTTTTAGAGAGGTTTGAAAGGAAAAACATGTGGGAAATGATGGTTCAAGATCATCACATGAGAAATCCAGGTGGGCTGTTGTTATAAATGAAATGCCAATTAAGCCTGATCAATAATTTGCGAAAGCCAAATTATGATAAAATAACAAAGTATAAAATTTATTTCGCGTTCGAATTTACAATTTAAGCCAGCCATGAATCGAAGACAGAGCCAAGCCCGGGACTTTGGCTCTGGGTGAAAACACACAGCTCTGACCCCCTTCCTTGCATCAGAGTGGTGAGTTCACCATTTGCTCGAGTTTGAGCCCAGTTCTTATACTCTTTTTCTTGCCTGGAGCTATGACTTTCTTTGTTCTTTTCTTGATCCCATGGTCTCTCCATGTTCCTCCGGTCCATGGATAATGCTATCAGATGTGTAAACAGTCCAGTCTAGTGCCTCCATCCATATTCATCTCCCCTTTTCGTTCCTCGCAGAACCTTGTCTCCCTTGGAAGAGTCTGGAACGCACACATGTTGAATAGTGGTTCCTGCATAGGCTTTCAAGTGTTCAGTAGGTTTCCCAGAACTATCTATTCATTTTTAAGTTGGTTATCATTATGCTATCTTTTAGTTATCAGTGGCCAGGAGGGCAACTGATGTCCTGCACCCTGATTGAGATCTCCAGTTCCTGCAGCCTCTCCTTCTCCACATGTAAATTCTGCAAGACTACAGGTGGTACGTGTGAGACAACTGATTTCCCAGTCCTGGCAGTTTCAGTGTAAGCCTCCCCTCTTGGCTTGGCAGCTGGTCTGGGCGTGCTTCCTTTAGCAGTTTCTACCTTTGGTCAATGTAACTACATTTCCTTTATCAGTGAACTTTTAATATCCTTGTAATAAAACTACATTTAATGTATTTATATCATAATAATGTTTATCCGCCTATGAATTTTGATATAACAGCTGTTATAGCCTTTGAACACAGCAAAGGAGAAGTAGCTGGTGACTTTCCTTTATGGTGGCCACAGCTTATGGAAAATTGTTCAGGAAAGGCTTCTGCCGCCCAGCTTCCCTAGGATGGGGTAAATCAGCTGAGGCTCTGAAATATTTGTTGGAAGGTTTTGGGGCACAGCCCTAGCGCAGCAGCCGATAGCCCAGCGCGGCTGCATGGCTGCCCCGGGAGGACATTCCTGTGGGAAAGGCTCCCGCTCGTGCAGGAGCAGCGCGGGCTCGTGTCGCGTTCCCGCTCAGCCTCGGGCGCGCGCGGCCTCAGGCGAGCGGGGCGCTTCCTCTGCGGCAGGACAGGCTTCGCCCCGGGACACAGCAGCGCGGCTGGCGGCTCTGGGGCTGCCGCCTGGCCCGGCATTTCCCGGTCGCTCTCGCAGCCCGGGGCCGGAGCGGGGCCGGCACGGAGCCCTCAGCGCTGCCGCGGCCGGGCTGGCGGCTCCCGCGGCGGCCGGCAGGGGGCGGCGCGGGGCGCGCGCGGCGGGGGCGCGCGGGCGGGCGCGCGCGGGGGCGGGCCGGGAAAGTTGCGGGCGCCGGGGCGGCGGCGGCAGCGGCGGGGCGGGAGCGGCTCCGGGCGCGGCGGCACCATGGACGACTTGGGTGAGTTGCGAGCCGCGCGGGCTCCCCGCGGCCGGGGCCGCCTCCCCGCCGCGCCCCGGGCGGCCGCGGCCCGCCCGGCCAAGCTGCGCCCCTCGGCGCCGCGAGGCTCGGGCCGCGCCTGCCGGCGTCCGGGGACGTGTCGCTCCCCGCCCAGCCCGCGCCCGGGCCCCCGCGGCCGGGCTGTCCCGGGGCTGTCCCGGGGCCGCCGCCGCCCGCCCGCGGCCGGGGCAGGCGGTGGCTATCCCGGCCGGGAAGGGCGCCCTGCGCTCCTGTGCCCGGAGCGGCGTGGAGCGCACTCGGGTTTCAGCAAACATCTCCTCCCCTGCTCCGCCGCAGCCTCTCCAGCCTGCTCTCGGGCGAGATCTGAACTTTGCGCGGGTGCGGAGTGGGGAGCCCTGGGGGGATAAGCGGAGCCCAGCCGGGCTCAGAGCTCATCCTTGTCCTCCCTCTGCTTCTCCCAGGTGTGCTGCATTGTACGGTTTCCCGAAACCGTGTAATGGAGAAATGTCAGGCAGCTGGTCCCAAGGGAAAGATCTGGAGAATTTGAGTTCCTTTGGTACCAAGCCGGAAAGGGTGTGGATCTGCCAAAATCCCTTGTGCTCTGGGAGGCATTAGGACGACTGAGTTCCGCTTATGAAACTGATTAAATCAGACACTGGGGAGGGGCTGTGATCCGTTACTTCCATCCTACCTTTAATAGAAACCAGACGTTCTGTTGACATATAGTCCAAGAAAATTGCAGGTTTATTTCTGGACCTGGAAGCTCACATTACGGTGCTGGCTTAAAGCTGGTGGTCACACCTTCAGAAAACAAACTTTGAATTGGGCTAATGATAAAACTTACATGGGGGCACGGAGTCCATCTGCTGTGCGGCTTTCTGGTGAAAGGTGTGCCCATGGAGGATTCATCCTTGGGGAGTGAAACCCTCTGCTTTAGTGAAGTAGCTGTTGGTGGAAACAGAAGTAACTTCTACTGCAGCTTCTTCTCATGGTTATTGTTCCTTTAAGTGGAGACAGCTCTATTTACCTTTTCTCATATCCTTCACTCTGGTTATTCTTGGAGATTTGGTGTGTGTTCCTAGCATCTTCAGGAATGCATTGCTAGTCAGAACAGGATTCGCCCAGTCTGTGTATTGACTTGATGAGTAGCCCTTCAAGGTGAGCATACAGGTCTGTGTTAGTTCTTCAGTAAACCACGGGAGCCTCACTGTGACTGCTCGAGAGCTGCATTCCTGAACAGTGGTAGTGTGACTTCCCACTTGTTGGAATAGGCTGCTGCAGTCCCTTAACATTTTTTCTTTCCTCTCTAGGAGAATTAGAGATGAACTGCAAAGAAATTGTGAAAAAGATCTGAAATTGTGCCTGGCTTGTTTTTCTGAGTTGTGAAGTGTATTGGGACAACCAAAAGTTAGAACTTTTAGTCTGAGCGACTTGATTTCATCAAGTCTTAATTACACTGCGTCTGTCTCAATTTTTGTACAGCCTTTCAGACTGGACAAGATCTAATTAACAGTAGGCAGCTGGAACAAAAAAAGTGTGACCCTTTCTCTCTCTAAGCTTTTCTGTGGTGTACAGAATTCAGCACGGAAAAGCACACCAGCTGTTTTCCCTCTGTGAATCATTGTTAGCCCAAAATGGCTCACTTACTGCTCTAAAGCCATTCACCTTGGGATGCACACATAATGGAACTGTGCTGATACAACTCCCCTGAAATAAGTCAGACTTTCAAACTCCAGTGAGAGTTGTTTGTTTTTCTTTCCTCATTATCTAAGGGTGGATTATCTGAGTTGTGGATTAACTGTGCTGTGGATACAGACGTCTGCACTGGCTCTGTCCAGAGTCAAGCTGGTTAGGCAGGACTTGTTGGTTCAGGCACAGTGCCACAGTGGGCAAAGCTGCTCTGCTTCCAGGGACAGTTTTGGCCCAAAAGGAGTTTGATATTGAGCTGGGATTTGCAGGTTCAGAGTTAATGTCAAGTAAAATCAGCTCAGATACTTCCACACCTCCCTTCTGAATCTGTGTGGCGCAGAAATGAGCAGTGAGTGAAGGGCCTTGCTGGGCACGGGTGAGCCCCTCACAGAGACCATTGGTCTGTCTGTTCTTAACTCTCTGCCTTTATCAAAAATCTCCTCCCTCTTCCTAGAGTTGGAGGATTTGATCAATGTGTACACGTCCTCTGTAAAATGGAGGTCCGGAAGTATCTCAGTTTGGTTCTTGGACTGGAGAGTGTAATGAAACATATGAGAATGGATTTGTCTTGCTTTGAGGATTCATTTGGAGTTGAAAAAAAATCTTTGTTCCCTTTTTACCCCCTCCCCCAGTGTTGAAGAAGCTCACACAGGAAACTTTCTGCAGGCTTGAGCTGTGCACCCTGTTGTTCTGGGGAGCCTCCGTGGCCCAGGACACAGTGCTGGGGCTCGATGTGAACTGGAGCAGCCCGTGGTGGGAAGGGGGAGGAGAGCAGCTGGCCAGGCTTGTCCAGATTGTCTCCCTGCAGTCTCTCTGAGGAAGTGCATTTTGCTTGGAGTTTGACAGGAAGTTTGCTGTATGAATTTGCAGTCCTGTAAATTGGCACAGAGAGTACAGCTTTGTCCTAAAGAGAGAGAATCCACATTTGGGGCTCGTGCCCCTTTCAGGGGATTGCCAAAGCACAGCCTGTGCTTCCAGCACACATTCTTACTTCAGACTGAGACAATGAACGAGATGTTGAGTTACTGGTTCTGTGGTGCTGCCTTGTCTGAGTAGTTTGAGGGAACAGATCCGTTGGGATCTGCTTGTTGCAGAGGAAGAAACCTAATTTCTGGAACCTATAATGTATTTATGGTGAGAGCAGTAGGAGAAGAGAAACTTTACATTTGCTTTAGTCAGAACACTGTTTTGATTTTGACACCAAAAGTTTTATAGCCTTTTTTTCTGGAAGGGTTATTTGCAAATACTACTGGGAAACCTTTTGGTAACTCCAGACAGAAATGATGTGGCTTTTAGAAGCTTTCATTTGATGAAATTCTTACTTCTCTACTGCTATGAAAAAAAAAATGTTTTCAAAGGCTTCAGATATTTTTAAACTGGTTTTTGCAATCAAAAACAAAACAGCATTCACTGGAGCTTGTAAAAGGTGTTTTACAAAGAAGTTATATCTGTTTAATGGGGACGTATTTATGGCAGTGTTTTGGCTGTCTATGTCAATTAGATTGTGAGCTGCTTTTTTTAGGTGTGCTTTCTCACTTCTGGAAGGATTTTTCATTTGCATAAAGATTTTCTAGCAATTTGACTTCAAAATTCTGGGTGCATAGTTCAAGGGCACAAGAGATTTTGCTTTATCAGTTGTTTTCCTCTGTTTTAGGAACTCTAATCCACCCTCTCTTCAGTGCTTAATCCTCTCAAGATTGACTTTAAAGGGAGCAATCTTGCCATTGATTTTTCATGGAGTGTGGAGGGAGGTGCATGTGTTTCCATCTGTCATCTGTCCTAACGTTTGGAAGACTGCTGTGCTCTGCAGGGTGGTGCTGTCTGTCCCTCTCCAGAGGGGGATGCTTGCCTGTTTCTGACTCAGTTCCTTTACTCTGGAGGTCATATGCTGTGGGTTTTGGGCTCACTTGACTAAAAGTTTGCTGTGAAATTGCTTACGGTCAGCTACGCCCCGGAAATGGTATTGGAGGGAAGCACTGGTAAAGTAATTTGGTGCCTTGGCTTTCCACTGGCTCAGATTTCTGAGTCCTTCCTGCTGCTGGGCGAGAAGGCTGTAAACAGAACTAATGCTCTGCACAATGGAGTTCTGACTTGTTTCAGCTCCTTAGCTGTTTTGACCCCTCGTAAAACAGGGACTTCATTGTCCTGAGCAACTCAGACAGGGAGTCCTCAGCCTCAAGCAGTGTGTGATGCAGAGAGAGGCTTCTTTTCTAGTTGCTCTATTTCCACGGAAAGGCTGGACTCTGTGCTGTCTTTAGCTCCTTTGTCCCTCTCTGGGAGAGGTCAACTTATCCTAAGTGTTCAGCTGCCCTCCTGGTTAAAACTGATCCTCCGACACCATCTCTGCCACTAGAGAAACAAATGGGAAACTTCTCATACATCTTCATCTCTCTGCCTCTCTGCCTCTCTGCCTCTCTGCCTCTCTGCCTCTCTGCCTCTCTGCCTCTCTGCCTCTCTGCCTCTCTGCCTCTCTGCCTCTCTGCCTCTCTGCCTCTCTGCCTCTCTGCCTCTCTGCCTCTCTGCCTCTCTGCCTCTCTGCCTCTCTGCCTCTCTGCCTCTCTCCCTCTCTGCCTCTCTGCCTCTCTGCCTCTCTGCCTCTCTGCCTCTCTCCCTCTCTCCCTCTCTCCCTCTCTCCCTCTTCTTCCTTTCCTAGGGATCACAATACTTCAGTTTTCTGGACCCCTTTTTCCTCAACTCTTGCCCTTTGAAGGCTATCTATTATATGAAACAAGTTGTGAAACTGTAGAAATGACAGCTAAAACTTTAAAGTCTGGCAGCAGAATAAAGACTAATAATGCACTTCTATTTAGATCAGAGTTGGTTTTTTGATCTGCTGCTCAGACAGACAGATAAATCCCTTATATTAAAACTCTGTAACTGGGGGGGAAGCCTGTCCGTGGCCACAAAACAAATCTGTTTGAATTGAACTAATGTGTTAGTTGTGATACCCAGAATCTGATGCAGCTTTGGAGACAGCCAGAGCAAATTCTGAATGCAGCTGTGTGTGCTAGTGGAAAATCGGTGTGAGTGAATAGGATCTCTGGTCCCGGTTTCCTGCTCTGCTCTCGTCCTGTGCTTCTCTCTCTGTGTGCTGATTCTGTGTGTCCCTCTTTGTCTGATGCGGAAGCTGTTAATGAAGATGCTGTTCTATTCCAGCTGCCTGAAAGTGAGACATTGTCTGTGGGAAGCTTTCTCACGCTGTGATAAGATGATTAAGTTTAGGGAATGAGTTCCTTGCTCACTTCGGGTCTGTCCTAACTAACTGAGGTTTAGTAACAAACCCTGGGAGTACAGGTTATCGTGATATTAGGATATTGCATTTTAAAATGTTAAGTAGGGAACTGTCTCATCTGTGGCAGGATTACTACATCCAGTAGTGCAGAGTAGAAGCAAGAAGTGGCACCATTACCTTCCACTTTGGTTGCAGTTGAATGGGTTAGAGGATAAGTTGTGATCTCAAAATTGGTTTTACTTGATTTAAGCTGGCTGCTGAGTGTTCCCTGTGGCTGTCTCCCTTACTTGTGTCCACAGTAACTGTTGGACAGTTAACTGCATTAGCAAGTTGGTTCTTCTCAAAGTCATTTTTTACATGGTCAGTGGACTGGGAAGTGAGGCTACCTCCTTCAGCTGTGGGTTATGTTTAATATAGCATAAGGTAACAATTTCTCCACAGCCTCAAAAATGTACCCTAACTTAAGGCACGTTGTTTCTCTGTGAAACAGGGGTAATTACTCCTTACCTGCAGAGTGTGGTTATGTTGGTTGAGATCTTTGTGTTTCTGAAATAGCTTCCAGCTGAAAAGCTTCTTTCAAGCTTTTCTGGTCACCATTGCTGGAAAAGTTTACAGTGGCAAGTTTGAATTAGATTTACAAGTTTTTATTCCTTTCTCAGCCCTGTTGAATATACCCTCTGTGCCTTTCTGATTGCTCATCCTTTCTTCACCCCCCGTTATGACAGGCTGTGAGTAGGGAGAAAAGATTTTCTTTCCCTTCCAAGTTCCCCGCAGTAGCTCTACCCTGGTCTTTCCCTTCACCACAGAGCGTCGTGAAGTCATTCAAGGAATGTTGTGTGCTAAAGATATACCATAAAAATAGGAGGTGGGTGATGACTTCCTCATATCAGTTTTAGCTGTTTTTCCCATTCATGCTCATTCTCTTTGCTGATGGCCCCAGAGCAGCAGCAATCAGCTAGATGCTAAAATCCGTGCTTTCTCTTCTGTGCATTTGTGTTTTTAAATCCCGGTGAAACAAACAAGTTGAAATGGCAGCTGGAGTGCTGTGGAACAAGTTTGGTGTTGGTGTTTCAGTTACAGGAACTAAGTCCCTGAAGTTTTGTGTTTGTGCTGTTTAGGAGTCTGGTAAAATTTTTCTGCTCACACAAATGCAGCTTTTTCTTTTAGCAGACAGTAACTATTCTGAATTTACACGGGAAATTTATCTAAGCAGTTTGAGACAACTGTAAACTGAGGAGCCAGGAGAACTTACGGCAGGCCACAGGGGGAGGCAGCCTGCATTGTTAGTGCTTGGCTCCTTTTTCCCTGCGCTGGACTGTCTCTGCACTGTGAACAAGTTCAGTTCAAGTTATTTAAATGATGATGAGATAGTCTGAAGTTGTCCAGTGCAGCTTGTCGTGCCACTTCTCACAGTGTTCTTTTTACCATGTGCACGTCTGCGTAGATGGCTCTGCTGGGTGAGGTACTGAGGGCTGGCTGGCAGCATGCAGTGGAGTGTACCTTGATTTCTTGTGGTTTTTTACTGTTTATTGCACGTGTTTAAACCTCTAACATTTTGCAAATCATTTGAAGAACATAAAAAAAGAAAGTAAATGGTACTCCAGGGAATAAACCTTCTGAATGACACTCTGCATGGGGAATTGTGCTTTAAATGGCTCAGCTCTAAATCAGACTGTATGGGGACTCCAGGAATAAACCAGTCCCGTGTTTTTGTCACAGAACTGAGCTGGCAGACTGAATCAATCCTGTGTCTGTCTAGATGCCTCACAGGATCTTGCTTTATTTCCATTGCTGAAAAGGAAGGTGAACAGAGAATTTCACTTTGTGCTATAGGGAAGTTTGTGGTGGTTCAGGGGCTTTGGTTAGGCTGAGTTTTAATAATATCAGGAGATGGTAAAAGAAGCCAGAGGTAGAAAAGGTCATGGGCAAGAGGGCTGTAAATAATTTGCTGTGGATTAGGGGCTTAGTATTCCCTTGTTTTATCCTCTTTCACGGTCCTAAACCAGTTCAGGGCTTCTCTGTGAAAAGGTTTCTTTTGGGTTGAAGCCACTAATTTCAGCTGGGTCAGATAAAAAAGCCTAGGGCTAACTGCATGTCACTTGAGGTTACTGGTGCCCCATGAACTGGAATAAGATGATAGCTTGGCTGGTCTCTGTTGCTCATCTTGTTTTACCATTAGTTGCATCCATTGCTCCCTGTTTCTCAGCACCAGCAGCTGCCTTGGGACTAGGTTTGGGTTGGTTGGTTGTGGTTTATTGTTGTTGTTGTTGTTTTGTTTTTGTTTTTTTTTAACCTGCTAGCAAATGACCCCTTTTGGGCAGAGGTGATCCCCAAGAGTAAGGTGCCTAGAGCAGTACGTCTGGTTTGAAGCTCCTGTTCGTATGGTTTTATATGGGAGACTTTTTTGGGGCTGTGTAGGCCTGGTCAGGCAGTGTGACACACAGCTGGAAGTATTCTGCCGGGGTGTGAGCAGCTCCAGCAGTTAGACAGGATCCCTGCAGAGAGCTGGAGCCCTGGGGGAGGGAACGAAATGCCATTTCATCCACGTCATGAAATCTCTTATCAGTGGCCAGCTCAGTGTTGTGAGTGGGTGAGCTGGACTGGCCCGAAGAAGCTGCCTTTTATTTCTCCTGTGAAAGATGAGGAGCTCAGCGCTGTCAGTCAGGCTGAGAGCTGTGGACTGGCTGTGTGGAGTTTGAGATGAATTTGTCAGTCAGGTTCTTATAACCCTAAGCTTGTAGTTTTCAATCTATCCTGTTTGTGCTTAATCTGAGATTTGCTGCTTGGCTGTCCTGAGCGGTTTGCTTGGGCAATGCCTCACAGCTGCTCTGGCATGCTGCTCCTGTGCTTCTTAACTGCTGAAATCCAGTGCCTCCAGCACCTTCTGTCTTGGGGTCATGCTTAAAAGCCTTGGTGTGAGTTTGAGAGAAAATCTGCTAGGTTGTCATTCATTTTTCTGGTAGGGTTGGCTGAGGGCTTCATTTGTTGGATGCTACTTTCCCATAAAATGCGAGGGAGAAATCATTTGAAACAGATCACCACGCTATGGCTGTGGTGAAGTGAAACTCCGAGAGCTTCTGGGCTGTCTGCATCTGCTGGAGCCCCCTGGCTGTGTTGCTTGGGTCTGGAAAAGGCTGTGTGTGGGACGGGAGAGCCGTGGGCTGGGTGGCGTTTGGAGCAGTGTCTGCTCCTGTCCCTGCAGGCTTGGGAGGCTGTTTGCTGGGGAGGAGGGCTTGAAGGAAGGGGCTGGGGTTGGTGCAGGGAGGAAGCTTTATGTAATTCTTGGCTGGCTTTTGAATAATTGTTTTAATGAAATGGAATGCAGTGCATTCAGTACTTGCTTGGCAGAAACAGCTTTTTTTGGCTTTTTTTTTTTTTTTGTTGTTTTTGGTTTTTTGTTTTGTTTTGTTTTGTATCTTGGAGGGGGGAAAGGAGTTGGGAGTTGCTCTATTTTCCAGCTGGTTTAAACACTCTAGGCTTGGATTTGTCACGAAGATAGAAGTGGAATATTGTTCTTGATTGGGGAATATTGTTCTTGGGGCAGTTGCCCTGCTGTGCGTGTGTGGGATGTTGTCTTTGTACATTGCATATGGAAGTGGCAGAGCCTGGTTCCTGGGTTTCTCTCAGGGCTGTGGATGCCAGTGTGGTTTGAGGTAGAGCAGGTTAAAGGACCCAACAGAAACTGGATGAAAGTGATGTAAGCACACATCCATGTATAAAACATTCATGCATCCAGGTACTTGATAAGAAAATTAACCTCTTTTCCTCTGTGCCCTAGTTCAGGGCATAGCAGGGAAGAACATGATGAGCTGAGACAAAGAAGTCAACTTAATTTTCAGTGAAGCAAATATGTAGGCACTGGAATCTTGACTTCTCTCGATTGTGCAAAACAGTCTCTCCAGTTATCTCAGAGGATTGGTGACTTTTATCATAGGATTGGTGGAGGGACAATCAGAGATCATGCTGAAAACCCTTTTTTAGAAAGCAATTTGAAGGATTTATTTCATGTACCTCTGAAAGGGAAGTTTATTTTCATGCTGCTTCTATTTCAGTATTGCTGCCATTTCCATTTTTGGTCAGTGCTGGAGATCAGTCTCTCTTACTCATCTCTACCTCTCAAAAAATCTACTTTCTTTTGAGTCTTTGTAATTTTTTTTCTCAGTTGTTCTTTTCTGCAGTCAAGAGTTCTCTTGTGAGTAACAGCCTTTGGTTGATAGAATAAAATTTTTCTTTATCAAATAACAACAACAACTTGTGTTCAGGGCACTGAGATGAAGAAGCTGTCATGTGTTTAATTGCTTTATTAATACTGCTCTTGGTAAGATATCCTCACTATTTCTCTTGCTGCTGCTGAAACAAGCAAGACACTTGTGACTGGTACTTGTGTCATGATACCAGATGACAGGTACAATGATGGGTCATCTACCTTCTCATGTAGGAGATAAGAAAACCTTAAACATTCTCCAGCTCTTCTCCATCCACTGGCTCCAATATACTCCAGTTCCAAAAATGTTAGTTTTCTATCTAGATTTAACCATTTTCTTTCTTGCAGTGGGCCAATGTCATGACATTGTGAAACTCTTGAGCCACATTCTTCTGCCAGTGCTAAAAAACCAAAAAAACCCCACCCCAAAGTCAGACCTCTGCAGCTACAGAGCCATCAGTCTCCATCAAATTGCCACCCACATCTCCCAAAGTGGACTGGGGGACCAGTTCCCAAGTTAATTTCTGAAACACTGTCCTCCTTTCATTCCCAGAAGCCGTTTTTAAAGTGAAAATAAGCTGCTTTAACTAGATTTTTAACCATGTGCTTCTTGGCCCCTTTTTGTCTTTCAAAGCTGTTGCTTGCCTGCTATCTGTAATAATTTGGGTTATTTTTAAGTTACAGTGCAGTGCTCACAGACTGAAAGCTTCATTTTAAAACTTTCTACCTATTATAGTTATAAGTAGTACCAAGATCCACACCACTGAAAAATGTGAAATATTTGTTGTCATTTCCCTGTGCCCTGTTCTGTGAGTTTACATTAAGCTTTTGGCAGCGCTTTGTGTAAAGTCAGTTTTGATGATGACTTACACTTTTTGGCTTACAGAGATTTTGGTGTTGCTTCCAAGTCTGCTCCCACCCTGTTGCAGAGAACCTTTGCAGAAATGAGAACTTCTTAAAAGAAACATCCACCATTTTGAGAGTACTTCTTTAATAATTAGATTTTTAACAAGCCACTTAAACCACATTTGACTCAAGTTCCCATTTTAAAAAAAGAGAAACAACCCACTTCAGAGTGGTTGGCAGGTCAAGCCAGCAAGTCTTTATTTATATCTCAATATACTAACTTTTTAACTTTTTATCTGGGTGAGATTTGCTGGGACTCTGTATCTCCTTATTGACACAGGCTTTTAAATCCTGAGATACCTTGGTTTTTTAAGGGTAGATTTGCATTTGTTGAATATTCTTTGTATTTATGCTTTTGGGAGCTATGCTTGTTACTTGCTGAATGGGAAGTTGCTGAAGCTAATGAAAAGTATATGTTTCAAGGTCTAAAATACGTCAAGTCTGCATTCTGATATCCCATTTAAGAGCCTTCAGGATAGGAATGCCTCAATAAGACTACTAAATATGGGTATGATTACAGAGCCTCTTTAGTGTCCCCACTCTTTATTACTGGAGTCCTCCTTTTGCTGGCAGCCAGGGCACTCTACATCTACATTGGCAGAATTGGTTCTTCTAATGCTTTTAATGAATTCAGAATTCTTTTAATGAATTCAGAATTTACACTAGTATTTCAGTCCTTTATTTCATCATCTTTATGTGCGTCTCAAATTTTGTAACTGGCACTTTGCCTAAATGCCTCTATATTCAGATCTGTTCATGCTGCTTGGATAGGATTTCCACAGCTTAAAAGATGCTGGTTTTTGCCCCTCAAGTTTCGTGTCCATTATTGCATAACCATGCAAATCCTACTCTTCCCTTTATTGGTAATAGGGTCCACATGCTTTCCTGTTTCTGTTACTTTTAAAAAGGCAGATAATTAACTTGGAATGTGCAAGCTCTGACAGTGTTTTGTCTGCAACTGTGTCCAAACCCATTTTTACATAAGCAGATGGAGAGGATCACAGGGATCCTTAGCAATGTTGTTACTGGCTGTGTGGTTACCTGTGTGCTGCTGGGCTGTCTGAGGTGGTGGTCCTGCTGCTGCTGAAGTGGGAGATGGCTTTACTTTTACTTATCCTTTCTCCTTCTGTGTTGTCTGACTGTTGGGACATAGCCCTTCCTACTGACCGCTGTGCTTATCTCTTCCCTGACCCAAAAGAAGACAGGCAGCTTTTTTCCACTGGCTGTATATTCTCTTGGACTGGTTCACAGAGGGGTCTTGTGAGAGCCAGAGCCTGCACAAGTAAGTGGCAGCAGCACATGTCTGGAAGAGGGAGTAAAACCTCTCCATTTTTGGCAGTGGTGAGCAGTTAATTCGCCTTTCTGCATCTTATGAAACTATATCCTTCACTCCAGGGTGCTCTCTGTCCCGTGGAACTCCTGTGCTCCTGTAAACCCTGATGTAACATGTTTTCCTTCCCTAGATGAGTTAGAATCAGCACTTAGCAAATTATGATCTCCAAGCTGACAAGTGCTTTACAGTTGTTGTGAGGAGTCCCCTTGAGAGGTCAAATCCACACCCTTCTCATTTCTACCTGAGCGCTCTGGAGCACAAACACACCAGGATTGCTGCTGCCCAGAGATTTGGAGACCACCGCTGTGTGTTCACAATGTTGTGATTTGCCACTGTTGATTTCACACTAAGCTACTGCTTAGAAGCTGCTTGGAAGAGTGATCCAGTCCTGGATCAGCATGTGTTGTAACCTCAGTGCTTTTTATGCTAGCTTTCAGTTGTACAAATTTCAACCAAATACCAACGCAGGGCTTAAAAAATGCCCTTGTCTACCCTCTTTTCAGTGGGCATGCATGGGCATGCAAGGGGTTGCTTGTTGTAGCTGGGTGCTGCACACCTCTGCATTCAAGCCTTGAGCATTTGTTACCAGAGCTGTGGTTTAAAATCCAGTGTCTTGTTTCCTGCTGGTTCTATTCCCATCCTTGGACTCTTTTGTCTAGTGGAGATCCCCTTTGTACCAGATTTGTCAGATGTTTGTAGAATGGCAGTGCTGTGTTTTGACCTGGTGCTTGTGGAGTAGCTGCGCGCTGGTGCAGCAGGAAGGGTCTGGTTCCTCAGATAGCTGCCTTGGCTGAGCCCCTCTTCCTGTAGGAATACAAGGGAGTTGGTATTTTGTCCAGAGGCCTTGGCCCTGGAAATTTTCCCTGAGGGGTCAGTTCACTGGCTGCTTGTTTGGTGTTCGTAAATATTTTTAAATTTTTTTTTGTTTTGTTTTGTTTTGGCAGAGGAGAGCAGATCCTGTTGGACTTCTAGAAACTTTGAGGGAAGCCAGCAGCAAATGAAAATTCTTATGACATGCATGAGAAGGGTTAACTTAATATTGTGCATGTGTAAGGATAAATAAAGGACTAAAAAAGACAGTGTATTGGTTACTGTGTTTTTGGGTTTATTAAGTTTTTTTTTTCCCATCTGGAATGTTGGCTAAAATCCAGCCCAGGTCAGTAGTGAGGTGTTAACTGCTTAGTTGTTTGTGTAAAATGTTTACACTCCCTCCAGTGTGTTCCTCCTGTGAAACAGGCCAGGATGCCATTTCATTCCTGTTTGTACAGAGCAATGTCCCTCGCTTCAGTCTGAGCCAACTCACCTCCCTTCCAGAGACAGCTGGGTCAGGATTGGCCATTTGCTACTGCTTTTGTCTGCGACTTCCTGGAAATGCCTGAGGATGTGTTTGCTGTCAGGCAGAGATCAGAAATAGATCTTGCATAAGAAGAGCCACTCCAGGAGAAGACAGTCAGAGGCTGTGCTTACCCTCCTTGGAGTCCAGAGCTGTTTCCAATTTCACAGCTGATACACAGGGAGAGAAATGGAGACTCTTTAATTTGTGCAGATAGTTGTTCCTTGTGATCTTTTACAGGGCTACGTATAACTGCCTGTTGAACACCAGTCAATTTGCTTCCAAAAGGAGAGGATTCTGACAAAAGACAAAAGGTGGAGCTTATAGCAGACTGCAGATTCAGGCTGAGAAATTCCAACATAAATATTTTCAGTACTGGCCTGAGAGTCAGATTTGATTTCTATTCTGATATAATATGGACTTTCTGTGTTATGTTGGGCTGTTCAGGGCTGCATCTCAGTTCTCCATTTCTGAAAGGTACATTTCTTTTGTGCTGTCAAGTAAGTGTGAATATTAGGGTGAGATTCTGATTTGTGAGCCTGGTTGGGATTCAGGTGCAGTGGCTGCAGACTTTACTGCCTGCAGTTCTGCAGGCCACAGCCAGTTCTATCAATACAAAATGGAATACGTGGAGATTTAGGTTTAGGGTGTGGAACTGTGACCACTGTGACTGAAAAAGGCTTCCACGTGAAAAGTGCTGTAATTTGTGGGTGGGAACATCCATCTGAGGACAGTGGTACTTAAATCATAGCAGTCTGAATCCCTGGAGGCCAGGAGCTGGAGTACTGGGTAAGGCTGGTTACATTTTACATATCACCTTGTGATCCTTCTCTTGTGCAGTCTCCAACTTCTCTGTCCAGTGAAGCAGAGTCCAGCTTTGCTCTTCAGCATTGTGCAAACGTTGAGGTCAGATCAGCTTTTGCACGCGCTGTGTCACAGGATGTGCCACAGCTGTGATGTACAAACCCCTGACAAACTTTTCCTCATTCTCCTGAAGATTGTTCATAGAGCAGTGGAAGAATTTTTTGTGCTTATCCAGCTTTGGAAATGGTTTCCTGTTATTCAGAACTGACAGCCCAGTGAATCTAGGTAGAAAGGAGCCACACAAAGGATTATTTTCTGTTGTAGCTTCACACAACCATGAATCTCTGGAGGCATTCAAGGCTTGTGTAGCTGGATCTGGCATTCTCAGGAGCCTTTGGTAGCTGTGAAACTGAAAATATTTAGTTGTTTGGTAAGGAACATGGAACATGAATTCAGTTTTCAGCAGCCAGTCTTAGCATAAGGTGTTTCTTCTTGCCATGAGCTGTTTGCTGCTCACCACTATAAACAGAGGGAAGTAAGGATGTCTCTGTTCACTTCAGGTGTGGAGAAAACCCTGCTATAAAAAAGAAGATGCTGTATGTGGCAGGAAATAACCCTTCCCTCCCTTCCCACCCCCTCATCTAGCACTTCTGGAAATGAGAAATAAATGGGAGGACACACCCTGGGGAGGGAGCAGCCTCTGAAAGCAGCTGTCACAGTGCTGCTGCTTAGTCGGAGTGCTCCTTTTGGAGGTAATAGGTGCGGAATACAACAGCCCCCCTTGCCGGGTTTGTATGGCCTTGCTTTCCTCTATGCTGTCCTTAGATCTTCAGTGCCAGTAAAAGTTTGTTTTTCCTGGTGCCAGCTTTTGAATGTGATAGACAAGGCTGTGGAGTGGACAGCTGAGGTTAATTTGAAGAACTTCAGAAGGCTACACTTGGTTTTAGCAGCTTTTTGTCCAAAAAAAAAAAAACAAAACCAAAAACATATTAAAACCATATTTTGTTTCTCTGGAGCGTTTTCCCTTCTGACAAGAGAAGAGACTTGAAGTACGAATCACTTTCAGTGTGAGGATGCTCAGCACACTTGTGACATATCAAAGAGTATTTATCTCTGACCACAAAAGCAGTTATGTACCTTGTGGGACTTCCATTATCTCAGCCACCTAATGAACTGTTCTCAGACAGTGGAAAGGGGATGGAAGTTTTGATCAAGAAGTTGGGGAAAGGCAGAATAACTATGTGTTTCTCTTTTGTAGGTGGTGGTTCATTTCTCTCACTCAGTTTAAGCTGGAGTCTAGTTTAGTGTTCAGAGAGCCAAGTGGAAAAATTCTGCTCCTACAGGACAATGATTTGTGGTTCCTTCACACAGCTTGGACTGTAGGCTGGGGAGTGCTGTGGATTTGTATTGTTTCATCCAGGAAACTGTGCTGACTCAATCTTTAAAGCCCTTGCGGTGTCTCTCGGCCAGCATGCTGAGTTGGTGATCCCATGCCCTGTGGAACCAGTTAAGATTAGGTCACCTCCCTGCCTGCTTGGTGATGTGAATGGAGCCAGCAGCCAAAGGATTTCCCAGCCTGTTGCATCCAAGATGTGAAGAGGTGGATCTGAGGTGCTCCCTCAAGGAATGGGGCTGTCACTCGCAGGGTCTGCTGGTGTCAAGCTGCAAACTGGGCAGCTGGTGGTTTTCCTACAGTGTCATTGTGCCCTTGAGAGCCTTGCAGCTGCTGGGCTACACAGGAACCTGCTGACTCCACATGATGCTGCCCAGCCCTCCAGCACCCTCACCCTGCAGACAGACAGACCGCTGCAGCTCTGGGTGTCACAGAAGTGCATTTGTTGGCAAGAACATGGTGTGGGCAGGAAGGATCTGGTGGTGACGTTAATGATTTTTCAGCAGACCCACACACAAATAGCCCTCCTGCCCTTCAGAGGGATCTGGTGGAAGGTCTGAGCTCACATGATGGCTTCTGCTGGGTTTTTGTAGCATACAGAGTTGGCTTATCTTCACTTTTATGGTCAGGAGTCTGTCAAAAGCTCACTCTTCAGCTCAGCAGCACACATGAGGCATCAGTGGGTACAAAGCATGTGCAGCCCTAGGGACTGAGCCGTGTCACAATTCTGGGGCTGAAAAGCCAAAGTAAAATGTCAGTGTAGGTTCGGGTGGAAGCGGCAGGTAATGGTGAGGGATGTCTCCAGAATAAGGAGCATTTCCGTTTGAGTTGTCTGCTGGCTGCATCTTTTCAGGCTGTCTTTTTTTCTGGTCTGCATCTGAGCTGCAGATGAATTATGGGAATCTGACAGGAGGGTAGGTGATTTCTTTCAGCTAATGGCAGGATGGGCTGGATTTACAATTTGTGTTCTGGCCTAAATTTTGAAGGTGAAAGTAGAACATTGCCATTTAAAGCAGAAATTTTATTTACTTACTTGAACAAGAGCTCAATTCTGCCATTAGTATTTTTAACATATTTTCTAAAAGCTACTACTTAAGTCATGGAGTGTTTGGAGCTGTGCTTCCAAGAAACCTAATGAGTTTATCTAAAAAAACTGAAACCAGTACCTCAGCAAACTTTTACTGGATTAGTAAATTGAATTAGTTTAGAAAGTGTCTGGTGATCAGCAGGGCAAGGTCCAGGAACAGCCTGGGTTTGCATGCTGGGGAAGGGAGGATCCCTGGGCATTTCCCTTACACTGGCGGTGCGTGATGGTGTCAGCTCTGCTGGAACTACAGCCAGAGCAGTCCAGGGGTTTGCAGTTCATCCCCAAAAGTGCAGTGAGTAGTTACTTATACACAGTTCCTGAAATTGCTTCACACGGGCTGTATTTGCAGACCCTTTTACAACCCCAGGCTTGGGGTGGTAGGAGTGCATGTTAGTTGTGACCAGTTAGTTGGCCACAAGCTCTGGAATAAACTCTCCAGCTTGGGTCTCAGTGGTTGGGGAAGGAAGCCACAGTCATTGCTGCAGCTGCTCGTGCAGACCACATCTCACACTGCAGTGTCTTGTCTTTGTTTAGACATTTGCTGATAGTGGTCAGAGCTGGGTGCATGTGCTGCTGTACTGGGCAAGGCTCACTGTTTTGGCTGTCAGTACTCAGTCCTGGCACAGAAGGGATTCACGGTGGCTGCCACCACCTGATTCCAGCAGCAGTTCTGGCTGTCACGGGATGAATTCTTGCTCAGTTTGTCTCCTAGCCAGGCATAACTGCAGCTGGGAAGTTGCCTTTGCTTTTTGGGAACACCCCCACAAGTTTGTGAATCAGAGCTACAAATGCAAAGTTTTGATAATTTTCAGGGGGCAATTTTGGTCTGAAAGTAGAGAGAAGCTTCAAAATTTTAATGGCTATTGCCTTTACTGTAATTTACCATGCCACATATTGATACTAGTTTGGATATTCACTTTGTTAAGCAGTGACAGAAGATATGACTTGCAGCAATACCTTGATAGTGAGAAAGCACAAGGCTTTAAACACCAGTACATTTAAGAGAGAGCTGAGTGATTTTACTGACCATGCAATCTGAACTTTCTCTAGGCAGGTCTGGGCAATGTGAAGTAAAAATCCCAGTGGCTGCTCTCTACTGATACTCCAGCAGTTGTTAGGTCTGGAAAATTACTTACCTTTTGTGGCTTGATTTTTTGTGTATCTTAAATAACAATCTGCCCCTGCTTCACAAGAAAGCTGAGCACTTTTATGTGTCCTATGTTCTAACCACCTTCTTGACATATTGATTAAATTTAGGAAAACATTTAGATGTCATCTCAAAATGTCTTAGACAATAAGCCAAACTATTTTACATGCTTTCTACATACGTGAGCTAGAGAACTTGAGGATTTTAAGAGCATATAATTGCACTTTGAGTTTTTAAGGTCTCATTTTGAATGTAGTCTTTGTATTTTATTGCTTTTGTAGTCTCTGATCTTTTTGCATTTAAAAGCATTGCTTGGAACCTGTTAATAACTGTCTGTTACCTGGAAGCCAATGTCTGCCTTTAGCTGTTCATGATTTTCCTATTTTTGATAAGGCTTTTCAATTTTGCTGAGAAAAATCAAAATGGGAATTCCTGCCACCAGTGTTTGGGGCTCCCCACACCTTCTGCAGTCAAACTCCAGGGCAGTGAGAAGTCCTAGCAAGGCTCCAGCAAGTCTTCTTGATGCAGGTCTTGTAGAACACTGCAAATATTTATTTTGAAAGGGTATTTAATAGGATAAATATACCCAGGCTCACCATTCCTCTGCAGTTACTTGTAATGTAAAACTGTCACGCCAGGGATTGGGTTACTGCCTTGAGCTGTCTCCCTGTATGTGAGCTGGAGCTGCATTTACTCCTGGAGGTGGTGGGGAGAAAACTTATTTGAACCTAATGAGATTTTTAAGGTTTGGGTTCAGGGGTTTTGCAAAGAGGTGTCTCAGATGAGGCTGCAAGCTCAAACTGCAGTGCTGGAGGTGCAATTCCCTTCCCCTCACTCTCTCAGGGGACAGTAAAAATCAAGGATTTGAGTTCAGCATCTTGCAGATATTAAGAAAAAAGGGCTGGAGAAAGGTGTGTGATTCTGCCAGTGAGAGGTCTGCAGTTTGCCTGATGCCAAGTGAGACACGATTAGCATGTAAAGTCCATCTCCTCTTTGAGAGCTGCCCTTAGGGGTATCTTCATTTTTATTTCTATTTGCCAGTCCTCTAGGAATCTTCAGCTGCCTAAACTAGGAAAACTTGAAGCAATTCTACTTATTTGGGTAAGTAGAGGCAGGGGAGGTGCAGATACCTGTTCTGTGCAGCTGCAGCAGAGGAAATTCTGTAGTTTGTGCTCAGACATCTTATCCTGATTGCCCAGTGTGCTGTGTCTGGGCTGTCAGGGACATGTGGCACCAGAGATGCTGGGGGAGATGGGGCTCTGTGGCTGAATGCATTTGCTGTGTGCTGGCTGGGTGAGGAATCCTGTCTCCAGTGCTACTCCCTTTCCAGATGTCTCATGCAAGAAGCAGAGCTACAGGCAATGTGTGGTTTGATACAAGTGCAGATGTGGCTTTCAGCTGTTGAAAATAAAGGCTGATATCTGAGGCATTTGAAGTATCTTGCTTCAGTTATGCTTCCATTTCCTCCCCAGCAGTAGATGAGATGTGGAAGAAAATTGACCACCATCCTTTTGATCTACTCACTGTCTTGATAATGCTGTGATTTGCTGTGTCAGCATGGCTTAATAATCCTCAGTTGTTGAGAGAGATGAACTGCATATGGAAATCCTTTCTCCAGAGGAAAGCAAATTTAGATTCCTCTAAATTGCCTCACTTAAAAAAAAAAAAAAAAAAAAAAAAAGATAAATTCCAAACCACTTATGAATAGTGGAAAATTATTTACTGCTTGAGGAAAAATTAGCATTGAAAAGCTGCTTGATGCCAGTTGGCAAATGTGAATTTGTCGATGCCTTGTCATGTAGGTTTTTTCAGAATTAGTCCATGATGTGTTCTGCTTCACTGTGTCACCTTAATCCAAGAGCATTTTTGAGATGCACAGGGAAAGGGAAAAGTATGCTTTGATATGCATGGGAAGATACATCTAAATATGTATAAATATATATTTTTCTTTTTAGTAACTTCACCTTACCTATTTAAAGGAACTGAGTCCAGCTCAAATTCCTAGACAGGGGTGTCGATGTGTGCATCAGTACAAAGGCTTCAACCATTGCTGTTGCAGACTGTAGAGCAGTGCTCCCTAGGCTGGTGTTACTGCTCTGTGTCAGACCGACCTGGGCTGTGGGAAGCTGAAGAATGTGCCCCTGGCTGCACAGAGGCCGTTGCTGCTGCAGGATGCTGCATCTGCAGGCCAGCGAGTGCTGACACGCAGCGCTGCTGAAGAAGCCTGCCTTGGAGCCCCTGGAATGCCTGAGCTGTGGGCTGGGGAGATAGCACAGGAATGTGCACTGTAGAACTTAATCTTTTCAGTGCAGCTTGAACTGGTAAATGGGGCTTAGCCTAAGGATTTGTCCTGCTCTTCTACCTTGCTGCTTTGGTGGTGGAAGGGATGTTTTCTGAGTGGTTCGATGCATTGGATGTCAGTGTGAGAGTTCTTGTCCTGAGCTGTTGAAATGACCAGCAGAGCTTTGCTTTTGCTGGGAATTACCTTGAAGCAAAGCAGTTGGTATTAAAGGGCTGCTTGTACATGCCTAACTCATGTGCAGAGTGGTGTGGAGGATTTGTAGACCAGAATCCCAAGGACCTCCTAGTTAATAATGATCTTTGGCAAAAGCGAGGAGAGAGGAGCAAACTAATGTCCCTGGACCTCCAGGAGTCTTGGAGTGCTTTTTAGTGGTAAAGGTGTCCGATGTGGCATCATTCTTTAACTGTCCCTCTTCCACAGGAAAATCTTTGTAGAAAACCCACCTGAATGCAAACAGCAATGTCCTCCCATACTGGGGAGGATGTGGTTTGAGTAGCCCTCAGGACTAAAGTGATTTCAATCAAGTGTGTAATTTTTGGGTTGTCCAGTGGAGGGGAGGAAGGCTCTGTCCTTCTGTTTCATGTTTTCACACAGCTTTACCAGGTTACCTGAGCCTGTGGAGGACCAGCTGTGCTTATGCTGAGGTGCTCTGTGCTGCAGTGCACTGGGAGCTAGGGTTTTCTTGGCTGCTCCAGAATAGCCGTGATAAGCAGGAGTGTCCAGGTTGGTGGTGTTCTGGCAGGTGTCCCCTTTTACACCCTCCTAAAAACACTCTGCGAATGGAGTGGAAAATAGAGATTTCTATATGCACAGGCCATAGATAGCTGACCCCTACGGAGTCTTTGGAAACTGGAGTGATTCTGCTCCGTGCACATGCCTGTGAGTTGACATTTTGTCTCTGTGGGTTGTGTTAGTGGCTTGTTGTAGTCGTGGGAGTGGAGAGAGGGGTGATCCCGGAGAGGAGGAATGGTTTGAAGGTTCATTATAACTCTGATTTACTTTACCTGCTGCAAAATGGTTAAATCTATTCTCTTGAGATAACTAAGTGTATGAGATAACTTCATCCTTGGGGCGTTCTGCCTGCTGGAGCCGTGTCTGTGGTGTTCCGGAGTTTGGGGCAGCGGGGAGGCTGTGCTGAGGTCAGTGTGTGTGGCTGTTTCCGGAGTACGGGCGGTGGCCGCTGTGAACATTCGCGTCTCGCTGGGGAGGTGCAGCACACGTGGCACCGCCAGAGTTTCTGTGTGCCTGAAACAGGGACAGGTTCCCGGCTCTAGCGGGGCTGAACAGGTGAGGTGAAGGCAGTGCCAGGCTAGGCAGTGCCGTGCATTTCGTCGCTCTGTCCTGTGAGGCTGTTGGTGGTGCCCTCTGACGGATGGTGCCGGTGGGCGCTGGCCCGAGTCCCTGCCTTGCGGCGGCCCAGTCAGCTCCGGGCTGTGGGGACTGACCGGCTGATTCACGCGTCCTGCAGCGCTGTCCCTCAGGAGTCGCCTTGGGCAGGAACACTTCATTACCCAGTAAATCGATCGAGACTTTAATATTTCTGTTTAAGCATTTAATATTCCATTTAAGGAGCAGTCACTGTTGTGAACTCAGTGTGTGACGAGAGGTGCAGCACTGCACAAGGCACAGCATCCCTGTCACAGTTCATCAGGTTACAGATGCTGGTCCCTTTTGCAAAAGAAAGAGTGATGTATCTTTTTCTATTAATAAATCTACATTCTTTCCCCTCATCTCTTATCTCATACTGTCTTCTGGTAGTTGTACAAACACTAAATGAAAGCATAGTGCTTTGGGACCTCTTGAAGTGCTTGGAAAACAAAATGTTAATCCCTTTGGTTAATTTTTGGTTGGGTTTTGAATAATAGCCTCAAGTCACGCTCTGGACTGTGGAACTCCTTGGGCTGACCTCCAGGGGAGCAGTGCAGCCCGTGCCTGTGCGCTGGGGAGTCGCTTCCCTCTGGCAGGGTGACGCCCGTGAGGTGGGACGGTGCCACTGCCCTCGCCGGGGACGTTCTGCTGCTGCTGTCGGGCGCAAATTCCCATTTCTGCAGAGTTCCAGGGAGCTGTGGTTAACGATAAGATTGGATCGGGAACAACAACGGGGAGGGACGCGAATGGGGAAGACCTTCCCCCTGTCGTGGCTGTGATCTTGGAGTGGCGGGGCCGCAGGGAAGGCAGGACAGGGGATTGATTGCAGGATTTGGGGGCGAGCAAGCACTGGGAGAAGTCCTTTCGCATCGGGAAAGCGGTGTGTGAGCGCCTTTCCTGTCCCGCCGGCTCGGGGTGGTTCCTTCGCGCAGCTGCTTCGATATCAGTTGTAAAGTTGGAGTTTAGTTTGAGTAACCGAGTAATTCCTCTCCGGCCTTTTCTCCTCCCTCCGCTTTCCGTTCCTCGGCTTTGCCTTGTTTGCTCAAGCCGGGAAGGGGGAGGGCATGGGGGCGGTTAATCATTAATCTTAACTCCTTCGCAGCCATGGGGCTCAGCGCTCCTGGTATTTCCAGACCTCCCTTCCTCCGCAGACCTGTAAAGTGAAGCGGTGCGTGTAGCCGAGCTCGCTCTGTGCCAGCAGCAAAAGGCAGTGGGTGTCTGTCATCATCAGCGCAGAGAGGAGCCCAGCAGGGCGTGTCTGTGCCGAGATGGCTACGGCTGCCGGTCCTGCACTGAGGGCTGGAGGTGGAGGGTGGAAAAATGGTTTGCGTCCCCTCTGCAGGGCCGGAGGAGCCCAACACCCTCACGGGATTTTCACTTCCTGGTGGAGTTTGAATTGCCTTTGTCATTGGAGGGGAGAAGCAAAAACCACTCCTTCTCGGCAAGCACTTCTCTGGGAGGTTGTGTGCGTGAAACCTCCAGTCACAGGACCTGCCTGAGTGTAGGAATTGTGGTTCATCGGCAGTTCCCTGGAGGTATGTGCCTTTCACTCTAGAATCCACCAGCTGTTTTTGTGCTTGAAGATTAGGTTCATTTTTCCCCAGCTGTGGAATACTTGTCTCCCTTCAAAGAATCTGCTTCTGGGATATTTTGGTCCCTTTAGGTAGATAGATCCTGTGACTTTAATGGTTTGGAGCATCTTTATAACTAAATGAAAGGTGTATAGAAATAATTTAACACAGCATTTAATTTGCTAATGGCTGTATTCTGCTCTCTGAGTGCAGGACTGCTTATTTTTTCTTTTGTGATGCTTTGGTTTTTTGAAAAGAGTGAATATAAAAGCGGCACCTTCCTCATCTTGTAATGCAATAATACTGTCTTCTTCCAATACATTTTCTTGAAGGCTTGCTAAGTGCATTGGCTGCTGCGGAGTGCTGTGCTCAGGAAGTGGCTCAGGGCTGGCAGGTGCTGCCCGGGGAGCTGTGGGCAGCCATTAGTGTGAGCAGTTGCTCGGTTGCTATTCTGGTGCCACCAACTCCTTGTGACCTGGTGGAGGACACTGCAGGGTGGCCACACTCAGGCTGAGCCCCTGTGTCCCAACCTGAGTGTCAAGTACCTGCTGTGGGCTGGAGAAGGGGTCTGCTGAGTCTCTCTGAGGATGGCTGGGTCTGCGCAGGGGGAAGGGAGATCTGGGGGGTTCACAGAGTGCCCCCTCCCAGTTCTGCTGAAGCGTGTTACTGTTTTCTGGCTGAATTCCACATCTCCAAAGGGACCTGCCAGGTGTCCTGGTGCTGTTACATGGAGAGTGCTGATGTCTCCAGTGATCTGACTCCTCTCTAACAGCTTTGCAGAGGTGTGCACTGTGCTGCTGCCCCAGTGGAAGGCTGGGCATGTGGCCAGGGAGGCTTTCTTTGGAAAGTGAGTGCAGCACAGACGAGTTTCCCCTGCAGGATCTGCAATGGGCTCTGCAGAGTGGACACAGGGGCTGGAAGGTCCAACAGGTCAGGCTTTGCCTTTCAGTCACCCCAGAGGAGTGCAAGGTTGGGAATGGGCAGAGGATACATTTGCAGGGAGAAATCCAGAAGGCTGGGAATGCCATTTTATGCCTAATCTCTGATGGGACTGTGAGATTTTTGAGAAGTGCTAGCGCACACAGAGCTGTGTGATGTGGGTCCTCTGCCTGGCATGAGTGACAGTGTTTCTAGCTGGCAGAGGTTTTCCTTCTCTTGAGGAATTTGTGAGCAGTCTCCACCCATCTAGTTAAGAATTGTTTCCAGAAAAAATGGCGTTTACCTGGCAGCCTCTGGAAACTTGTTAACTGTTTGTATGATGTACTGAGAGGGGTTTTTGTCAGGAGAACTGAAATACATCCTTCTGCTGCCCTGATGGACTGATCTGAACGTTTCATGCCTCTTCCACTACCTTTGACTCTGGAGAAAACACCTCCTGAGATCTTGTTTCCTGCAGAAAGCGGTGCCTGCGGCCACAGTAAATGACTCTGTGATGATGTGGGGCCTGTAATTAGTCTGTGTCAATATCCTGTTAGAGTAGATCTCTGGACAGGCTTGCCTAGGTTGCACTTCTGCAGGGTACAGTGAGACTATGGGTTCCTGTTGGGTGTTTTTCCAGTTAAGGCAAAAATCTGAGACTGACACAGCTTTTCTGGCTGCTTTGCTACATCTTAGTGTTTTCTTTGTAGTAGAAGTTTGATTAACTCGTTCATTCCTGAGCAGCAGTAGTGTTTTTCAGGGCATTTGGTAGATTACCCAAAATGAAAAGTCCTCACAAAAAAACTTCTGACACAGATACATTAAATGGGAAGAAAGAGTCAAAGCTCTAGTCCAGGCTTTTACCATTTTGTTGGGTTTTTTTTGCTTTCCTGCAGACGCCTTACTGGCAGACCTGGAATCAACCACCTCGCATATCTCCAAACGACCAGTATTTCTTACAGAGGAGACTCCTTACTCCTACCCAACTGGAAACCACACGTACCAGGAGATTGCTGTGCCACCGCCGGTGCCCCCACCACCTTCCAGCGACGCCCTGAATGGCACCGTGATCGACCCCTTAGAGCAGTGGCAACCCAACACGCCCAGATACGGCCAGCAGCAGGTGAGTGGGTGTGTGCGGGTGGGAGGGTGCTTGTTTTGTAAGTGCAGGATCTCTCAGCAAAGTAAGGAGGAGGGAATAGGGAAATAGGGAGAAGTGAGGATGAATTTGGCTATGGAGCAGGGAAATGGGGGGAGGTGGGAGTTTTTATTAGAACTAACTGGTTGGAGCAAATGGCAGAAAAGAATTTGAAAGCCATCGTCATTGTGCTGACAAAATGGTGGTGTGATGAGATTAGTGTTAGTCATCTGTCTTGAGCCTGTGGAAGGCAGACTGGGGGTTTCCAGTACAAAGCTGTGACTCATAGGCTGGTCTGAAGTAAGGGGAGAACTGTTCCTGGTGTTGCTCATCTGATAGAGACTGGCTTGACTAAAGAGCAGATAATTTTTTTTGTTCTGTCCTGTCAATGCATGGGTTTGCAATGCAGTAGTGTACATATTTGTTTTCTATTCTCTGTTTCCTATGCAAACCTTGTTTCCACAGCCTCAGTCCCAGTCTCCTATATACGGCTCTAGTGCCAAAAGCTCCAGTGCCTCCGTTCCTAGAGACGGGCTCAGCTCTCCTGTTCCCCGTGCCAGTGAAGAAGAACACGTCTACAGGTATCCTGTCACATTTAAGAGATAAGCCTGACTCACAACTTGAGCTTGCTGAGGGTCAGGCTGCCTTCTATAAGTGGAAACAAACCCTGCTCTCTGTGTGTGTTACATTGCTTTGTGTCAGTTTTGATTGCCTCTTTTGTAATGTGCCACTGTAACTTTCATACTCACTTCAAACTTTGACCTGGCCCTGGGGCTTGCTCAGCTGCAGGAGGTTAAGGATCCATCAGACACAGCAGGATCTGGATTGTGTTGTGAAGGATATGATCCAGACACAAGTGACAAATCCATCTCCCTGCTAAAAAGCACAGAAGTTCTTCAGGGGGTGGATGGCCTTAGGGTTATTTTACCCTGGGAACTCAGTACTTGTGGCCCGGAGTGTTGTGCAGGGACTTGATTTTTCAGGTAAATTCAAGCTTCTTAAAACTTCCATCTCAGTAGGTGATTGATAGATAACGAGTTCACACTTGCAAAGGTGGCTGCTCTCACTCTGAGAAGTTGGAGGAGTAGCCTGCACAGTAGGACAGACCTTTCTGCTGACATTGGGATGAGTGATGCAGAGGCTGTCAGAAATTCCTCCTGGGCACCTTTTTACACTTTGGAGACTGTTGTTTCTTTAGAGTCATAATCTAACCATGCCAGCTTGTTCTGTTGAGCAGGAAGTTGCTTCCAACCAGAACTAATTCTAGTTAGAGCTCAGCTCCTCTCTGAGCAGCCTAGCCAGAGGTGGTCCAATGGAAATGGTAATTGCAATTTTTTCAGATGACTGCATGCAATTAGTATTAAATGAAAGTAATTAGAGCCATAAGTCCTCTTGAACAAGGGTCTGGCATGGCTTGGTTCTGGTGTGAATTGTAGTTCGGTGTGAAGTATGTTCTCCTCAGATTGCAGTTGTGGATCTTGTTTTTCAACCTGAAGAGAAGGATAATTTCCCTTATGGAATTCATAATTGTCACTGGTGTTACAGGTGTCAGAGTCCTTAACCTGCTAGATACTAACTTTTTGAGCATAATGTGATCCTGTGCACAAGGCAGAAGTTCCCATTTTGGATTTGGAAAATATCTTTTTGACAAAATAAGAACCTCTAGTGCATTAAAAGTTATTCCTTCATTTGTAAAACCAGGAGAAAAAAATGTTCCTACCATTGACAATGGAAAGACTGTTACTACAATGTAACCACTATAAAAATCACTGCGTTGAGGTGAAGTTCTGCTTTGGAACGGTTTGCAATTCTGTGTGGTAAAGGATATCACCCATATAAGACTAGCAGTAATTACAGTCAGTGCTTTATACATGCATGTGTGTGTAACACAGTAGAAAATAATACCAAGTTACTTTCTTATGAATTAATTAGAGTTCCCCAAATTAAAGGTGTGAGGACTTGGGGAGACCTCGAGTGTTGCAACAGGCTATGACATATCCTGCTGCGCCTCAGTTTCTGCTACTAACCTGAGGCTTGTGCTTTGCCTCTGTCTCCAGTCTGCGCTAGTCCTGCATTCCTTCGCTCAGGGAGGAGGATTTTGCTGCTTGGTGTGGTGTCAGCAGAAATAAATTTTCCTGTACGTGAGCTAATGGTTCTGCTGCTGTTCTGTGCATTTTGGATCTACAGATAGTTAACTCTTTCCTACAGGGCTGGGCAGCATGTAGTGCTAAAATCAGAGGCCCTGTCCATCAGTGCTATTTTTGTAATTTACAAGAATAGCAGTGGCTGTGTTTAGTTGTGTCACAAAGCATATGTCTTCTTTACCCCCAGAGCTAAAAGCATCAGCCTGAAAAGAGCATGGCACATGTGTAAACTTTGGGAACCTGATGAGTTTCCCTCCATCTTTCTGCTGTATCTTGGTGCAGAAGTTTCACATTTCCCTTTTATCTTCAGTTTCCCAAACAAGCAGAAGTCTGCGGAACCATCTCCCACAATGACCAGCTCCTCTCTGGGCAGCAACCTCTCAGAACTGGACAGACTCCTTCTGGAACTGAATGCTGTTCAACATACCCCTGCCAGTGGCTTCACAGCAGGTAAGGAATAGGAAGACATTTGGTATGAGTGGATAATTTGATTCTCAGAATAGCAGCTTGCTTTTTCTTTCCAACATCCTTAGTGAGGGAGACCCCTCCAGCCCTTAATCAAAGATGTATTTAGTGAGGGTGGGATGTCCTGAGGTCTGAGCTGCATGCAGCACCCTGCTCAAAGCAAGGCCAACTTCAAAGCTGCCTCTAACTAAAGTTTCGAAGTTAGTTTAGGTTGCTCAGGCCCTTGCACTGTTAAGTTTTTAATATCCTCAAAGATGGATGTTCCACAAGATTTCTGGACAATGTTTTGTACTTGCCTGTGGTTAGCATATGTGTGTGGATTGGGGCTCTGAATGTCTCTTTTCTGCTCCCCTGTCTTCAGATGAGGCTGGCAGAAGCCCATCACTGCCCAGCGTGGCTGGCCCTCACTATGTTGTCCCAGAGAACAGCAGCTCAGGGGGAGGGAAGGCCGCACCCCCGACAAAAGAAAAGCCAAAGAGAAATGGTGCACGTGGGATTGAAGATGTGCGTCCCAGTGTGGAGAGCCTGCTGGATGAGCTGGAGAGCTCCGTGCCAAGTCCAGTGTGAGTAATGTTTTGGTGGTTGCAGGTTTGGGTGGGGTGGGATGGGCTCCTGGGGGAATGGTGACTGTAGTGTAGGGGCAGCTGCTGCAGGAGAGTGATGGATGGAAGATGGGCTTTGTCTAAAGGGTCAGAAGTCAGACGGGTACTGGTGCTTTGTAATCTACTTCTCGATGGAAAATGCGTAAATCATCCATTAGAGGCAGACTGTTCAAGCTCAGATTTACAGCTGACCACAAATACAAAATGAATGTTCAGGCATCATCTGTTTCTTAGCGGATGGGATGTGTGTGCACACGTGAGGCAGGGTCTGCACGTGTTGGGGAAGCTGGGCCAGGTTGGGCTGTGCTGATGAAACTCCTCATGTGCTGCTTACTTGGGGGAACAGTGGGACCTCAGTCTAGGAGTGCCCTCCCATGCTTAAACACATTTTTCTTAAAATTTTATTTTACTTTTTCCCTCTGGCCAGGCCTGCAATCACTGTGAGCCAGGGCGAGGTGAGCAGCCCCCAGCGTGTCACTGCCAGTCAGCAGCAGACCCGAATTTCTGCTTCTTCAGCTACACGAGAACTGGATGAGCTGATGGCATCTCTCTCTGACTTCAAGGTACCCTGTCATGGCAGCTGAATGCTACATCTTGTCCCTATCCCCCCCAGTCTCTCTTGCCTGTTAACCACATTTGCTGACCTTGGTTGGTCTCCAGGAAGCTTCCATTACCTCTCACATTTGCTCTGATAAACTTTCTGTGGTGTATTTGTGCTTTCTGAGTGGGGCTGTAGGTGTCCTTGACTGCTATAAGTTGTCATCACTGGCAGAGTAAGGCAGTTCTGGGATCTGTTTTTCCTTCAGTTCTGCAGTTTGTCTGTTTGCCAAAGATAATGAACTTTGTTACTGCTGGGTAGAGTGAATTATTTTGCTGTGCTACAACTTAATGAGAAGGAGAAAGGCATGGGACACCACTCTGCTTTCTGACAGAGACCAGGCCCTTCTGTTCTGTGGGATGACTCCTCTCTGGAGTTTGTTTTTACCCTGATGTGCTTTCCCTGAGGAGGATGGATATTCCAGGCCTGTGGTGTGAGCACTGAAACATTTACATCAGACAGAATGAGATTTCAAAGGTTTTATCTTGAAACAAAATCTCTTACTCACCTCAACAGGGGATTAAAGTTTCAGTTTCTTGTGGGGACAAAGGACAGCAAATACTATTCAGTGTCAGCATATGTACTTGAATAACTTTTTCTTTATTCATGTGGGTGTGTTACCATTCCTGCACTAGATGATGAACCGTAGAGGTTGTTCTCAGGAGATTTCATTTACCCGTACTCATGGCAAAATGAAAAATACTTATCTGCTTTCTAATCCTAAATCAGTTCCTGACTCTCTGTTTATTCCTACATGGAAGATTCTGCTCGATGCTTGAGATTTCTTGTCTGTGCTGAACTCCATCCCCTCTTAGATGACATTAGGTGGGGCAGCCAGAGCTGAGCAATGTTCTGTGAGGAGAGGTACAGAACACGTAGGGACAGCTTTTGCTGTTTGCTGTTCTTTCTGTGCTTGGTGGGTCCCACGGAGGTCAGTACAATACCCAGAGTTGTGACAAGTGTGTGAGTTCAGAACCTAGCACTGGGCACATGTGTTCTGAGAAGCTTTGCTTGCTTTGTGCTTGCTGGAATGGAATTCAGTCTGCCATTCCTGGCACATGCACCTAAATCAGTGAGACTCTGTGAGTTCCTCAGTGTTTTCTCTAGACTTAATGTAGCGTGTGTTTAGTCGATTGCAAATATTGACACCTTAGTGTTGCCTTTTTTCTCCTTCTGAGGTCCTGGGGTGTAGTGCAGGATAGCCACAAGCTCTGCTCAGCCTGGTTGAAACACTGCAGTGTTGTGAAACTGGAGAGAGCTCCCACTTGTGCCTCTGGCATTCCGTGCCCTGCTCCTTCTGTGTGCTGTGGGAGCTGAGCACTATGGCCTTGTGCCTCTGCTGCTTTTATCAGAAACCAGCTCAGGGTGTAGCCCAGCCTTTGCTCCCAGGTGAGCTCGTGGCAGCTCAGAATGACCTTGCCCAGCACAGGTTTCTTTGGCGAGATACAGGGAGTGGACATGTTTAAATGTGGGTATTCAGTACTTTGCACTCTTGAGAAGCTTTAGAATGTCCACTGAAACCTGTGTGACAGAGATGAACTGCTGTGACTAATACCACCTGCCTTCCTGGCTTAGTTTTCAGTTGACCTCAGAGACCAAATAGAAATGCAGCGGGATATTAAGATTTGGGCTTTATTAAGCACAGCATTGGTATTTTTGTGAAGCACTGAGCTCATCTGTGCCTAAACATTCTTCCTGGAGCACAAGGAACATGGCTTCTGTGATCACTTCCCTTTTGTTAATAATGTCATTAACTGTTTTAAAGTTACTTTCCTTTTCTCCTGTCATCCCGGTTGCTTCATTTTCCCTTCAGTCTTTTTTGTTTGGTTATATCTCTTCTGTTTGTGCCAGCTGGGGGTGTTAACTTGGCTGTAAAAATGTATTCTAGTCTGTACCAGTGTCAGAATATAAGGGAGATAAGGGGAGTCTTTGCGAAGGTGGAGTATGAAAGGCTGCTGTTTGAGTATCAGACCTGTGTGTGACTGCAGGATGCAGGATAAAAAACCCAAATATGATGTGTAATTAGTTGGAATTGATAGAAGTTGCAGTAGATGAGGATGGGAGGAATGGAGGGCACTGGTGCTTGATTCACCTTGTACCCCCGAGTAAAAGGTGATGATACATTACCCTTTTATTATATTCTGGTCACCCTGATTTGTTGCCCCTTCTTTTTGCTTACAGAATCCATTTGATTTTGGTTATCTGGTTAATCGGTCACCAGGCACTGAGATTACTTAATGCACTTGTTTTTTTACCCTCTCCCATTTCTGTGTAATGTGATGCCTGCTTACTGCATAGCTGGGTATTTGTAGTTTACTGTTCTATTACTGTTGAGTGCTCACCCATTGCTCTTATTTTGGAATTAGTATGGTTTCAGTATGTTGAAAATACTGTTTGAGCAGAATGTTACTCTTGCCTTGAAAGTGACTGACTTCATTTTAGGAAGTCTGGAAACCAAATGTGAAGCACAGCATCAAACCAGGTTACTTTTACAGGTGTACCCAGCTTAGGCAAAATTCAGGGAGAGGGCATATTGGGATATTCCCTCATTTTAATATACTTGCTAGTCATTTTCCTCTCAGCTGTGACTGTGGTCACAGTAGCCTGGCTGTGCTACTCGAAGGGAAGAACAATCTGTAATGAAATTTGGTCTGTTGTTGCTCTTTCCTTTCTGAGAACAGTCTCTTTGTAGCACTGCTGGTGTGACTTTGCAAGTGTGTGCATGTGTGCCAGCTCCTGGCCCCTCAGCATGGCAGGAGCTCAGGTCAGCTGAAGGTCATTATTCTTCCATTTACTGACAGGTTTTGTGCATGTTCTGGTTAATTATATAGTTTTTTTCATGATAAGCATCTCATAAGTGGAGACTGAAGTGGCAAACGTGGGGCTTAGGAAGTTAGGTGTCCTTCCACATCAGAGCATTAAGCATCTGACTTTAGGCTTTTCTGGAAAATATGACGGAGAGTTAGAGCAGGTCTTGATAGCTCTTGGATATGGAAATCGTTTGTGGGTACATTTTTAAAACTGAGAAGGCACAGTCTTGGTCTTAGGTTAACCTGTTGTGTGAGCTTGTCCAAGTTGCTGTTCGGAGTCTCCCTTTCTAAGAAAAAGGAGTAGTATATACTTTATCTCCTAGAGTTTAGTCAGGAACTACTGGAAGTGGGGCAAGAAGGACCCATGATCTTTTGTTTTCAAAAGATCCTGTAAGTCAAGGAAAACCAAAACCTATGTATTAATTGCTCTTCTTAGAATGTTTTTTGGATCAAAATTAATACTGATTTTATTACAATGTCAATGTGGAGTCTTTGGCCTGAGGGGAAGAGGCTAATCTGCCACCTAAGCAATGCTCACACAAGGGCATGGAATGACTGACAGGCTGGTATAGATTCAGTGTGTGTCACTTCCAAGGTGAGATTAGTGATGTGAATAGAACAAAGCCCATGTCATCTGCTCTTGCTGTGAATGCCCTGAAGCTTTGTTTTCACTGCCATGAACTCAGCCAACTGGAGCATTTTATTAAGTGTATCAAGAAGAAAATGTCATGCTTTGTTCTATTCCTTGACTGAATTTTTTGCAGCTTTGGAATATAAAATTTACATGTCTGTGAGTAAATTTACGTGGCCTTTATTCACAGTCGAGACAGTCCTGGGTTTGGAGCTGGCTTCCCAGCAGTGGCAGTGGCTGTGCCATGCTTCCATCACAGCTGCAGGTGAACAGTGAGCTGTCATTGAGGAGGAGGGCCCAGGAAAAGGATCCCAGTGGCTGTAGAACTCGTGAAGATCGGTACAATGTCATACTAGTTCTGCTCTTTGATGTCTCATTTTTCTTCCTTACTCTTGGAAGTAAAAATTTAGTCAACATGGCTTTTTGATTTGGAAGTCGATTCTTACAATGCTTAATTCTGTGCCTTTTTTTCCTTCTTCTTATCTCTGTCATTATCTTTTTCTCTCCTTATTCCTTCTATCTCTTCTTTTGCAGACTAGTTCCACTATGTCTCTGATTTCTGAATCTTCCCTAGACCCGGTTCCCAGTTCAGCAAATGCAGACTCCAGCAACACTCCTCACAGTTTAACAGTGCTGTCCCATTCCAAACACCCTTCTGCAAGTCACACTGGGGACTCAACAGTGCCAACATCTGTCCCCTCAGCAGACACCTGCATTGAGGAAGGCAGTGACACCGCAGTTCTGCCTTTGTCAGGGCATCCTGCTGCCCCTCCACCTGTGCCCCATTTCGCACAAACTGTGCCTGTGCCCCCACCACGGAGCTCCTCTGGTTGTGCTACTCGTGGGGAGCAAGTGGCCTCTGCAAGCTTAGTTCAGCTGAACAGAAAGCCTGACTCTTCCAGAAATACTTCCCAGGCTGCCCCGGCTTCCAGTGTGGAGCTTCTCTGTAGGTCTGCTAATGTGGAGGCACGGGGCTTAGGGTATGACGTGGCAAAAGAGACTGAGAAGAAGGAGCAGAGAACTGACCCCAAAATCTCAAGTGTACCCATTTCAAAGAAGGGGCAGATACCCAAAGAGCTGCATCAGCGTGAAGCACTCAAGGACAACTCAGCTCTTTCGTCCCAGGGCAGAAGTGTGGAAACAGCTTTAGATGAGCTGTGGGCCCTGGAGCTGCCTGCACATGTGCCAGAGGTGCATGCAAAGAATGATAATGTTTTGGATTCTGTTAATGAACCTTCTGTTGTTGCCCTGGATCGCTGGGATGTCTTCCCAGACACTAAAAACCAGTTGGGCTTTGTAGTGAAGCAAGGAAAGGAGCTAAAAGCTGAAGTGCCACATGAAACCAAGGTATACCACTGTCCTGATCTGGGCAAGAAGAGGCAGGGCAGAGACAGAACTCTTAGGAAGGCAGGTACTGCTAACACGAACAAGGCCAGAGGAGACCAGGAAAATGAGCAATTCAGAAGCTCTACAGTCACTCCGGAATTTCCTGAAAACTTTGGGAAGGCTGAATGGGACCTGCCATGTGTTTCCAAACCACCCATTGAGAGGATTTCTGCATCAGGCCAGGCAGGCACTGAGTGAATGTAGGAGTAGGGCAAGTCCTAGCCAGGACTGTTCTGCCAGCGCACTAACAGTGTGTGCATGCAGTGAGTGTGCCCGGGCTCACCCCACTAACAGCACGAGCTCTGAGCGGTGTCACTGACAGCTGCATGTCACAGGGCTTCACAACCCCCAGCTTTATCTTGTGGTCTCTCGTGCACGGTGGTTCAGCAGCACAGAACACGGCAGTTTGTAGGGACTTCCTTGTGAAGTGGACTTTTATTCCCTAACTGGGGTAAGGCTCAGTGCACAGAGACCTCCAAAAAGCTGAAAGGGCTGTTTCATGCTACTGATTGGGATGGCAGCTCCTCTGCTCTGCTTACCGTTTTAGGTCTCGTTACTGAAGCTGTCAGTGTTCTTTCCCTGCTGGAAGTACACTTTGTGCATCAGACATCTCTGACCAAGAGCCTTGTGCCTGTCAAGGGCAAACACAGAGGCACAGCTCTGTGCCCTTGTGATGCTGAGGTTTCTGTAATGCTCAGTGGAGTGCTCATGCTGCACCTCCTATCTTGGCTTTCCACTGGTTAATCTTTCCTTTTCTAGACAGTTATTTTTGGCTGCTGTGATTATCCTTACAGGGTTTTTCCTTGCACTGAGTCACTGTTCTGGGCTGTGCCAAGAGGAATTTTGGCATTGTGGAATAAATGCCATCACTCTTCCTGCTCACAATTGTCACTAATGTCTTTGAGTTTGTGCTGTTGCATCTTGGGGCTTGCTCTGACTTTGCTCTTCTCTGCTGATACAATTGCCTTTGTCATTTAGATTAAATCTTTAATCAAGAGGACAAAAGAGACTGCGAATGTGCATCCAATGTCTCGGGACCTCTCTCCAAGGCGTAAACTAGGTCCTGCCATATTCCACAAGACTGAGTCCCAAGATCGCTTGATTGAGGAGCTTCAGGACAGACTGGGCATCGATAACCAGGAGCAGGAAGAATGGCAAAGCCAGGATGCCTGGCTGACAGAGGGGGTCATTGTCACTGCCAGGCCCCGGGGGGAAGAGCAGAGTGGTGAACAGCAAGTAGAGAAGGTAGAAAGCAGGGTAACATGCGCTGGGCAATTCCAGCATGTCTCTCTGTCCAGATTGCATTGTGTGGGGTGCAGATTGAGTTTCTGAGCATCCTAAACAACACAGAATGAAGAAGTAACTATTCAGCCTTGTCTGACCTGAGAGGGAAGGCAGAACAGGGTCCTAGTTCTGGATGTTTAAGAACTGAAGTGGGATCTGAGGGAGCTGCTTATGGTTATCTGTTGATGCAGTCTGCTGCTATCACATCTCAAATGTCCACATGAGGATTATTTTTAAAACCCCACTGGGAAACCTGACACACAGGCGTGCTTTGTTTTGTCCAGTGCTCTACTTGTGCAGGGCTTTCTGGGGATGAATAAGATGGTGCTCTTCCTTAAGCTACCAAGAGTGGCACCTTTTGTAGCTCCCTTCTCCTTCTTGCTGCTTTTTTCCCCTTAGATAAACATACTGGTAGCAGCCAGCCTTCCTGTTAAAGGAAGTGCTTGTTGGTTCCTCTTTTGATTTATTCACCTTTCTTCTTCCTCCATGTCTTTCTAGGTGGTTTTTCCTCCAGAATCCCCACTCCTCTCCAGGAGGACAATCTCTGTTCCAGTCTCTTCCCAGCTCCAGCCTTCCAAAGAAGCTGCAAAGATAGTCCCTGCTAACACTGCTCCTTTTCCTGCCTCTGGCCCTGCACTTCTCTCACTCTCACCTCAGCCTTCCCATGTGTCATCTACCCCAGCTCCTAGTCCAGTCTCTTCCTCTTGCTTCAGCTTGGCTCCCCAGCCTCTCTGCCAGTGGGAAGCTTCTGATAATGATTATCATGAGGTTTCTTTTGTGGGCACCCCTCCTAATGAAGATCCCAAACATTCCCGTTCTCCTCAGACCTGGACTCCTAGCACCAAGTCAGTTGTCTCTGTTGGCTGTCAGACTGAAGATGAAGCTTTCTTCCCAGAAATGCAGGCAGGCTTCTCTATTCTGATTTGTGTTTTTAGCAGTATTTTCCAATCCAACTACTGCTTGTAATTTGACAGCTCAATAGATACTGTGTTCAGGTGGAGGCTGGTATGAACTGCTGGATGGGAGGGAGGACTCATGGACAATATCTAGTCCCAGCTGCAGTACTGCACAGTACATGTCTGTGCAATAACTTGCTGGGATATGTGGGTCCTGTGTGTCCTGACAGTCACTTCATGCAGCAGGGACTCTCATTTCCCTCTGAGATGAAGAAGGTAACTCTGAAACACAGCCTGGAGCTCTCCCTGCCACAATCTCTGTGAAGTGGGAGGAGTAAAAGATGGCAAAACACGCATACTGGAAGGAACAACTCAGCAATCCTTCTTGTGTTTGCCCTTTAGTTAGGTGTCCACTATGAATGGATTTGGGGGAGGAGGCAGCATCGTCAAGACCTGGTTTCTGCATCTCCTGCCAGGGAAGGGCTGTAGCTCCAGGGTGGTGGGGAGTCTTAACATCTATGTGCAGTGCGGTGTTAGTGTACAGGCAGCTCTAAAGCAGTGAGCAAGAAACATCTCTGCATCTTGACCTGTTGTACTTTCCAGGTGACCTCTGCTCCTCCCCTAGTCTGCAGTGCCAGTCTGTTGGCTTCTCCTGCACCCCGGGGCCCCACAGCCCCTGACAAGGCAGGATCCCCTTTCTGTTTCCTCAGCATGGTGTGTGCTCTTCTGGTTGATGAGTGTGCTGGGATCTGCTCCTGGAGCTCCCAGCACCATTAATGTGGTTAATATCCTGTATTGCATGGTTTGCTACTCATAGAGCTCCTTTCTGAACTTGAGTGATCGCAAATCTCAGGGGTGAAGGGGGGGAGTTTGAAAGGCCTTTGCATGATCAGTTTGCATGAGGATGACGTGCTGAGTGTCCCCTACAAACAGCATGCATTGTGTACAGGAGGTGGAAACAAACCTCTTTTAGGTGGGGGTTCATTTGTGAGCTGTCAAGAGGGCTGGGTGGCCAGGCCAGCTGGAAATGGAGGTGTGCACAGGTATTTGTGCCTGCTCTGGGGTCAGCCGTGACTGGCAGGACTGTGTGGTCCCTCCAGGTCACGACAAGGGTGAAGTGCTCTGTTACTACATGTTAAATTCATCTCATCTCCTTTCTCCCTGGATGGTATTTATCACTTGCGTATGGCATCTGTGCCTGCCCTGCGTGGCCATAACCCCTGGCTAGAGCAAGAGGAGCTGTGATTCTTTCCACACAGTGCAGCCCTTTTCCTCCTGCTGCACCATGTAAGAAGCCTGGGCTTTATCCTGGGGCTCTGGACAGGCTTTGTCTCCAAACACCTGTTGTCTCTCTCTGTGAGAGTATCCTTGCAATTGTGTGTGCTTTGGAGGCAGTTACTGTAACAGTTTTTGGTAGCAAATGTGTGTTGTGTGGTGAAGGGTTTGTTTTTGGCTGAGCATGCTGGAGTGTGATGGGGCTGCTCTGTGCTGCTGGACTAGGAGAGGTAAGTTGAGAGAGGAGGGGAGAAGCTGTGTGTTAGGATCCATTGGGAGTCATGCTGCACGTGAGGCAAGGCTGGGGAGTGTCTGGATGTGTGTGTAAAAGCAGCTAAATTCATGTATGTCATGAGAATGTTTATACAAATGAGCAGAAACCAGGATTTATCATTGAATAAACTGGTCAACTGCAAGGCCAAGCAGCTGCAGGACAGAGAATAGAGCTCCTCCTGTGGCTGGAAGGGCAGGTTCTGCCAAGGCTTGGAACACTTCAGCATGTCCCGGCTCCTTTGGCTATGCTGGCAGCAGGCTGGTGGGTTGTTCATAGGCATAGATTTTGTCTGTTTTAATTTACTCTCTTAGTAAAAGAAAACGTGCTCTAAACCCAACTTCTTTGTGTGTCCCTAAACCTGACAGTAGCTGTGGCAGTGCCAAGTCAGCTAAAATAATCTCTTATTTCCTTGCTGGGGTTTGTCTGTAAAGGGGGCTGTGGAGAACATAACGCTTTGTTTATAAGTTACGAACCTCAGTAAAACATTTCTCCCCTCCTCTGGGAAGCCTTTTCAAGCCGTGTGTGCTGTGGGGGTGTGAGTTTCAGAAGTGGCCTCTGAGACAAGCAACCAAGTCCCCTTCCCCCCACTGGTGCATTTCCAACTACAATTCACCTAGCAGCCGTGTCTGCTGGGGATGCACTGCCCTCTCTGCAGGTAAACAGCAGCCAGCTGGGAGGGAGTTACTTCCTTCCTGCTTCCAATTGCTTAGCTCAGGCATGGGGTGAGAACCACCTGAGAGTGAGAGAGAGACTTTGCAAACAGATGTGCGGATGGTGGTGCAAAGGGAGAAAATTTTCTAGCTGAAAGGGAGGTGAGATGAGGGAGAGAAGAGCATTTCAATCAGAGAGGAGACAAATGAGAGCAAGAGCATAGGAATGGAGAGAGGTCAAGGAGAAGGGGCCCTCTGGATGGTGTCTGCTTTGTCAGCTGGCCAGGAACTGATGAGGTAAAGGGAGATTTTTGGCAGAGGCTTAGAGAGCACTGTACTGAGTGCCCGGGATGTGGTGGTGACTGTTGCTGTATGTGCAGTGAAAGAAAATCAGATTCTCAGTTCACAACTCTGTTGTTACATATCTCAGTTCTCTGCTTGCCTCTGCATGGTCAGAATACATGTGTGTACTTGATCCTGGCTCAGCAGCTTCTTCAGAGAGCCTAGCTGACTCCTGTCTGTCTCTGCAGAGGAGTCACTGGCAGCAACGGCAGGCATTTATCTGATAAGCATAGTAGCATTCACCTTACAGTATTTGTTTTGTCTTACCTGCAGTTCATGGCGCAGGGAAAAGCTGGGAGCAGCTCGCCTCCATCCACAGCCTCCAAGCCTGGCAGTCAGCTGGATACCATGCTGGGAAGTCTTCAGTCTGACCTGAATAAACTGGGTGTAGCTACAGTTGCCAAAGGTGTCTGTGGAGCCTGCAAGAAGCCTATTGCTGGGCAGGTGAGTTGAAGGTGGTGCCTCATTGCTGAACCTTGGGCTGCAGCTGGGAGTAACGGGGAGGGCTGTTTCGTGAGGCTGGAGAGACGAGATGCTGGAGAAACTGAAGTACTCTATTTATCCACTGGCTAGGTACGCTGTAAGCTCCTCCAGTGACCTCTACCCTGCCCCTGAGGGACTGCCCTCTCCTGAGATGATAGGTAATTCAGTTTTCATGCTACCCCAGTCCAGGGCTCACTTGAGTAGTAGAACTTGTCATTCTTGCTGACCTCCAGCTGGTATCTTGTCATGTGGTCTAGGGGAGGGAGAGATAGAGTTGTTCTCCAAAATCTGTTTTCCCAACAGGTAGTTACAGCCATGGGGAAAACCTGGCACCCTGAGCACTTCGTCTGCACCCACTGCCAGGAGGAGATCGGGTCTCGGAACTTCTTTGAACGGGATGGGCAGCCCTACTGCGAGAAGGACTATCACAACCTCTTCTCTCCTCGCTGCTACTACTGCAACGGGCCCATCCTCGATGTGAGTTCCTTGGGGGAGTCACGGTGCTGGCAAGTTGCTGCAGGCCTAGGTGTTGAAATTCCACTTCCCCCATGTATCCCGGGTGGAAGGTTTTGTCCAGGGGTTTCTGTAGTTGTTCTGTCCTTCCTTTGAAAGTGAAACGACTTGGCACAGTCAAATTCTTACACTAGTGAGTGGAGTTGGTCCCTCTTACCTTTGCTGAAGTTCCTTCAGAACCCCACATTGCTCCATCATTCTGGTGATGATTCCTCAGCTTTTGTTGTTGGTAGCCTGTGGTAGCAGGCACCAGTGCTGGTCCTTAGGACTGGATGGGGCCCTGTGTAAGGGAGGAAGCAGTGCCTAAGATCCTTTTAGGGTAAAAAAAAGTGTGCAGAGGGAAAGTCTGAACGAGCCAGAGGCAGGGGCAAAAAGACTCTGCTCTCTAAAGGACATTCTTATTTTAATGTTTGCTCTTGTCAGCACCAACGTTCATGTGTTCTCTCTCCAGCCCCCCTTACTCACCTCCAAGTCATTTACATGACCTGCACTCTGTGTTTTCTTCTCAACAGAAAGTGGTGACGGCTTTGGACAGGACATGGCACCCTGAACACTTTTTCTGTGCTCAGTGTGGAGCTTTCTTTGGACCTGAAGGTATTGCTGGTTTATGCAAGGGGAAAGCAATCTCCCCTCTGAACTGCAGATGAGGGAGTGAGGCAGAGCTGCTTCTGGGGTACAGCCTCAGGCATCACAGGGGAACTACTGGAGTTCCAAGGGAGCTGTTTATGGGAAAGGATGGTGCCAGTAATAATGGCTTCTCCCAGGGGAAGAAGAAAATGCCTGTGCTGGGATGGGAAGGGAACAGAACAAGAAACAGCTCTAGCTGCTCTGTGTGTTAACAGGAGGAAGGGTGATCCTACCCACATGGGTTACCCTGCACAGGTTGTGTGGCCACAGGTGAAGATGAGGAGCTTATCCCTTTGCCTCTCCTCTCTTTTGGTAGGATTTCATGAGAAGGATGGCAAAGCCTATTGCCGCAAGGACTACTTTGATATGTTTGCTCCCAAGTGTGGAGGCTGTGCCCGGGCTATCCTGGAAAACTACATCTCTGCCTTGAACACCCTGTGGCACCCCGAGTGCTTTGTCTGTCGGGTAAGAAGCCAAAGGTCCTTGGCTGCTGCTGTATGACCCCTCTTGTTTCCACCCTGAGGCATCTGGTTCCATATCAGGGTAAGGTGTCTGTGGGGTAGTGAAGGGCAGCCAGTCCCACAACATAAAAACATGCCAGCAACCAAACACCTTCTTGTTCTCTGTCTGTTTATATTAAACTTTGGAGTTGCTTTGCTCTTTCTGTTCCCAGCTTTAACTGTGGGCTTCTGCAGCAGCTCACAGATAGAGATATTTTCTGTGAGATAGAGATATTTTCTGTGACCTTTAAATAATTTAAGCTTCTCTCTGAGCACTTGCCTCAGCAATCAGATATTGAGGATATTACTCCCATGCTCCATCTGAAAATGTAAACTAATGAGAGTGACCTTGTTCAGACAAACATGCAAGTCAATGAAATAGTGGCAGGCTCCATACAACAGGCATAATAAACAGGAATACTGCAGATTAAATGCTTGGCACTCTTTCAGAGAGCATTGCAAATATTAACTCTTACCATCCCCAAGAGATGAGCCAAATCAGCCACTGTTTCCTAGAGTGGGAGAGAAGGCAGAAACCAGATCAAGCAGCCAGAACCACAAGATGCTGATTCCTGTTGTGATGCTCACAGCAGACAGTCACCAACCTGTTGGGACTGTCTGTGGGTCCTGCAGTGGTGTGCAGAGTGAGGCAGAAGCTGTGCCTGACTGAGGCTGGGGGGGCTATGCCTTCTCATGCAGAGATTGAGACTTTATCAAGCAGTTCTATTTTCCTTTCCCC